>NW_026943821.1:10125321-10426035 GCF_035594765.1 Anolis carolinensis | reverse complement strand
TGATGGGAATTGCTACCCAACAGCATTTGCCACTCTGAAGTGTTGTATCTAAACTTAAACACCATTCTCCTAACTTAGAACAAACGGCAGCCTTTCAGATGTGACTGTATCCCAACTCCCATCAGCTGTAGTCATGATTCAAATGGTGAGGAGTACAGGAGTTGTAGTTCATACCATTATTATTATTATTATTATTATTATTATTATTATTATTATTATTACGTTTGTTTATACCCCACTTTTTCTCTCCACAAAGGAGACTCCAAGTGTCTAGTCATCATGAGTAAACCTGATAGGAGTTGCAGGAATACAGGAGTTGGAGTCCAGCATTTGGAGGGCCACATAAAATGACACTTTTGTTTTTCAGCAGTTAGGGCATATAGTATGAACAAAAGGCAACCAATGGACATGTCGACTAACAAACTCAATACCATGTTTGGTTATTTGGACAGACCTCATATTCAGTGGGATGAACCAGTGGTTAAGCTATTCAGCCAAAAATGGGAAAGAAAAGCACAGAATTGTATATTTTGGCAAATGGTAGATTTGCGTGAAGCCCAAAGAAGTAGATTGACAACAAATTGGATAGGATAAAATGACACAGGGGGCTGGATTTGGCCCACGGCTCATGAGTTTGACCTATGCGATCTACTACAACTCCTAGATCCCTTTCACACATCAATTAATCAATCAATTTATTAATGCTCCGACCAATGGTCATATGCATTTACGAAACAATATCAAACAAACATCTATACAAAACACTATAAAATTCAGCAGTTAAAAGTAGAATGCTAGCAGGATACAACTCCTAGATCCTTTTCACTTGTTCCCTCCTAACCAATTTCCTGGTACATTTGAATGTGTGTCTTGCACTCTCTTCTTTGGCTAACAATTTGGTGCCCCTGTTTTGGGGTGGTGTGGGGGTGAGTGGAGGGGTTTATAAACTATTGGCCCCATTCTCCTTTAATTCTGAGCCATGTGAAGCCTCGGGGAAGACTTCACGGGATCAGGGAGACTTCCGGTTCTATTTCGGAGCAGCTGTTTCTCCACCTGATGAGTCAGCGCTCTGGGCTCTGGGGTCCAGCACTTAAGTAATACATTTCCTTGGCTATGATTGAGCGCAGTGCCTTCTCTTGATTCATCTCTCTTCGTGGTGACTCCTGCAGTAGAGTTTTCTCTTGTAAATACTTAACTTGGGGACTTTTTTTCCTCTTCCCTTTTTGGACTGTGCCCAGAGGGCTCAGAGTTCCTTTAAGCATGATTTGCTATCTATTCATTTACTGTTCTCAAATTTGGGGATTCTTCCCCAGTGAAGCCAGGATGGCCATGTTCTTTCTTTCCTTCTTCTGCAAAGTTAAAACATTGAGTTGCTGTGAGTTTTCCGAGCTGTATGGCCATGTTCCAGAAGCATTACCTCCTGATGTTTCGCCCACATCTATGGCAGGCATCCTCAGAGGTTGTGAGGTTTATTGGAAACTAGGCAAGTGGGATTTATATATCTGTGGAAAGTCCAGTGGGAGAAAGAACTCTTGTCTGCGTGAAGCAAGTGCTGGCCAACTTGATTAGCATTGAATCATAGAATCATAGAATAGTAGAGTTGGAAGAGACCTCATGGGCCATCCAGTCCAAGCCCCTGCCAAGAAGCAGGAAATCGCATTCAAAGCACCCCCGACAGATGGCCATCCAGCCTCTGCTTAAAAGCCTCCAAAGAAGGAGCCTCCACCACAGCCCGGGGGAGAGAGTTCCACTGCCGAACAGCCCTCACAGTGAGGAAGTTCTTCCTGATGTTCAAGTGGAATCTCCTTTCCTGTAGTATGAAGCCATTGTTCCATTGTGTCCTAGTCTGCAGGGCAGCAGAAAACAAGCTTGCTCCCTCATCCCTATGACTTCCCCTCACATATTTGAACATGGCTATCATGTCTCCTCTCAGCCTTCTCTTCTGCAGGCTAAACATGCCCAGTTCTTTAAGCCGCTCCTCATAGGGCTTGTTCTCCAGACCCTTAATCATTTTAGTTGCCCTCCTCTGGACACTTTCCAGTTTGTCAACATCTCCCTTCAATTGCGGTGCCCAGAATTGGACGCAGTATTCCAGGTGTGGTCTGACTAAGGCAGAATAGAGGGGGAGCAGGACTTCCCTGGATCTAGACACTATATTCCTATTGATGCAGGCCAGAATCCCGTTGGCTTTTTTAGCAGCCGCATCACCTTGTAGGCTCATATTTAACTTGTTGTCCACGAGGACTGCAAGATTGAATGGCCTTGCAGCTTCAAAGCCTGCCTGCTTCCTGCCTGGGGAAATCCTTTGTTGGGAGGAGTTATCTGGCTTTGATTGTTTCATGTCTGGAATTCCTCTGTTTTCTGAATTTTGTTTGTTATTTACTGTCCTGATGTTAGAGTTTTTTAGTACTGGAAGCCAGATTTTGTTCTTTTCCATAGTTTCCTCTCCTTTCTGTTGAAATTGTCCACATGCTTCTTGTGGATTTCAGTAGCTTCTCTGTGTAGTTTGACATGGTGGTTGTGAGAGTGGTCCAGCATTTCTGTGTTCTCAAATAATATGCTGTGTCCATGTTGGTTCATCAAGTGCTCTCCTATGGCTGACTTCTCTGGTTGTCTGCAGTGCCTTTCATGATCCTTGATTCAACAGAATGGAGGAAATCATGGAACATGGCCATACAGCCCAGAAAACTCACAGAAACCCAGATAGTCTGGGATCAGATCCTGGGATATAGACAGTGTAGATCTCGCTTAGGACTTCTAGGTTCTCTAATGTTACACTATCGTCAACTTCTAGTCTTTTGAATAACCTTTAGATGTATATTTTTCATTGACGTTTTCCTATAGAGTCAGCCTTCCACATTCACTTGGGGTTGGAAAAGCTGACTCATAGGAAAATGTCAATGAAAAATAAACATCTATAAGTGGGAAGGATGTGTATTTTTAAAAAGCACTTCTTTAAACCTGAAAGAACATCATTCTATCCATCTCTAGGACCGCAAGTATGATTTAATGGTCAATATCTGGTAGACGTTGGCTATAGAATTGCACTAGTGCAGTGGTTCTCAACCTGTGGGTCCCCAGAGATTTTGGCCTTCACCTCCCAGAAATCCTAACAGCTGGTAAACTGGCTGGGATTTCTGGGAGTTGTAGGCCAAAACACCTGGGGACCCATAGGTTGAGAACCACTGCACTAGAGGAACTAGAGATTCTTAAGGATAACCTTTCAATCATATCCGTGAACAATCAAACCTGCAAATGTGGAGGCCCGGATGTAGTTTTTAAACTCAATTTTTTAAAATGTCAGAAGGTTCCTGACTCTTAAGAGTTGTTTAGCGGTGGAACTCTCTGCCTCAGAGTCCAGTACGGTCTCCTTCTCTGGAGATTTGGATGGCCATCTGTCGGGAAAGTTTTGATTGTGTTTTCCTGCCTAGCAAGGGGTTGTACTGGATGGCTCTTGCAACTCTGCGATTTTATTGGGAGAAAGGCAGGATATAAATGAACAAAATAATAAGTCAAAACAACAATATTTGATCTACAGAACAAGCCCTGGAAGAAGCTGAAAAACATGGTGCATTGGTCGCCTTGTGTCGTGTCTTTCCGGAAGCGCTACCCGTGGGTGCAGCTTGCTGGCCATGCAGGTAATAATTAGTGGTGAAAAATGTCAAGAGCAGGAAGGCAACATGATGCAGTGGGAAATGTATAGGGGCTGATGTGGACTCAGTGACCTGCAGAATCTATGAGGAAAAGGAACCCATTTACTCCACAGCAGGGTTTCTCAATCAGAGTTCCCTGAAACCATGGTGTTCTGCAACAGACTGTGGTTGGGAGAAAAAGGAACTTTTAAAAACGTTATAGCTATTCTTTATGCAGGAGTCCCGGGGTAGTGGGGATTTATGTCTTTTTAAAAAAAATAAAAGCAAGGGCTTGATTATAATGTTTATTTATCTGCCTATCATTTCAGTTTTGTTTTTACATTATTTTCAATTGCAGTTTTATCAAAACATAATAATAAGTAGATCCATCATATACTGTCGAAGGCTTTCATTGCCGGAATCACTGGTTTGCTGTAAGTTTTCTGGGCTGTCTGGCCATTTTCCAGAAGCATTCTTTCTTGACGTTTCGCCCACATCTATGGCAGGCATTCTCAGAGGTTGTGCGTTCTGTTGGAAATTAGGCAAGTGGGGTTCCAGGGTGGGAGAAAGAACTCTTGTGTGTTTGAGGCAAGTGTGAATGTTGCAGTTGGCCACCTTGATTTGCATTCAGTAGCCTTGCAGATTCAACGCCTGGCTGCTTCCTGCCTGAAGGAATCCTTTGTTGGGAGGTGTTAGCTTACCCTGGTTGTTTTTTTTCTGGCATTCTCCTGTCTTCTGGGTGTTGTTCTTAATTTACTGTCCTGATTTTGGAGTTTTTTAAAATACTGGTAGCCAGATTTTGTTCATTTTTATGAAGACAAGAAACAATCACGGCCAGCTAACACCTCCCAACAAAGGATTCCCCCAAGCAGAAAGTAGCCAGGCTTTGAAGTTGCCAGGCTATTCAATGCTAATCAAGGTGGCCAACTGCAACATTCACACTTGCTCCAACAGACAAGAGTTCTTTGTCCCACCCTGGACATTCCACAGCTATATAAACCCCACCTGCCTAGTTTCCAATATACCTCACAACCTATGCCTACTGGGAAAGGGGAGGAGAAAAGAGGCCAAAGTTGTTTTAGGAGGGCTTTGCTTGCATTTCTTCCTTGGGCAAATGCATGCCCTAAAGCTTGTAGATTTCCCCCTACAAATACATTAATTTAATATATGAATTTTCCCCTCATATGTTTGCAAGTCTCTGCAAGTCCTATAAAGATATAATTCTCTATATATAGAGCAATGTCTAGATAGATAGATATTAATATAGATATAGGCCTTTTAAATCTGCATACACACACACACACAGATGTCTAAATAGATGTAAACATAGATAAATGGGACTTGCAAATACTGCAGGAGGGAAATGCACAGAGGATTTGCAAACTTTTCAGGAGGGAAATGCAAATTTAAAATTAGTATATATTATAGAGCTATATCTAGCTCTGCACTGATTATATAGGCATTGAATGTTTGCCTGTTACTATGTTGGAAGCCGGTCTGAGTCCCCATGGGGAGATAGATAGAGCAGGATACAGAGGAAGTTGTTGTTGTTATTGTTGATGATGGTGATAATGATGGTGATTATTATAAAGCTATTGTTAATACCATATTGTTTTTGTTGACCCCACTTATGCACTTACAGAGTTAGCTTACTGTTTTTCTTTGAAATACGGTAAATAATCAAAAAACATTTACCCCACTTATGCCTCAGTTAATGTAATTTTATTGGTATCTATTTTTATTTTGAAATTTACCAGTAGCTGCTGCATTTCCCACCCTCGGCTTATACTCAAGTCAATGAGTTTTCCCAGTTTTTTGTGGTAAAATTAGGTGCCTCGGCTTATATTCGGGTCGGCTTATACTCGAGTATATACGGTATTTTATTTCTTACCACCTCTCCTCATGGCTCCAGGCAGGTTACAGCATTGCTAAAACACATAATCAAAACACATGATCATTTCAAAACACTCCTTAAAATACACATATTAAAACATATTTCCATAAAACACATATTAAAGTACACAAATCAAAAGTTAGACATGGAGCGGAAGTTTAAAATTAATCATTAAAATTGTCTGGAAATAGAGGAAAGCCTAAAGAATGAAAAGTGAGAAGGAAAGAATGATTATTTCCTGAAAATTGTTTAAGGGGTTCTTCCAGTTTCAAAGAAAAAGTTTAAGAAAGGCTATTCTAGAGCAGGATTTTCTAAACTTTTTTGATTCATGACGCCTTTCTGCCTGATACATTTTTATGCGTCCCTTGATATGTAGATACCAAATAGGTATAAACGTTAAACACGTACTGATTACAAATTAGTATTTGTAGGGCTTGCTAAACAAACTGATTTTCCTTTTTATGAAGTACAGCTGAAGCATTTTCTGCAGAGTCCACTGTAAATACTTCCCAAGAGATTATAAACACTTCACAATAGATGGGTGCAAATGTCTAGGTGGCATTCAGAAACCTTTTACTCTTGCCCACTTTTTTGATGATCCCAACATTTGGCTTTGGGACGCACAGTTTAAGAAGCAGTTCTCTAGAGCGGCATGGGAAAACTTCGGCCCTCCAGGCTGTTAGGAATTATGGGAGTTGAAGTCCAAAACACCTGGAGGGCCCAAGTTTGCCCATGCCACTCTAGAGGCAGCTCCAAGTGTCTGAAGCCAATAATAATAATAATAATAATAATAATAATAATAATAATAATAATAATAATAATAGTTACCTCCTCTTTCTGTTTCAAAAGGGAACTTCAAGGCTGATGATTTTGGACGTATCCTGAAGAAGTATTGCCCCAGCGAGCAGCAATGCTTGGAACGCCTGCTCTGCGATGTCTTGCAGCCTTACGTCCCGGTGTACTACGGAGTGGTGGAACACGGCGGAGAGACCTACATCCAGATGGAGGATTTGCTAGCCGGCTTTGATGGCCCATCCATCATGGACTGCAAAATGGGAGTCCGGTGAGGCGGTCTCTCCCTTCCTTTTCTCAGCTGGGCACTTCTGGTGACCCATTTAGAAGCTATCCAGCCTGACCTTCTCTCAAAGAAGAGTGTGATGCTTGACGCAGGGCTTTCTTTCCTCTTTGCCTTTCTGTAGGACGTACCTTGAGGAGGAACTGGAGAAGGCGAGGCAGCAGCCCTGCCCGCGCCGAGACATGTATGACAAGATGGTGGCCGTGGACCCAGAGGCTCCCACACCGGAGGAACACGCCCAGCAGGGAATCTTGAAACCTCGCTACATGCAGTGGAGGGAGACGCTCAGCTCCACCACTTCCCTTGGGTTTCGCATTGAGGGCGTCAAGGTAAGGACAAGCTGGGATAGGTGGGAACAGCCTTGGGTACTTCTTTTAAAAAAAAAAGTCTATAAATATATTAATTTTGCAGCAGTATTAGTATCATGATACGATTTATAAAGGCAATAATTTTCCCATCTCATGGAGCCCCCAGCGATGCAGCGTGTTAAACTGCTGAGCCGCTAAACTTGCTGACTGAAAGGTTGGCAGTTCAAATCCGGGGAGCGGAGTGAGCTCCCACTGTTAGTCCCAGCTTCTGCCAACCTAGCAGTTAAAAAACATGCAAATGTGAGTAGATCAATAGGTACCGTGGGAAGGTAATGGCACTCCATGCAGTCATGCCAGCCATATGACCTTGGACAATGCTGGCTCTTCAGCTTAGAAATGGAGATGAGCACTAACCCCCAGAGTCGGACACGACTAGACTTAATGTCAGGGGAAAACCTTTACCATTGCCTTATGACTTATCTCACTATATAAGTACAATATAATAATATATAATGCTTATATAGTGCTTATATTGTGCTATACTAATAATATAATATATTGTATGTATGTATAACTTGTTAAGGAGCCCCAGTGGTGAAGTGCGTTAAAGCACTGAGCTGCTAAACTTGTAGACCGAAAGGTCCCAGGTTCAAATCCTGGGAGCGGCGTGAGTGGCCGCTGTTAGCTCCAGCTTCTGCAAAACTAGCAGTTCGAAAACATTCCAATGTCAGTAGATCAATAGGTACCGCTCCGGCGGGAAGGTAATGGCGCTCCATGCAGTCATGCCGGCCACATGACCTTGGAGGTCTCTACGGACAATGCCGGCTCTTCGGCTTAGAAATGGAGATGAGCACCAACCCCCAGAGTCAGACATGACTGGACTTAACATCAGGGGAAACCTTTACCTTTACTATAACTTGTTAGCTGCCCTGAGTCCCCTTCAGGGTGAGAAGGGCGGGATATAAATGTCGCTAATAAATAAATAAATACCTCATAGAATCATAGAGGTGGAAGAGACCTAGTGGGCCATCCAGTCCAACCCATTCCGCCAAGAGCAGGAAAATCACATTCAAAGCACCCCTGACAGAAGGCCATCCACTTTTCTTAAAAACCTCCAAAGAAGGAGCCTCCACCACACTCCGGGACAGAGAGTTCCACTGCTGAACTCTCTCTTCCACTCAAACTCATTTCCCTCCCCGTATCAACTATACTCCTCTAGCAAAACCTCTATCAAACTATCAAACAAGATACTTTATCATGCCAGTTCTAGAACTTTTAATAATCCAATGTTCTTTTAGGGGAATGTTCTTTAGTTTTCTAATTTTTGTGCATAGCGTAATCTCGCTACAATAATCATGTAATATATAATCATGTAATGAATTTGTGGTTTTCTGTTTGTTCATTTGGAATTTCCGGGGAAAATGGAGCTGGATCTATTTGTAATCTGGTTTTAACTATCCATATCATTTTGCAGAAATTCTCTTTCAAATCAAAACCTAGAAGATCTCAATTGCTCTGATTTCTTTCAAATCCTGGAGGCAGGGTATAGTTTTATGACTGTCCTTTTTCAATCCCCCTTCTGTCTGATTCATTTCCCCTCTTTATTGTCTGCCCTAGAAGGCTGATGGCACCTGCAACACTAGTTTTAAGAAGACCCGGCAAGCAGAGCAAGTCATCCAGGCCTTTTGGGACTTTGTGGATAATAACCAAAATACTCTGGTAAGCAGCTGGCTTCTGCATGAGAATATTGTTCTGTCTGGTGCTGTTTCCATCAGTGGGAAACTGCGACCTTTGCAAGAGCTGGCGTCAACCGTTTTAATGAGGCACGGCAGGCCTGGTTGCAA
Source organism: Anolis carolinensis (assembly GCF_035594765.1). Taxonomy (NCBI): domain Eukaryota; kingdom Metazoa; phylum Chordata; class Lepidosauria; order Squamata; family Anolidae; genus Anolis; species Anolis carolinensis. The sequence goes on along the minus strand of NW_026943821.1, from coordinate 10,417,282 downwards.
AGGATGTGGGAATGAGGCCAGGACTCAACCACGTCATTTTCTGTGATGCACAGCTTGTTCTCCTGATTTGCCAAATGAAAACATCCTTCATGTAGGTTCTGCTCCGCCACATGCTTGTGACTGGGTGCTGTGTCACATTGCCATATTCTGCAAAGGCACCCAGGCTCAGACCTTTTGCACAATTGCTTCATTGTTGGCGCAAGCCAATAATAGCAGCTGCTCTTATGACACATCAGACCTTTGGTTTACTTAGTCCAGTGTTGTCAACTTGGGCTGGCAATGGCTCTCCACAGGCAGTGGTCTCTTTTAGACAGAACAGCTCCAGGTGAACTTGGGAAATTGAAAGGGTTGTTCCCTGCTTTTCCAATTCCTGGAGGAAATGCATCAATATTTAGCACCAAATCAGCCATGGGTCCCACTGATTATTTTTTCCTAGTTAAATTTAATAACCCAGCGTTCACCCATTGTGCTCAAGGTAGACTTCTCCTTCTTATCATCCACATATCTTCATACCAGTCCTAGAGACTTTGATAGTGGAATATGCTGCCTGCAAGTGTGATGGAGTCTCCTTCTTTAGAGGTTTCTAAGCAGAAGCTGGATGGCCATCTGTTGGGAGTGCTTTGTGTGTTCCTGCTTGGCAGGGGGTTGGATTGAATGGCTCTTGTGGTCTTCCAGCTATAATTCTATGACATTAAAATGTCTTGTTTTCTAAGGCAGTTTTTTCTCTTTTAGAAAAGCTACCTGGAGCGGCTCAAGGAAGTGAGGACAGCGCTTGAACAGTCAGAGTTCTTCAAAGTGCATGAGGTGGGTCACTTTTTTTCTCAATTAAGTGTGAACTTCTCACAGGGGCAATTGGACTGAGGAGAAACTGCTAAGCTATGGGAATTGTTTAGCCCTCATAGTGGTTGTAACTTTCCTGTGGTCTCCTTGCCATTAAGCCTAGAAGATGACTGAGTTTATTGGAAATAACTGCACCCAGTTTCTGGGCAGATATCCCTTTGGAAATAAAAGGCAATCATAACCTTATTGAAAAGGAAAAAATGATGTCATATCTGTTTGGTGAATGTGAATCTCCATGAATATGTGGAGACCACCTTTTGAAAATCACTAGTCAAGAAAAGCATGACCTTGTTAGAAGTCAACTCTTTGAAGAAGTGATATTCATAAGCATTCATGTAATGGCACACAGGTACCTCAGCTGTTAAACTGAAGAACCATGTCTCTGAACTTCCAAGGACAAAGACATGCCACTACAAAATATATTTGGTTAGCAGAGAATGGTAGTTTCTTTGAAGCTGAAATTACAGTTGTAGTTGCAGTTGTAATTGTAATTGCCCATAAGATATAACTCCCTTGAAAACTTTTAGTTTAAAATATGCAGAGATTAAAAAAACAAAGTCTTCTTTGAAAAATAACATATCTTGTTTACTCACAAACATCTGGTATCAATTCACCATGCAGGCACATTTCTTATTCAGTTCAGTTATAGATAGGATGTAGTTCTCTCTGTGTATTGAGTACAGAGGGTATCATTCTTAATCGATAGTCCATAGTCTTTAGGTATAGTTGTACTCATTGAAGTCCATAAGTCATACTTCTCTACTGAAGTCCAAACAGCAGCATGCATCCACCTCCACTGAGGTGTAAAGCAGACAGAATGCAAAATGGAGTCCTCAGTCTGAACATGCTCAGTACAATCATATGTCTATAACCCCTCCCACACCAAAGAGGTACAATTAAACTGGCAAATCAACATACACATAGAATACAGATTAGCAAATATATACATTAAAAATAAATAGTGAAATGCTTGGGAGGTTGCTATTTCCAACAGGGTTTTCCTTCTCTTGCTTTCAGGTGGTTGGCAGCTCCCTGCTCTTTGTCCACGACCACACAGGCCTGGCTCGGGTCTGGATGATTGACTTTGGCAAGACTGTCCCCCTTCCAGAAAAACAGACGCTGACGCACCGCTTGCCGTGGGTGGAAGGCAACCGGGAGGACGGCTACTTATGGGGCTTGGACAATCTCGTTGCCATCTTGGAGAACATGCTGGGGGAGTGAGCAATCCGTAAGAAAAGACAAGACTGCCAGCTCGGTCCCAATGACTTTGCCTTTAATTTATTCAGCCAGATATGCTACCAAACCTGGGGAAGCCCTGAAAATTCCTGGAGGAAGACTGGAAAGCACCAGGGCTACCGCAGAAGGACTTCCAAGTTCCCGGAAGTGATCTAGAGCTAGTCATCTTTGGAAAAATCCTGGTTTTGCACAACCAGAGTCGTTGCATCTCAGCATTATTTATTGTAGCAACGAAGATCTGGTTGGGACCCTAACTCTGCTCCAGAATCTCTGTTTCTTGGAAGGAGATTGCAAAGGTTTCTGATAAACCTTACCCCAGGAACCAAATCTGAAGAGAGGCCCTAAGGGTATCCAGTGTAAAGGTGGACTGTTACGAGGAAGCTGAGTATCATATTTCTGCAATAAGGACTCAAGAAGGTGGAAAGCAAAAAGAATGAGGTTTATTTAAAGCTGTTCCCTAAGCCTCATCTTTGTCAGACAAAACGTGTGGTTTCTCTTCCAAGAAGCTCTAACTTTCAAAATATTTGCTTCAATGAGACAAAGAGAACCAAAACACTTGTTTTATAATTTGATGCCTATGAGATAGGGTTTAAAAAAATACTTCAGCAATGGTCAGGCGGCCTGTTTTATGGTGCTGGATATACAATTGTTTTAACAAGCAGTAAATGCTTGGGTAGAAGTTTTCCCGCTGGGTTTTTCTAAAGGGTGGTAAATGGGGAGGGGGAAAGCTCTGTTGCACCCCACTGGAGAACAGAGATGCTCCTCTATTATTACTATGTTTTGGGTTTCTTTGGGTTTCCTATGTAAATATTGAAATATAAAACGGTTTTTTTTTAAGGGATGTGACTAAGAGAAACATGTGCAGTGCCTTTTTTGACTCCTTTCAAAGTGAAACACTTGTCTTATATGAGTGAGAAAGAAAAATATTTCGATGTTGTTGAGTTGCTCTGGGAATGAGATCATGTCGGTCTTACTATAGCTGCAGTTGCTACACTGCACACTATTGCAGATGCATGTGTGTGGTTTACAGTCGCACACATAGACCAGATCAGGCATGGACAAAGTTTGGCCCTCTAGGTGTTTTGGACTTCAACTCCCACAATTCCTAACAGCTGCTAGGCTGTTAGGAATTGTGGGAGTTGAAGTCCAAAACACCTGGAGGGCCAAAGTTTGCCCATGCCTGGACCAGATCTTATTTATTTATTTACAGTATTTATATTCCACCCTTCTCACCCTGAAAGGAACTCGGGGCGGATCACAGAACATACATATGTGGTAAGCATTCAATACTGTTTATACACAAACAAGACAGACAACTTTACATAGAGGTATAGGCTTTTTCCATCTTCAGCATCTTAGAGGTTTGTGCTCAGTTCCGGCCATGGGATATATGTGTGTGTGTGTACTGTTGTTCCATTTCCCTACCAAAGAGCTTTATTCGTAAACTTCCTCCTTGATTGAATTGCCAGCATTTTTCTAGTATCTCCTTATGGGTGTCTTAATACTTCCCCGCTTTTTAAAAAGCGGTACCTATTTATCTACTCACATTTTGCTTTCAAACTGTTAGGCAGGCAGAAGCTGGACTAAAGGCCAGGAGCTCACCCTGACCCTGGCTTCGAACTGTCAACCTTTCGATTGATAAAATATGCCACAACTGGTGGTTTCATCTGCTCTGCTAAAGCCCAGTAGTGAAGGGAAGGGATTATTTAGCAAATGCTGTGCGCAAGAGCCAGTAGTGGGGTCTGGCACTCAAGGAATCCATTGACCGACCACACATAACATCTATCTCAGTGAGATCCTTTGTGGACAACCATAAAGGGTCTCACATTTCTTCTTGTTCTTTCATTTCAAATATATTGTTTTCTTCGTGAGAATATCTTTGTAAGTTGGCGAATCTTTCCAGCCCAATAATCTTGTGTTGCTTCTAATGGTGATAGCCAGAAGAGTGTTTTGTTGTGAAATCTATTCTTATATTTGTCCCATATTTTAATTAGTGCCGCCCTTATAAAGTGGTTGCCGAAATTCTTTTCTATCTTCGTTTTTTCGTACCAGATGTAACCATGCCATCTTATCCTTAAGTCATGACCTTCTAGTGTTAATAACCTTTCTCTGCTCAGTGTTGTGGACAACTTTAGTAGCTCTGGGATGCCACCTTTAAGCTCCAGGCCTTCCTTGGGACTTCATGGATGGTCAAAAAAAGCAAATCAGAAAACCCTGAAATGGCTGGAAATCTACTTCTGCTTCTCAAAAAAGGATTTAAAATGTTAAACCACCCAGAAAGAAAAACTATTTGCACTTGGAGACTTCAACCCTGTTTTGACCTTTTCTCAAGGCAGGACTCTTGTCAACTACTCCTTCATGTTGACTTTAATTGTCCTCAGCCAGTGCCATTTCTAAATAAACCCTTGTGGGAAGGTGTGGTAGACCACTGTCATGCTGGTAATAAACTCCAGAGGGAACAGGGAAGGTACAGCTATTTTTAAAGGCGGCCACAAAAGATGTTCGCTTCCTGCCGCCGTGGTCAGGCAGCCTGCCAAGGAAAGGTAGAAGAATGGGACAATAGCAGCTGCGGAGGGAGAGAGCTGGAAATAGGACTAAGGAAATGGGGAGGAAGGTGGGCCTGACGTCAATGGGCCCCACAGATGCCAAGGAGTACAACTTCTAGGTCAGAAAGGCGCTATCTGATAAAATTAGGAGCCGTTCTTGGAGCCTTTCATCCTTGGGCAAAGGGCAAGGACTCTTGCGCTCTGGGAATAAACACATAGGCTATTCTCAAAAGCAACAAGATTACCATCACTTCCATTACACCTTAAATATTCAAAATTTTGTAATCATTTTTTTTTGTTCCACACTGGAGCAAACCTGAAGGATTACATACGGATTATAAATGGAAGGAATGATGCCAAGAGACAGCCATAATTTGCATTGCCCAAGTTTACAATGTTGTAAATATACACCATTTCTCCAGAGAAATAAAAAGGAAAGTAAGGCTTAGTTGCAGTGAGTTTTCCAGGCTGTATGGCCATGTTCCAAAAGCATTCTCTCCTGACATTTCGCCCACATCTGTAGCAGGCATTCTCAGAGGTTGTGGGGCCTGTTGGAAACTACGCAAGTGGGGTTTATATATCTGTGGCATAATGTCCAGGGTGGAAGAAGGAACTCTTGTCTGTTTGAGGCAAGTGTGAATGTTGCAGTTGGTCACCTTGATTAGCACTGAATGGACTTGCACCTTCAAAGCCTGGCTGCTTTCTGCCTGGGGATCCTTTGTTGGGATGTGTTAGCTGGCCATGATTGTTTTCTCTCTAGAATTCCCCTGTTGTCTGAGTTTTGCTCTTTATATACTGTCCTGATTTTAGAGGGTTTTTTAATACTGGTAGCCAGATTTTGTTCAGAAAGCAGCCAGGCTTTGAAGCTGCAAGGCCTCAATCTCCCCGGAGACTATGGGTGGCTTACATGGGGACAAGCCCGATCCAACAAAGATTAAAACCAAACACAGATTAAAACATATCTCAATAAAATCAACGACATTACAAGAAGATAATAACATAAAAACAGCATCATCAACAGCCAATACTCTGAGCAGTAATGGGTACTGAAATTTGGGGAGAAGGGAATTGTGTAATAGAATTCCAGAACAGGGCTGGTGGACAAGAATGCAAGGGCCAATAATAAATTGGAAGTAAAAAAGCAATGTCTGTTTAAAACGCAGAACCTATAGGAGGAAGGACCAGGGATAAAGTGTGGGAGCTGTTGGTAGATATAGTTTGGGGCCGAATATCTTGTGAACTGCTTAATCGAAAGCCCAGCAGAACATCCAAATTTCCCTCCTTTCTTAGATTTAGCTTCTTTAAAAAAAAAACCCAACACATTATTTATTATTGGCCTTAAACAAGCCTGGCTTTGAAACCAAAGGAAATTCCAGACATTTTTTTTCCTGACGCCTTGCTATTCTGGGAATGTAACAATGAATGGCTGTTTATTCTTCCTTTGTGGGGAGGAAGTCAAAACCTTAGGATATTCCTAAAGTCCTCGCTGGCAGTTTTATGTGTGTTGGCCGAGAATCATTTCCCAATGATCTGCACATTATGTGGAATTTACTATTCGTGGTACAGTGTTTCGGGGACACAGTGGGCCAAGTCTTCCTGGTCAGTAGGTTTGCTGGAGTCTCCTTTCCAAAGGTAGAATCTGCCACACTTTTGGATGAAGCGAGAAGGGAACTGGTGTTTTGCTAACTTGAGCATGCTTATCCTAAATGAGAACCGAAGGCAGGTTGCTCTATTGAATCCAAGATATAGCATCCTTTGAGCCACTCTGGTATAACACTCTGAGTGTTGAACTAGGACTCTGTGAGTTCTTGTGTGTCTTCAAGTCTTATGGTGGCCCAACTAGAGGGTTTACTGAGAGTGTGTGACTTCGCAAGGGTCACACAATGGGTTATCAAAATTCAAACGCCCACTCGGCCACAAAACCCACTGAGTGACATCGGGCAGGTCAATTTCGATCTTAGGCTGGATCTACACTGCCCTGTATCCCAGGATCTTTGGGGGGAATTCACTTTGATTTGTGGGAGTTGTAGTTCAACTACATCCAGAGAGCACTGTGAACCCAAACACTGATGGATCTGGACCAAACTTGGCACACATACCTGATCTGCCAAAATTTGATTACTAGAAGGATTTGGGGGGGGGGGGGGGGACTAGCATTCCTTTCTGTGAGTTGCAGTTCACCCACAAACAGAAACTATGACCTCCACCGATGATGGACCTGAACTAAAAGGCACACAGAATTTGCATGGCTAACTCAACCCCACTGATGATGCATCTAGAACAAACTTGCCCAATGTAACAAACTAAGTTCTGATGCAGTTTCTCGAGGTTAACCTGGCATGATGAGAGTTGTAGTTCACCTACAACCTTATGCATTGTTGTACAATTTTTAAAAATGACTTTTTAAAAAGTACCCAAGCTAGTTGTTCTCAACTTCTTACAAAACATACACCGTTTTTGAGTTGAGAGACAGTCTATTTTATTTTGAGAAGGAAGGAAAAGCAGAGGAGACGTCAACATTTCTTCTTCCCAGATGATCACAAAACCTGTCTAGCAACCATGGAGTTTCCCTGCTGAGTCTGCTGGGGTAAGTGAGCAAAGGATCGTATTGCTACCATACAGACATTTGAAATACCATGCACGGATGATTCCAATTCAATGGTATGTCTTTAATGACACATCCCAGTGCTTGAGGGGGAATAAAGGCAGACAGTGTGGCGTAATGGGTTGCATGTTGGACTAGGTCACCGGCAGACCAGGGTTCAAATTCCTTGCTTGGCCGTGGAAACTTACTGGGTAACCTTGAGCGACTCAGACTCTCAGAGGAAATCTCTTCTGAACATATCTTGCTGAAGAAACATTGTGGGAGATTTACCTTAGGGCTGACACAGGACAGAAAACAACTTGAAAGCAAATTATTTTTTAAAACCCTACAAAAAGGCAATCCCATCCCACTTTTCTCATAGTTGCTGTCCTCAATAATAATAATAATAATAACAACAACTTTATTTTTATATCCCACCTCCATCTCCCCGAAGGGACTCGGGGGGGGGGGGGGGGTTTACATGATTCTGTAGCCTTAAAAATTCTGTGTCCTTAAAAAAAACCAATCCAAACTCCTGTTAAGGCCACAGTTGTCCATAACTTTGGAAAGCATCCCATTCACCCTTCCAGTGATGACCATTCAGCGCGGCTTGTGGATCTCTGATCCTCCAGGCCGCAGCAGCACTGCCTTTCCACACAGCCCCTCCCGCACACCGCCTGCAGGCACAATATAAACCTTGCCATCCGCTGCCCTTTTGGGGCTGAAGTCCGTTAGCTGGGCATTGCTCTCTTGCAGCAGAGTGTAGCTCCACAGCTGATAGCGGCAGCTCTTGCCCTGCTTGGAAAGCAAATATGTTTCGGCCACTGCATCCAAAGGGAAGGACGACGCAGAAGGGCTGGCGTGGAAGAGTCCCGGGATCTCTTTGTCTTCCTGGCAAGGAGGGAGCTGGAAGCCACGCTTCAGACCAAGCAAAGCTCCTGTGCAAACAACACGAGAGAGACACGTTACCTGCAGGCAGCTGTCATTAGAAATGTCTGCAAAATAATTGAGGACTATGAGATTAGAATCATAGAATTGGAAGGGACCCCAAGAGCAATCTAGTCCAACCCCTCCTCTGCAGAAATACACTGAATGTTTTAAATGTAGTCTCAGGACCACCCCATAGTTACCAAAGTCCATGTCGTCGCTAATGTCAAATGTGAAAAATCAAGGCAGATAATAATAAAGCCGCTATCAGGACCTCAAGATTGAACTTCAAAGACTCTGGCAGAAACCAGTGCAGGTGGTCCCGGTGGTGATGGGCACATTGGGTGCCGTGCCAAAAGATCTCAGCCGGCATTTGGAAACAATAGACATTGACAAAATTACGATCTGCCAGCTGCAAAAGGCCACCCTGCTGGGATCTGCGCGCATCATCCGAAAATACATCACACAGTCCTAGACACTTGGGAAGTGTTTGACTTGTGATTTTGTGATATGAAATCCAGCATATCTATCTTGTTTGCTGTGTCATAATAAAATAATAATAATTTTATTTGTATACTCCACCCCCCGCTTCAAAGGGACTTGGGCAGGTTACAACAAGTAATACAGTAGAGACTTGCTTATCCAACATAAACAGGTCGGCAGAACGTTGGTTAAGCAAAAATGTTGGATAATAAGGAGGGATTAAGAAAAAGCCTATTAAACGTCAAATTGCGTTATGATTTTACAAATTAAGCACAAAAACATCATGTTTTACAACACATTGACAGAAAAAGCAGTTCAATACACAGTAATGTTATGTAGTAATTACTGGATTTACGAATTTAGCACTAAAAATTGCAATGTATTGAAAACATTGACTACCAAAAACATCTGTCTGTCTGTCTGTCTGTCTGTCTGTCTGTCTATCTATCTATCTATCTATAAAAGGGTAATGAAATTTCGGCCTAGGACAAAACAACAAAACTAAACACCCCTCAACCTCGAAAATTGACAGCACAATCCCTCATTCACGTCTCTACGTTCATACAACAAAAAGAAAAGAAAAATAAAGTCCTAATTACAGGGAGAGGAATAATTGTTTTTATCCAATTGCTGCCAGTTAGAAGGTCAAGCTCTGCCTACTTGGTCTCCTAGCAACCCACTCAGCCCAGGGAACAGGCAGAGTTAGGCTTCACTTAGGCCTCTTCCCCACTGCCTATAAAATACAAATTATCAGATTTTAACTGGATTATATGGCAGTGTAGACTCAAGGCCCTTCCACAGAGCTATATAACCCTTTACTCTTTACCTTAACTACCACCAATTCCTGAATACTTTATTTCCCATACCACCACACTTGGCCACAGCAACGCGTGTCCTGGCACAGCTAGCTGACTACTAAAAAGCAAACTGTGTTGGATAATACAGAATGTTGGATGAGCAAAGGTTGGATAAGTGAGACTCTATTGTAATACAAAATTATGAGCATATATGATAAACAACAACAACATTATCATTAATGCAATTTAAAATACCATAAATATTAAAAAGTAACAGTTTACAAACTATTTGTCCTGTACAACCAATCTACAAGCTAAAATTCACAGCAACAGAGCAATTTAAACCAATACTATAAAAACACTCCAAGTATATATCACCATTTAACCAGCATTCCTGTGTCTGATGGTTTCCAGTGTAGTCCAGCCATCCTCAAAGGCTTGCTTAAATAGCCAAGTTTTTAGTTCCTTCCTAAAGGTTAATAAGGTGGGCATTTGGCTACCCTTTTAAATTTCTTTTTTCAATATTTTAAAGCCATGGATGGTTGAATCCATGGGTGGCTGACTGTACCATCCTTCTCCTGGGATTGTTGTAGATCATTAATGAAGTTATCCTTCTTTTCTCAAGTGGCAGCCTTTAGTCCTAACTGGTTCTTCTGGCCAAGGCCATCCTTCCTAGCTGGACTCCACTTTACTGTGTTCAATATGCCAGCTACTGTTCTGACTCCTGCTACTAGCAATGAAGTTGCATTAAAACAGGGTGTATGTGTAACACCCTGCAGTAATTATAGACATCAGAATACTCATTTTGTAATGTCTGTGTGTACATGTTTATGTGATGATCAGTAGGTGGAAGGTAATCCACTTCTAGTTCGATCCGCTTGCAACGATGTTATGAAATTAAATAATGATATTTTGCTCTCGAAATGTGTCAAACTGCACTTCAATTAAAAAAACCCTGCAAATGATAATCATTTAAATAGTTTTGTAAATACTTCACTTCAAATAAATAGAGAATGGTCCTTTGAAGTCAAAGAAGTAGTCTTCTCCAGAACAGGTCAAAACACGAAAAGTCCTTGATAGACCTTGTCCAAGATTTTACATTACTGAGCACAGTGTAAAGGTTTCACTGGTTGAGCTACTCTATGGTTTTCATCTCACCACCCCTGGGTTCACTGTTCTGCTGCAAGAAACTCCCCTTCTCCATAGTCATAGGGAGCTGCAATGGGTTAAACCCTTGTGCCGGCTGAACTGCTGACTTAAGACTTGAGAATTGACAGTTCGAATCCGCAATATGGGGTGCGCTCCCATCCGACAGCCCCAGCTTCCCATGCGGGGACATGAAAGAAGCTTCCCACAGAATGGCAAGACATCCGGGCATTCCCTGGGCAATGTCTTCATAGACGCTGATTTTTCTCACACCAGAAGCGACTTGCAGTATATAATTAATCTGCTTCTGACACGATAAAAAAATTGAATAATCGATGAAGAATTCATAGTGAGAACCATACATACAACTATGTCCCAATAGGCAAGCATAGACTGATGACATCCTTCACTGAGATCCACCGGGATGTTTGGGAGGTTTCGTGAAGTCATAACTTCATACCTGGCTATGGGAACATAGCCAGATACCTCTCCAATCATGCCTGTTCTATACTGGCTATGAAGGGGAGGGTATGGCAGCAAAAACGTAAGTTTGAAGTGAAGTTGATCATTGCAGAAGGCTCAAGATAAGCCAAAAATAAATAAACAAGAGATGACATTGTAGAATCAATGCATTTTGCTGCCCCAGATACTCGTCCTCCTAGGATTGAACAGCTCTAAGCAATGGCAGTTAAAGTGGTTTTAAATTGCATTAATTCCGAAGTATGGATGTAGCCCAGGCAAGGGCCAACTTTGGCCCTCCCTCCAGGTATTTTGGACTTCAACTCCCACAATTCCTAACCGCCGGTCCAAAACACCTGGAGGGAGGGCCAAAGCTGGCCAATGCCTGATGTAGCCCATGACACAGGCATGCTATGGACTTAATACTTCCATATGTCACGACCAGGATGCCAGCAGAGGCCTCTCAAGGGAGCTGTCCAAGGTCTCAAGTTTCAGTCTGGGAACTACTACCCCCTTGTGGCTAATATTTTGTGTGCTGGAGAAATAATTTTATTTGTCTGTAATCTCACAGAAGCATTCAGTTGAAACAGACTTGAGGGCCATCTAGTACAATTGGTCCTCTATATCCATAGTTCTACATCAGTGGTTCCAACCAACCACATTTTGATTTTTTTTAAATCACAAAAGGCAATGCTTGATTTTGCTGAACACTATGCTGATGCTGGGGCCCCTGTTGGAACAGTGTGTTAAAGCACTGAGCTGCTGAATTTGCAGACCAAAAGGTTCAAATCCTGGGAGCGGACTGAGGGCCCGCTGTTAGCCCCAGCTTCTGCCAACCTAGCAGTTCGAAAACATGCAAATGTGAGTAGATCAATAGGTACTGCTCCGGCGGGAAGGTAACGGCGCTCCATGCTGTCATGCCGGCCACATGACCTGGAGATGTCTATGGACAACGCTGGCTCTTTGGCCTAGAAATGGAGATGAGCACCAACCCCCAGAGTCGGTCACGACTGGACTTAATGTCAGGGGAAACCTTTACCTTATGGTGATGCTACATACATACCTTGCTGTAGCCTCCCACTATTTCACAGATACTTGAGTATATAATTCAAAAGGGCTGTTGAACCAAACAGATGTTGAGAGTCCCCTGAACAACCTTTTGCCATATAGGAACACACAGCTAAAACACTGCTGAGAAATGGCTTCCAAACCTGTTTAAAGACCTCCAGTGAAAGATAGCCCACCAAAGACTCATTGCTTAGGAAGAAATGGAATAGCCAGTTCTGAAGCCATCTCTACTAGTCCTCTCTGAGAGTCACAGCCAAGAGCACAATATACCTGAAGCGATGGCCCAGTGAGCCTTGTGGCCGCCCCGGAAGCAGGGTTCATGGTTGAAGTCTTCATCATAGCTGGGTCAGATGTTAAGGCCTGCACTAAGAGATACTTGGTGCTAATGGAAAGGGAGGAATTGTAGCCTTTGGCATATTATACCTCTTGGGAAGAGCTATTCTTCCATATGCTGCACTAAATTGGTCCTATATGTCCAACAATGTCAAGGAGAGGAACCCTGGAAGCAGGACTACAGAGTCAGTGTGCCAAAATACTTACTTCAATTCCCCCATTTGATTCCGATGCCTCCAATGTTAAATGCATATTAATTAGAAACAAAAAATTTTTTGCAGTAAAATAGGAACAACAAAATTATTGCACTAGACATTTCATCATCACCACTATGTGAATCAACAGGCAACCAAGGCTCCTTCTACACTGCCATGTAAAATCCAGATTATCTGCTTTGAACTGGATTATATGGCAGTGTAGACTCAGATAATCCAATTCAAAGCAGATAATGTGGATTAGGATTCACTCAGCACTTTAAGTATTACTCCTGCTGTGTATTATCCCTCCCTGATAATTCGACAGTGCTTTGCACCTTGGCCTGGATCTTTTGACCCACATTGTGATTTTAATATTATTTTGTATATTGATTTTCTATGACTGTTTTTAATCATGTTGTAGTTTTATTGTTTGGTGATTTGTTTAATGTTTTTATTTGACTTGTATTGTTGTACCCGGGCATGGCCCCATGTAAGCCGCCCCGAGTCCCCTTGGGGAGATGGGGCGGGATATAAGAATAAAATTATTATTATTATTATTATTATTATTATTATTATTATTATTATTATTATTATTATTATTATATTATCCCTTTTGATAATCTGTATTATATGGCAGTGTAGATGGGGCCCTAGATTGACAGAACCTAAATATATTTCCATTTCATTAAAATAGTTGAACAAGGCAAATTCCCTCAATGTCTATCCAGGTAAATGAACAACTAGGTATTTAATGAATGTTAAAAAGGTAAATATAAAATAATGTAATTTATTTCTTGTTATAGTGGTATACTTTCATGTTATTTCCAGCTAAGGCAAACCTATCATGGAGTTTCTAGGGCTGAAAAAGTGGGGATTGCCTAGGAGTTCCATAGAATCAAACCCTGGTCTCTAGAGTCGCAATTCAGAGGTCACTACACCATGCTGGCCCTCATTTATCATATACTAGCTGTGCCCGGCCACTCGTTGCTGTGGCGAAGTCTGGTGTTATGGGAAATAAAGTATTGAGGAATAGGTGGTAGTTAAGATAAAGGGTAAAGGTTTTCCACTGACATTAAGTGCAGTCGTGTCTGACTCTGGAGGTTGGTGCTCATCTCCATTTCTAAGCCGAAGAGCCAGCGTTGTCCGTAGACTCCTCCAAGGTCATGTGGCATGACTGCATGGAGCGGCGTTACCTTCCCGCCGGAGCAGTACCTATTGATGCACTCACATTTGCATGTTTTTGAACTTCTGGGTTGGCAGAAGCTGGGGCTAACAGTGGGGGCTCTCTCCGCTCCCCCAATTCAAACCTGCAGCCTTTCAGTCCGGAAGTTCAGCTGCTCAGCCCTTTAACACTCTGTGCCATCAGGGGATATTATTTCCTAAAGGTTGTGAATATACAATATTTCTGATTGTTTTTTTTTTTTGTCTGTTGGAGGCAAGTATGAATGCTGCAATTAGGGAAAATGATTAGGGTGTAATGGCCTTGCAGCTTTAAAGCCTGGCTGTTTCCTCCCTGAGTGAATTTTTTGTTGGGAGGTGTTAGCTGACCCCGATTGTTTCCTGTCTGGAATTCCCTTGTTTTCAGAGTGGTGTTCTTTGTGATATTTTATGTGCTTCTACTGTCTGTGGCCCTGAGAAAACAGAGGATTTGACAGACTTTGATGATGGGAATACTTTGTTGGGAGGTGTTAGCTGGCCCTGATTGTTTCCTGTGTGGAATTCCCCTGTTTTCAGGGTGTTGTTCTTTATTTAGTGTTCTGATTTTAGAGATTGTATTGTTCTGTTTTATTATACCACATTAATTTTTATATATTCTGATTTTAGTGTTTTTGAATACTTGGAGCCAGATTGTATTCATTTTCACGGGTTGACCGCAACACAATAATAATAACAATAATAATAATAATAATAATAATAATAATAATAATAATAATAATGATAGTACAGTAGAGTCTCACTTATCCAACATAAACAGGCCAGCAGAACGTTGGATAAGTGAATATGTTGGATAATAAGGAGGGATTAAGGAAAAGCCTATTAAACATCAAATTAGGTTATGATTTTACAAATTAAGCACCAAAACATCACAATATATTGAAAACATTGACTACAAAAATGTGTTGGATAATCCAGAACGTTGGATAAGCGAGTGTTGGATAAGTGAGACTCTACTGTAATAATAATGGCTTTGGTAATATGCAGTGCTTCACTCCCTTCTCAGCTTCCTTTCTGGAAGAATCCTTTCTTAGGAGGTGTTAGCTGGCCCTGATTGTTTCCTTTGTGGAATTTCCAATTTCACTGCTTTCAGAGTGTTGCTCTTTATTTACTGTCCTGGTTTTAGAGATTATATTGTTCTGCATTATTCTATCCCAGTAATTATTTCATATTAAAGTAGAATCTCACTTATCCAACATTCGCTTATACAATGTTCTGGATTATCCAACGCAGTCTGCCTTTTCATAATCAATGTTTTTGTAGTCAGTATTTTAAATTCATTGTGATATTTTAGTGGTAAATTTGTAAATACAGTAGAGTCTCACTTATCCAACATAAACGGGCCAGCAGAATGTTGGATAAGCGAATATGTTGGATAAAAAGGAGGGATTAAGGAAAAGCCTATTAAACATCGAATTAGGTTATGATTTTACAAAGAAAACAAAATATCATGTTAGACAACAAATTTGACAGAAAAAGTAGTTCAATACGCAGTAATGCTATGTAGTAATTACTGTATTTACGAATTTAGCACCAAAATATCATTATATATTGAAAACATTGACTACAAAAATGCGTTGGATAATCCAGAACGTTGGATAACGAGTGTTGGGTAAGTGAGACTCTACTGTAATTACTACATAGCATTACTGCGCATGGAACTACTTTTTCTGTCAAATTTGTTGTATAATATGATGTTTTGGTGCTTAATTTGTATAACGATTACCTAATTTCATGTTTAATCGGCTTTTCCTGAATCCCTTATTATCCAACATATTCACTTATCCTGCCGGTCTGTTTATGTTGGATAAGTGAGACTCTACTGTATATTGATAATCTTATATCATCTGCTGAGAACTGGATTATATGAGGCCCCTTCTTCACAGCTGTATAAAATGCACTGAAGTGGATTATATGGTAGTGTGGAGTCAAGATAATCCAGTGCAAAGCAGATAATATAAGATTATAAATGGGTTATATAGCTGTGTGGAAGGGCCTTGAGTTTACACTGCCATATAATCCAGTGCAAATTAGATAATCTGTGGAAGAGGCCTAAGAGAGGCCTAGGTCTGCCTGTCCCCTCGGCTGAGTTGGTTGCTAGGAGACCAAGTGGGCAGAGATTAGCCCTGTAACTGGCAGCAATTGGATAAAAACAATTATTCCTTTCCCTCTAATTAGGACTTTATTTTTCTTTTCTTTTTGTTGTATCAACCTAGAGGCGTGGATGATGGGTTGTGTTGTCAAATTTCGAATTTTGTTGTTTTGTCGGTTGCCATGATGCCATCACTCATTTATATATATAGATAAGGAGCCCCCGGTGGCATAATGGCGTAAAGCCTTGTAACCTGAAGGTTGAGTTGCTGACCTGAAGGCTGCCAGGTTCGAATCCCACCGGGGGAGAGCGCAGATGAGCTCCCTCTATCAGCTCCAGCTCCATGTGGGGACATGAGAGAAGCCTCCCACAAGGATGGTAAAAACATCAAAACCTCCTGGTGTCACCTGGGCAACGTCCTTGCAGACGGCCAATTCTCTCACACCAGAAGCGACTCAGGTTGCTCCTGACACACAAAAAAATTAAAATTATCATATAAGTGATAATCTTATAGGTTTGCCCATGCCTGGTATATACCTATGCATCAGCATAGTGTTCATATAATTCAGTGGTTCCCAACCTTTTTTTGACTAGGGACCATTCTCCAACATTAGTACCAAAAGGGTTACAAGTCAGTTTTTGGTCAACTTTAGATTCAGTTTGGTTATTTTGGTCTGATTCAGAAAACTGCATTGGATAGACCACATCAGCTCTAGTTTCTGATACAAACATATGCCATCCAGTAGTTGCCATCTGCTTGCCCACAGATTTAATAATCTAGAGCTGGTGTGGTCTATCCAATGCAATTTTCTGAATCGGAACCCCAAATAACCCCAGGAACAGGCCTAAAAACTAAGATACCAAGGCGACCCGCTTCCAGGCACTACATGGAATGGCTCTGCTCAGAGGGACGGAGGAGGAGAAGCAGCAGTCAGGAGGCTTATTGTCGCACCTTTCGTGGGTAGTCAGCCTCTCCCCTCCCAACATCCCCATTGCCTTGGCACTATAAGAGAGTTTTGCGAGACCAGTCGCTCTCATTGCAACTGTGTAGTAACGGTGAGGCCATGGAACATATTTTAGTTCTGATATAATCTTATATGTTTGTAATTTGAATTTGTACTCAGACTAAGTACATTCCTACCAACTCTCCACTCAGACAGAGAGCTTCTAACTCCATGACTCTGGTTCAACAGTTCTGCTTGAAAAGGGAAAGCCAAACTTCTTAATTACTCCTCAATTCTTCTGAAACATGAACAAATCACCTCCCCGATACCCTGTATTCAACCAGATTCCAAGGATACGGGATGAGCACAGGGAAGCCAGCACTTAGATGTCGAAGGATCCTTTCGCGGTTCTCTCCCTCCAGCTTTCCCGACAGCAGCTCCGTTTGGCAAGGAAACACCTCCCCAGCCAATTTGGCCATGTCAGCCGCTGAACCAGGGAGAGGACACAGGGAAAGGTGATACAAAAGTGATAAAATAAATGTTCTACCAACTATTTCCCATTTATTCCTAGGGACATGCAAAAGGTACATGCCTTGTGTGTAAAATAAGCAAACTGCAGGCCAAAATACATGCATTTCATCATTTGTATGATCTGGCAGGAGAAAGGTTGTCAGATTTAGCTCTGAAAGCCAAAGATGACCACCATCTGGGCATGTCTGCAGGATGGATTACTATATTCACTGCCCCTCCTCAATTACAAACCTGAGAACATTTCCCCCTGAGCCGTATAGCCTCTTTCCAAAGCCACCTGCACAATTCTCCCGAAAGAAACCGCTCTGGGCAGAGAAAGCAAGGCACCAGCCATCCATAGGGCAACCAGACCACACCTGCAAGAGGAAAGCAGAGAGCGGTATGAAGTCCCATGCTTTTCATTTCAATAAGACTTTCCGCAAGATGCGTCATTTGAAGAATTCAAAACTATTCCCCACGTATTTCTAACTTTAAAGTAAAGATGAAAATTCAGTACTCACTGGGGACCCTCCTGGATTAAGGAAGGCACAGGGTTGTTGAAAAGAAGCCACTTTAAATGCTCACTGAAGCTGGAAAATAAGGAGAGAGAGAAACCAACATTAGCAGCACTTTGCTTCTCCTGCATAATTAATAAAGCTCTCATCTCCAAACTCTTAGGAGGAATGACTCAGGAAACTATCTCATCTGCCTCTGGAGTGGTGAGTAAAGGCAGGTAGATGCACATGGAAGATCCAAAGGGAAAAAAGAACACACTGAAAAACAAACATATTCTAGGGGAAGGTAACACTTTTGCAATTAACATATTTAAATTAGATACTGCTAGCCAAATTGTGGTTGCTAACAGTATTATATACACAGTTCCTTTTTCTTTGTCAAGCCAAAAGCTGAAACGGAGAGAAGGAAATAGAATAGGAGGAGAGAGAGAGCATCTAGCACTTCTTGAAATTCTGAGAAGTGTGTGGAGTTATGCAGTTCCTCAAAGCAGATCCTGATCAATAATTTTACGCAGAAGGATACAGGGCTATTAAAAAGCTCGGCCTCTCATTAAACAACGAGAAAACCAAAGTGCTCTTCCAGCAGTCATCAGCCAATCCCCCTGCAATGCCAGAAATACAGCTTAATGATTTAATGTTAGAAAAAGTTGACAATTTCTGCTACTTTGGCAGCCACCTCTCCACAAAAGTCAACAGGAACACTGAAATGTTTGAGGATCGGGATATCTGTACCATGGTGCTTGTTCATAAAGCTATTATCCTCCCAACCCTGTTATATGATGATGATGATGATGATAATTTATTTGTTTGACCAGTCATGTGATCATTTCAAAGTGCAACACAAATAAAAACAAGGCAAAACCCCTGTTATATGCCTGCAAAATGTGGACTGTCTACAGACGCCACAATCAACTCCTGGAACAATTCCATCAGCGTTGTATTCGAAAAATCCTGCTGTTACTAGTCAGACGCCAGCCAATATAAACAACTCAGTTTATTGCAAAAACAACACAAAAGAGCCTAAGAAACAACAAAAAGGAGGCTCAAAACACTTTCTCTTCAGTGTGAAGTAACAATGTCCAAAAAGAACTCAAAAGACCCAAACTTGGGATATAATCTGGATTATCCTGGAAAATAATCCAGATTAAAACAAACTTAGTTGAAAAAGCTGGAAACTCGCACCACCTGCTGGTTGGAGCTAAACAAACACAGGAAAGCTACCAGCAGTAACCCACAGTGACCAACGGACACACAATGCCCCAAAACGTTGCTAAAGCATAACCACGTTGTAAAGGAGAAGTCACAGCTGCAAATGTCCGGTCCGCGTCGTTAGGGACAAGTCACAGGCATGGAGTACCAGTCCAAGTCATCAGGGAGAAGTCACAGTCACCGAATTCCAGTCCAGGTCGTCAGGAAGAAGTCACAGTCACCGAATTCCAGTCCAAGGTAAACACAAAGAGCCAAAGTGACGGAGGCAAGCCGGCAGCTAATGCATAAAACCAACATCAAACAATCCAGTGCAAACCCACACAATGCCAGCCCCCGTTGACACTAAAAAACCAGGTTAACACTTACATCCCAAAGCAGTCTTCCAAACACGTCTTCTGAAACAGAGATCCCGAAAAGTGCCCAACAAAACACCTTGCCGATTGCAAAGTTACATTAGCAACAAACTTACTTTTATCTACAAGTCCTCCTCTGAACTTGAGCCAGCCAACTGTCAGAACCCTGCTACTAGAGCCTGGATGTGGCTCTGAGTTTCAGGGTCACTGACATTGATAAGACACCTGCGTCTCAGGACTCGGAGAAGAAACGGCTGCTGGACTTGGCGCGGAATCTGTGCGGGGTTTTGCTGAGCGGGAAGAGACTTTTCAAATGAGGGGGAGGGTATATAAAGGATGGTTGGCCGGAGCCTCCCATTCTTGGCTTTTCTGATGTTTATGTTTCCTGCAGTAAAGTTTCTGGTGATATCACAGAGATATCGTGTGTTCATTCAGGAGCGGCTGTAGTGAGCTGGCACTAAGCCAAGAATACGGACACCATCCCGCTGTAGCGGTGAGGTGCAACATGCAAGTGGAGGATGAAGAGCTCTTGAGCGCAGGAGGAGGAAGGTCGGGAAGGGCCACTCCCGAGCCGGACGCTGAGTTCCACCAGCTGGCGGCCCTGGCGTCATCCACCGCTTATGCCCAGCCGAATGGGGTAACCCAGAGGCGTGGAGTGGTGCAGGGAGACAGCACCGGAGGAGAGGAAGATTTACCTTCCCCAGCCCCACAAAGGATGGTGTTTCTGGAGGAGAGGATGTCGGCGATGGAGACCACCCTGGCAGTAATGCCGAGGGCGATGGAGCGCCTGGCGTTTTTGGCGGAGCCAGAGAGAGGAAGGGAACTTCGGGCTGGCTCAATGTGGGACATGAGCGTGGGAAGCAGCCAGGGCTTTGCAGACCTCCCAGCACCGAAGGGAAGGGAAATGCGAAAGGAGCCCGGCGCCCGGCCCAAGACCCAAACAAGCCTGACGCGGGTGGAGGAGAGTGACGACGAAGGGGAAAAGCCTCCGAGAATCCCGGCTACGCTCCCAGCTGAGACCCTAGTGCCCCTGGCGAATGCCGGGCGTGGCACAGGGCCAAGAGAAACAGCAGCGGGGCCCACTGGTCCGCAGGGGGGCTTGCAACGGGCGGAGGATTGGGGATTGCCGCCACAGGGACCCCTACCGAGACGAGAGGTGCTAAGGATCGAGTTTGGGGGAGAGTCCTCTGAACTGGATTTTTTCCTTACCACGGTGAGGGGCTATATGGAGGACAATGCTCACACTTTTAGAACGGAATTCAGCCGGATCCGGGCCATTGGTGCAGTGTTGAAGAGGGGAGCGGCTAGCTGGTACATTCAGCTGCACGCGCGGCGTGACCCATGTCTGGGGTCAGTCCAACGCTTTATGGGGGCCCTGGAGACCCGTTTCCGAGATCCATTGGAGCAAATCCGGGCGAGGGAGAAGTTGAAGACCGTCTCCCAGGGGCAGAGGTCGGTATCTGAGTATGCGGAGGAATTCCAATGCCTCGCCGAAAAGGTGCCGGAATGGTCTGCAGTGACAAAGATGGAACTCTTCAAAGAGGGGCTCAGGCGGGAGATCCTCTCCTGGGCTGTGCACCGTGATGAGCCTGACACACTGCACGGATGGATTCAGCTGGCGGGGCGCGTCGAGACATCGCTGGCCCAGGTGAGGAGGCACCGAGGAGGGCTACAGCAACAGCCGCAGATGAAAAAGGGGAGCTGGAAGGAGGGATCAACCCCAACCGGGAGGAGAGCGGAGCCGAGAGGGAACATGAGCGCCAGCAGGAGTGGCTGCTTCGTGTGCGGCCGGTTGGGCCACAGGGCTGCCGAGTGCTGGCAGAGAAAAGGGGAAGGCGGAGGCCCGCCCAAACCAAGAGCCGTGGCAGGAAAACGCGCCGAGGAAGAACCACCGATGAGGGACCATTCGGGGGGGGTTGGTAAGTCAGGACAAAGCTATGATAGTGGTCCCCATTCAGCTTGAAAATGGCAGCAAACAAGCAACATGCAAAGCGTTTGTGGATTGTGGATGTTCCAGGAACATCATTTCCCCTGAATTAGCTGGGGGATTGGGATGCGAAAGAACGAGCCTAGAATCCCCAATAGCATTTTCGCAGTTGGACGGATCCACAGCATCAGGATCGTTAGCTAGGCACAGTGCCGAAGATGTAAAGTGTAAGATAGGGAGTTGGGAAGGAAAGGTGTCATTTGTGATATCACAAATAGCCAACTATAATGTTATACTAGGCATGCCGTGGCTGGGGCAGGCCAACCCGCAAATCAACTGGGAGGATAAGAGCATGATTTTTGGGATGAGTTTGGAAGAAGGGAGCCAGGAAGTCGAGAGGGAGCCGGGAAAAAGGGGGGAGGAAGACTCTATCAGAATAGCAGAACTGGCAGATAAATTACTCCCAGAGTATCGTGATTTTGTGGACGTTTTTGACGAGAAGGAAGCAGACAATTTCCCACCGAAGCGGAGGGTTGAAGTGAAAATAGAGCTAGTCCCAGGAGTAGAGCTTCCCAAGGCAAAGATATACCCGATGTCGGCTAGGGAAAAGGAGGAACTGAGAAAGTACATTGATAAAAACCTAGCGAGGGGTTTCATAGAACCTTCGAATTCCCCTTTAGGGGCACCTGTGTTGTTTAGGCGGAAAAAGGACCAAACGCTGAGGCTCTGCATTGACTACAGAGGCCTGAATGCAATCAGTACTGTAAATAAATACCCTCTACCCTTAGTGAAGGACTTGATCGCCCAGTTATCGGAGGGGCAGATATTCACTAAATTGGATTTAATTGAGGCTTACCATAAATTGCAGATCAACCCAGAGGACAGGTGGAAGACGGCCTTCTCCTGCGCCTTCGGATTATTCAATTATTGTGTGCTCCCATTCGGTTTATGCGGGGGAGGGGCCGCGTTCATGCAATTAATCAACGAAGTGTTGCATCCATTATTGTACAAGGGAGTTTTTATTTTTTTAGATGATATATTGATAATGTCTCGGACCAAGGAGCAACACGTAGAACTAGTCAGGGAAGTCCTACAAAAGTTGAGGGAAGCGAAACTGTATGCGAAACTTGCCAAGTGCGAGTTCAATAAAGACCAGATAGACTTTCTGGGGTATAGGATTTCATCCCAGGGAGTGGCGATGGACCCTGCGAAGGTGGAAGACGTAAGGGGGTGGGAAGCCCCCAGAACACGGAAGCAGCTGCAATCCTTCCTGGGGTTCGCAAACTTCTATAGAACACTTATCAAGGACTTTGCGTGCCTCACTTTGCCATTAACTGATTTTTTAAAGACTAAAGGCAGGGGAGAAACAGCCAAAGTGAAGGCCCCTGGGGCCAAACTGACCTGGACAATAGAATGCCAGGAAGCTTTCGAAGCCCTAAAAAAGCGTTTTACTGAGGAGCCTGTCCTACAGCACCCTGATATGTCTAAGACCTTTGTAATACATTGCGATGCGTCAGACCGGGCATATGGGGCAGTCCTGCTGCAGAAAGACGAGGGGGGGAACCTGAAGCCATGTGGCTATCTGTCAAAAAAGTTTAGTGATACAGAAAAAAACTGGCCGATTTGGGAGAGGGAAGCCTTAGCGATTCTGAAAGCACTAGAGTGCTGGAGACACTTTCTGGAAGGGAGTGGAATACCGTTTGAGGTGTGGTCTGATCATAAAAATTTACAATATCTGAGATCCCCTCGCAAACTATAAGCGAAGCAGATTAGATGGGCCCAATATTTCAGCTGTTTTGATTTCAGACTCAAGTTCTTCCAGGGGAAACACAACATACTCGCTGACGCTCTCTCTCGGATGCCTCAGCACGGGGGAGGAATTCAGGAATCTGAGGGGAGCCTTTTCCTAGATAAGCAATGGGGCCTGGCAGTACTGACTCGAGCACAAGCGGCCAAAGAAAACAAACGTACTGCCATTTCCACGGGGGGAGGAGAAGTATGGGAGGGAGAGTTGAAGCGAGCATATGGAATGGACGAATGGTTACAAACGAACAAAGAACAGGGAGAACTGTGTGGGGATTTGGTGTTTGTTAATAAGAAATTGTATATTCCTAAATGTTTGAGACAAGAAATGTTAAGGAAATGCCACGATAACAAGGGTGCAGGTCATCTAGGCCCTACCAGGACTATTAAACTGTTGGCCAAACAATGCTGGTGGCCCGGAATGAGGAAAGACGCCAGGGGGTACGTCACGCAGTGTGAATTATGTGCAGAGGGCAAAACACCACCTGGGAAGCCCCAGGGGCTATTGCAGAAGGTGGTGGAGCCCATGAGGCCATGGGAATGCGTGGCAATGGATTTTGTAGGCGAACTACCCCCCAGCAGAGGCCACAGATACATTTGGACAATATTGGACCTATTCTCAAAACAGGCGCACTTTGTGGCCCTGCCAAAACTCCCCTCGGCTGAAAAGCTTGCGGATTTGTATGTAAAGCATGTATATCGCCTACATGGGTGCCCCGACAAAATAATTAGCGACCGGGGAGTCCAATTCACTGCAAAATTTTGGGGAAAATTCTTACAGCTGTTAGGAGCAGAAAGGAACCTGAGCTCGGCCTTTCATCCCGCGACCAACGGGGGGGTCGAACGTACCCAACAAACACTGTGCCAATTCTTGAGGATGTACACCAATTATAGACAGGACAATTGGTCAGACCTTCTGCCGTTTGCTGAGATGGCATTTAACGGGGCCGTACATTCGGCCACAGGTCGTGCCCCATTCGAAATAGTATACGGACAGGAGGTGGCACCTTTCCCCAGGCTACCCGAGTGGAAGGAAGGAGAGGGCCAGACCGACAAGGAATGGCCGGCTAAAATTAAGCAAGGGTGGCAGAACGTGGTGGAGGCATTGCGGGAAACGCAAAAGAAGTACAAGCTCTTTGCAGATCGTAGGCGCCGAGAGGGAGACAAATTGGGCGAAGGAGATCTGGTTTGGCTAAGCACAAAAAACCTGAAATTGGGGTTCCCATCTAAGAAATTGGCTCCACGCTATATAGGGCCGTTCAGGGTGGCGAAAAGAATAAACGAAGTGACCTATCAGCTGAGGCTACCCAAGGACCTAGGAAAGGTACACCCGGTATTCCATTGCAGCCTGTTAAAAAAGTACAAAGGAACTCTGGACAGCGGAGAACAATAGTTGTGTTAAATCTTTTCCTTCCAGGACGAAGGGGAGGAGGACGCCATGTCAGAACCCTGCTACTAGAGCCTGGATGTGGCTCTGAGTTTCAGGGTCACTGACATTGATAAGACACCTGCGTCTCAGGACTCGGAGAAGAAACGGCTGCTGGACTTGGCGGGGAATCTGCGCTGGGTTTTGCTGAGCGGGAAGAGACTTTTCAAATGAGGGGGAGGGTATATAAAGGATGGTTGGCCGGAGCCTCCCATTCTTGGCTTTTCTGATGTTTATGTTTCCTGCAGTAAAGTTTCTGGTGATATCACAGAGAGTCTCGTGTGTTCATTCAGGAGCGGCTGTAGTGAGCTGACACCAACGCCCCATCCACAGCTGGTTGCTGCAAATCCTCATCAGAGCTGGAGTCACCCAACGCCCCACCTCCAGCTGCAGCCCTTCTACGATCTCTCCAGCCAGACCACCTTCTATCCAAACCCAGGATCCATCTGTATCTTCTCCGTGCCATCCCTCAAATGTACCACTGCTTGTGGGTTCCTCAAGAATCTCCCAGATCTCCTGAACCTTAGTCCAATCCATCACCACACTCCCAGAGCCTGACATCCCATCCTCCTGACTCCCAGTCCCACAATCCCCTTCAAAATGGACGAAGGATTTGGGGAAATCCAACCCCAAATAGAGAAACAAGTTGTCCAGGAACACCTGGCCACTCTAAACGAATTCAAGTCGCCAGGGCCAGATCAACTACATCCAAGAGTACTGAAGGAACTAGCGGAAGTTATTTCAGAACCACTGACGATCATATTTGAGGGTTCTTGGAGAACGGGAGAAGTCCCAGCAGATTGGAGGAGGGCGAATGTGGTCCCTATCTTCAAGAAGGGAAAAAAGAACGACCCAAACAATTACCGTCCGGTCAGCCTCACGTCGATACCAGGCAAGATTCTGGAAAAGATCATTAAGGAAGTGGTCTGCAAACACTTAGAAACAGATGCAGTCATTGCTAATAGTCAACACGGATTTACCAAAAACAAGTCATGCCAGACTAATCTGATCTCTTTTTTCGACAGAGTTACGAGTTGGGTCGATACAGGGAATGCCGTAGATGTAGCGTACCTGGATTTCAGTAAGGCCTTCGACAAAGTCCCTCACAACCTTCTGGCAAACAAACTAGTAAAATGTGGGCTAGACAAAACTACGGTTAGGTGGATCTGTAATTGGCTAAGCGAACGAACCCAAAGGGTGCTCACCAATGCGTCGTCTTCATCTTGGAAAGAAGTCACGAGTGGAGTGCCGCAGGGTTCTGTCCTGGGCCCGGTTCTGTTCAACATCTTTATTAATGACTTAGACGAAGGGTTAGAAGGCACGATCATCAAGTTTGCAGATGACACCAAACTGGGAGGGATAGCCAACACTCCAGAAGAAAGGAGCAGAATTCAAAACGATCTTGACAGACTAGAGAGATGGGCCGAAACTAACAAAATGAAGTTCAACAGGGACAAATGCAAGATACTTCACTTCGGCAGAAAAAATGGAAATCAAAGATACAGAATGGGGGACACCTGGCTAGACAGCAGTACATGTGAAAAAGATCTTGGAGTCCTTGTGGACAACAAGTTAAACATGAGCCAGCAATGTGATGCGGCTGCTAAGAAAGCCAACGGGATTCTGGCCTGCATAAATAGGGGAATAGCATCTAGATCCAGGGAAGTCATGCTCCCCCTCTACTCTGCCTTGGTCAGACCACACCTGGAATACTGTGTCCAATTTTGGGCACCACAGTTGAAGGGAGATGTTGACAAGCTGGAGAGTGTCCAGAGGAGGGCAACTAAAATGATCAAAGGTCTGGAGAACAAGCCCCATGAGGAGAGGCTTAAAGAACTGGGCATGTTTAGCCTGCAGAAGAGAAGGCTGAGAGGAGACATGATAGCCATGTACAAATATGTGAGGGGAAGCCATAGGGAGGAGGGAGCAAGCTTGTTTTCTGCTGCCCTGCAGACTAGGACACAATGGAACAATGGCTTCAAACTACAGGAAAGGAGATTCCACCTGAACATTAGGAAGAACTTCCTCACTGTGAGGGCTGTTCGGCAGTGGAACTCTCTCCCCCAGACTGTGGTGGAGGCTCCTTCTTTGGAGGCTTTTAAACAGAGGCTGGATGGCCATCTGTTGGGGGTGCTTTGAATGCGATTTCCTGCTTCTTGGCAGGGGGTTGGACTAGATGGCCCATGAGGTATCTTCCAACTCTACTATTCTATGATTCTATGAAAACCCTCAAAGGTATCATCATCAGAGGGCTTCATAAGTATTTCCTGGATTCTCTTCCTTTGTTGCTCCTTATCAGAGTCTTGCTCACGAGCAGTTTTCCTGCCTCTTCTAATACAACTAGTAGGATCTCTACTTGAAGACTCCATCACAACACCTGCAAATCTCTTGGGAAGACAGGTGGACAAATGTCAGCGTGCTGGAAGAAGCAAAGGCCAATGCTCCTACGCCATCAACTCCACTGGGCTGGCCATGTTGTCCGAATGCCTGATCACCATCTCCCAAAGCAGTTACTCTACTCCCAACTCAAGAACAGAAAACAGAATGCTGGTGGACAGGAAAAGAAATTTAAAAATGGGCTTAAAGCTAACCTTAAAAACTGTAGCATAGACACTGAGAATTGGGAAACCCTGGACCTTGAGCGCTCTGACTGGATGTCAGCTGTGACCAGCAGTGTTGTAGAATTTGAAGACACATGAATGGAGGGTGAAAGTGAGAAACGTGCCAAGAGGAAGGCGTGTCAAGCTAACCCTGACCAGGACCGCCTTCCACCTGGAATCCGATGTCCTCACTGTGGAAGAACATGCGGATCAAGAATAGGTCTCCAAAGCCACCTACATATCCACCACCAAGACTTGGACAATAATATTCAGACAACGAGGGATCGCCTAAGTAAGGAATCCGTATATATATATCCACATAATTGAAATTATATACAGTAGAGTCTCACTTATCCAACATTCGCTTATCCAACATTCTGGATTATCCAACGCATTTTTGTAGTCAATGTTTTCAAAACATCATTATATTTTGGTGGTAAATTTGTAAATACAGTAATTACTACATAGCATTACTGCGTATTGAACACTTTTTCTGTCAAATTTGATGTATAACATGATGTTTGGGTGCTTAATTTGTAAAATCATAACCTAATTTGATGTTTAATAGGCTTTTCCTTAATCCCTCCTTATTATCCAACATATTCGCTTATCCAACATTCTGCCGGCCCGTTTAGCTTGGATAAGTGAGACTCTACTGTACATTTCTATTATGATTTAGAAACATTAATGTATCAGTTATCTTCAATATTTTGAGTTTTAGAATACAAAATATATTCATATATTATACTAAAAAAATGTTTTCCAAGTTCTGGCCTGTATCTAGGAGGGACCATCACCTGCCTAGTTTAGCTGGGGACCTCTGAGAGCTTCCCACCTGGCTTTCCTGCGCTTCAGGAGCTCATGAATCCCATCATGGTCCCCAGGATCAGTTTGTTCCAAGGCAGCTTTCAGAAGTTGTGGTCCTTGCAGCCCAGTGGCGGGGGGCGAAAGAAGAGGGGGTGGAGGGGGCAGCATCGGGGGAAGTGGCGGGGCCGGTGCATCCTCCAAGGCTTCGGACATGCTTTTCCTGGAGCATGGAGTGGCTCAGCAGCAAGGTCGAAGGGGCCCTTTGCTGCAGGTCCTTCCAAGGAGTGGTCCCAGAGAGACGACAAACACAAAGCTCGAGTTTGGAGGCTGCCAATCAAAGGTCGAAACCAGAGTTAAAGGCTGAAGGCGTCAGATCAAAGCTAGAGTTCAAGTCCGGAGACTGAAAATTGAAGGTCAAAACCAGAATTGGAGGCTCAAGGCATCAGATCAAAGCTAGAGTTCAAGTCCGTAATTTGCAAAACAAAGGTCAAAACCAGAGTTCCAGTCTTGGTCTCCTAGCCACAGGTCAAAATTAGATCTCAAGGCTCAAGAGTGCAGGTCAAAGTCTTGGGGTTACAGGTTAAAGAATCCAAGGATCAGAATTGAAGCTTCAAAACTTTAGGTCAAAGCTAGACCTCCAGTCTTGGGGTTGCAGGTCAAAGCTAGAATTCAAGGCTCCAGGATAAAAGTCAAGACTAGAACTCAAGACTGAAAGCTTCAGGTCTGGATGCTGCAAACCAAAAGTCAACAGAGTTCCAGTCTTGGGGTGCTCACTCCATGCATTGCCACTACTAGGCAAAGGTGCCACCCTCTCCTTTCTGCGCAGGCGCGTTATTGCCCTGCCTTCTTCTTCCAGAGCCGACTTGACCAAATACAGTCAATACAAATTCATCCAAGGACTAAGAGGGCTTTCGTTAGTCCGCTGGTTGGCCAATAGGAGCGCGCGTCGGGAAGTAGGGAAGGCTGCGTCGCGATTGGCGGGATCGAAGCGAGGGGCGTGGCTTCCTCACCCGGCGCGGTTTGTGGAGAGCGCAGTCGCCCGGGAGATGCGGCCTGAGTAGGATCTGTGAGGAATCCACCTCGAGGCGGATCATCGGGGAGAGAATCGCAGCGGAATCGGAACTCAGGGACTTCAACTCAATTTTGGCACCGCCATCGTTGTTGGGAACCACGAGGTAAGCACCGACAATAGTCAGGAGAAAGGCACACCCCACTGGGAAAGGGCGGTACATCCGGGTCTTTTTCCTGGGCCCTCCAATATCCGGGCAATTGGTGCGCCATATTTGTAGTTTGGGGGCGTGGCCTAGGGTAGAACTTACCTGCGGCATGTGGACTTTGGAAAGCTTCCTTGGACTGCAATTTCCATAATTCCCAACTTGCATAGCCACCACTTTTTCAGAGTTTATGTTCCCCAAATTAACTTTACTACACTTTACAAAGGGAGAAGCAGCAGAAACATATTCCTTATTGTGCTTCCTCTTGGAATTATGATCCACAAGATAATATCAGGGGTGCATCTACACTGTCTAATTAATGCAGTTTGACACTACTTCTAGCTGTCATAGCAATTGTTTTACCAAGAAAAGAATACTAATCCATGACAAGATGGGAGTAGTAGTTTTGTTACAATTTTCTCAAATCTCAGATCCATTTCTTTAGACTTTCTGTGTATATATATGGTTTTTACCTCTGAATATGTTTTAATGGTTTTTAACTGGGAATTTTAGTTTATTATATTTAATCCTATTTGAATGTTTGCATATTTGTATATTTTAAATTGTATGCTGATGCTTTTATGTTAAGCCACTTTTAGTCTTTTGCAGGAGATAAAGTGTGGTATAAATAAATATAATAATAATTTCAATGTGTCTCTGTGAGTTTTCCAGGTTGTATGGCCATATTCCAGTAGCATTCTCTCCTGACAATTCACCCACATCTATGGCAGACCACCTCAGAGGTGGCCAGTTGCAACATTCACACTTTCCTCAAGCAAACAAGAGCTCATTCTCCCACCCTGGACATTATTCTATAGATATATAAACCCCACTTGCCTAGTTTCCAACATGCTTCACAACCTGTGAGGATGCCTGCCATAAATGTAGGCAAAATATCAGGAAAGAATGCTTCTGCAACATGGTCATACAATCTGAAAAACTCACAGAAACCTAGTGAATCCAGCCATAAAAGCCTTCGACAACACATTGTAAGCCTCTTTGAGTTTTCTGCAGGAGAGATAAAGTGGAGTATAAATAAATATAATCACAATTTAAATATTAATGTCAAAATATATAGCATGGTTTTACATAGGATTTGTGCTGCATTAGAACAGTAAAGACAAATAATACTTAAGTAAAAGAAACGTTAAATATTAAATAACCCCAAAAAATAAAATAAGGTGTAAACATTAAACTAATCTGGGAATCTGCTATGGCAATACATCCAATAAAGTGGTTTAAAACCAGTATATATATTAAAAAATTAGGACTACGTGTTATTTATTTATTTCTCTTCCCTTTCTAGAGTCTGCTGCTGTTCAGAGTGAGTCCACCATGGCTGTCCCAGAATCCCGGCCCAACCACACAATCTACATTAACAATCTCAATGAGAAAATCAAGAAGGATGGTAAGTTTATATCAGTTTCCATGTTGCTGTGCCCAGTTCTATGTCTTGCTCCAAATTCCCACTATTTTGAGGGAAAAGGGTTGGATCAGGTTGCTTTTCGTTCCCATTTTGATCTTTTGTATCATATAACATTGGTCAGGTCCTTAAGACTTTTAAACCAATTGCTGCATTTTAAACTTGCATCTTGTGTTTAATCTTTGTTCTGGTGTATTTTAATATATTATTTTGTAGAAATATGTTATAATATGTGTATTTTATGTAATATTTATTTTAATGAATTTATTATTATTTTCAGAGCGTACACATAACATAACTGTTGGTATATAAAGCCATCGATTAAAAGTAGTAATTTTACACTTTCTAATACCAGTAAAGCATATGTATCTTATTTGAAAGAAAGCTTCCAACCCTACACCGAGATAGATCTTACAATAATTTGTCGTTTAAAACAATGGATATTTATATATGTAAATTTTGCATAAAGCTTTCAAAAGTGACCTAATCGTACAACATTGATCGTCATCTTACTTTTCTTTCTGACAATGCCTTTCTGATCACTTAACACTATTATAGATCAGTCTTTAAATGTTTTACCTATATATTCAGGGTAAGGCCTCCAATTATTTTGAAAACATTGTCATTTTTTCTAAGAAGGCAAATTAGTTTATGAAATTCTGAAAAAAATAGCAGTTTTGTCAACCATTTGTTTACAGATGGAATAAGTATTTATATAATATTTATGGTGATTATGCCACTAGGATAAGCGGATAAGAAATATATCAATCGATCAATTTTATTTAATGCTTAGACCATGGATCTTTCACTACAGAACAAACAATGCAACATTAAAAATGCTACCTAAACTAACTTTTGCCTAGTTAGAAGCCAAGTAAAATTCATTATTAATGAAGACTTAAGCAAGAGAAGAAATATCATAATAATGTATAAAGTGTTATTACCTATAAAGCTCTAAACGGTTCGGGACCTGCCTATCTTCGTGCAATTTTTATCCTGTATTTTTGTTTTAATTGATATATTGTATTACTGTTTTATCTTTTTATAGTATGATTTGTATTATGTTGCCTATGTTTTGTTCTATGTTGTTTGGGCCTCTGCCCCATGTAAGCCGCCCCGAGTCCCTGCAGGGAGATGGTGGCGGGGTATAAATAAAATTTATTATTATTATTATTATTATTATTATTATTATTATTATTATTATTATTATTATAAAGGCTGCTTTCTCCCAATGTGTGTTTCTGTCTCCCTTAGAGCTGAAGAAATCCCTCTATGCCATTTTCTCCCAGTTTGGCCAGATCCTGGACATCCTGGTGTCCCACAGCATGAAAATGCGGGGCCAGGCCTTTGTAATCTTCAAGGAGGTCAGCAGCTCTACCAACGCCTTGCGCTCCATGCAAGGCTTCCCCTTTTACGACAAGCCCATGGTAAGAGTGAGAAAACACCTTATTTACCTATATTTTCCTGGCAAAGAAATTAAATGTCTTGCTTGGACCTTTGCTCCCATGTTCCACTTGTGGGAATAAAATGTCATACTATTGCAGTTGTGCAATGGGATGTCAGTCATGCACACTTGGTCATTGTTGTTTCCATCATCAGAGGATCCAGTATGCCAAAATGGACTCTGACATCATAGCCAAGATGAAGGGGACATATGTGGAGCGGGACCGCAAGCGAGAGAAGCGGAAGCCCAAGGGCCAAGAGGCTCCGGCTGTCAAGAAACAGATCCCAGGAGCGGCCCCTGTGGCGCCTGCTGTCCAAGGCGCAGTACCTGTGAGTATTTGCCTGGCTCATACAATTGCCTGACTTTTATGTGAAAGGTTTATAAGAAAGGCATCAACCTCTGTGTTACTATAATATTATAATATTGGTACAATATTATAATTATATAATATAATGTCTAGGAAAGACAGGTAACAAATGATGATGATGATAATAAATTCTACACTTTGAGTTTGCTTTGAGTTTCTTCAGAGGTGCCAGCCACAGATGCAGGTGAAACGTCAGGAGACAATGCTACTGGAACATGACCATATAACCTGAAAAAACTCACAGCAACCCTGGGCCCTTCCACACAGCCATATAACCCAGAATATCAAGGCAGATAATCCACAATACCTGCTTTGAACTAGATTATATGGCACTGTCAACTCATATATCCAGTTTGAAGCAGATAATATGGATTATCTGTTTTGATAATCAGGATTATATGACAGTGTAGAAGGGGCCTCTCTTTCTACAAAGTACAAGTAAATTCATACATGTTTGTAAACTCTGGTCATAATTTGGTTGGGTTTGTGCTTTTACTTCCATTGAGCTCAGTGCTTCTTTCTGCATATCGGTTAGATCTCTCCTTTGCACAGGTTGAATGGTGGAGGTTTGGGGTGGCTTCTGTCCTGGGGCAACATTTGACACATGTATGCCTTTTCTTTATGTCCAGGGCATGCCCCCCATGAACCAAGGCCCACGCATGATGCACCACATGCCAGGCCAGCCCCCTTACATGCCTCCTCCGGGGATGATGCCTCCACCTGGCATGGCCCCGGGGTCCATTCCTCCAGGGGCGATGCCGCCGCAGCAGATGCTCCCTGGGCAGATGGCTCCAGTTCAGCCGGTGAGTGACAGGGCACAGCAGATTAGCGGGAACTCGGTGCAGATACAGTGGACCCTTGGTATCCATGGAGGATTGGATCCAGGATCCCTTGCGAATACTTAAAAAATATGCATACTAAAATCTCTATTGTAAATGTATGGTAGCAGTAGAATGTGGGCGGTAAGTCCCGCCTGTGAAATGCACTGCAAATGAGCTAAAACCCATACAAAGCTGGGAGGTTTCTCCAAACAGGTTCCTTCCTGTGCTTGTGTATTTGATGGCCTCTTGTTTCCTTGCAGCTCTCAGAAAATCCTCCCAATCACATTCTGTTCCTCACCAACCTGCCTGAGGAGACCAACGAATTGATGCTGTCCATGCTTTTCAACCAGTAAGTGCCTGGTTTGGGCCCCATTGTGTTGACTGAAAATCAAAACTGGCCATCCTTCTTGATCTGAAGCATGCACACACAGAGACATATATAGAGGAAATAAGTAAACAAATATACAACTATGAAATACAGTTGCAAAACAAAGCATCCAGAGAGAGGAAAAACTGTAATTTAACATAAATGAAACTGCCAAATACATATAAATCAAAATATACAAAACTATCCAACAGTATTAATCTACAATCCCCAAAGCCTTGGAAAACAAAGAAGGGATATCAATTTCAAAATCACCCATTTTATTATTTCTTTCTACTCAGTTCAAATACCTGGTAGAGATATTAAGGCTGCACCAATCCTCCATTCCCTGCCATATTGTTGTGTGGAAAAGAAGGCTGCCTTAGTCTCCTTCTGTGTATCTTCTCTTTCTTGAGGGTTTTTTTTTTTTTGCTTTGCCCTCTTCCAGGTTCCCAGGTTTCAAGGAGGTGCGACTGGTGCCAGGCCGCCATGACATTGCCTTTGTGGAGTTCGATAACGAAGTGCAGGCTGGAGCGGCCCGGGACGCCCTCCAAGGCTTCAAGATCACACAGAACAACGCTATGAAGATCTCCTTTGCAAAGAAATGAGGTCTCCCATGGCCCTTTGTCCGTGCAATGCTGACTATCCCTTCTCTTCTAGTTCATGCTTGTAAAATAGCTTTTTTTTTTTGTATGAGTCTTTTTTCATGTTCTGCTCTGTGTGGTAAGTGCAGAGGTATGTGAAAAAGAGAGAGAATGAAAAGCTCAGTTGAAAGAAGGGCAGAGAGATGTGTGCTTGGGTTTGTGTGCACAGTTCGAAAGTGGCAGCTGATTCTCTGTAAAAAAAAAAAGCATTGCACCCAGGGTCTGACAGCCAGACATTGCACCTGGAGCTTTTCTGTTTTGGAATAAAAATGTGTTTATTTTCTCTCTTTTGTTATGTCTCTTATTACCTGTATCAAGAGGAGAAAACTGATTTGTATACCATCAATCTAGCAAAGGAGTCATTTCAGGTTTTCCTGGCTCATTCACTGAGACCAGGGTTAGGGCTTCATAACCTAATTGAAGAGATCAGCATTATTTATTTTATTTATTTCAAATATTTCTATCCCGCCCTTCTCACCCGGAGGGACCCAGGGCGGCGTACAATTTCAGCATGGCATAGTGGTTTGAGCATTGGGTAATGACTTTAGAGACCAGGCTTTAAATCCCTACACAAGTTATGGAAACCCCAGTGGTCATTTTGGGCAAGCTTCATAGAAAGGCAATGGAAAATTTCTTTTGAACCAATCTGACCAAGAAAACCTTGCATAAATCAGTTGTCATAAATCAGAAGTTACTTAAAAGGCACACAACAACCGTGAAAGATGCAGCTATCAGCCTTTCCTCCTGATCACTTGATGGCAATTCCTTAAGGCCTCTTCTACACTGCCATATAATCCAGTTCAAAGCAGATAATTTTATATGGCAGATAAAGACCTAAACTAACCTGAAAGTTTTCCCTATTGGCTCCATTGCAAACAGGAAAAGAAGCACTGCATGTGATATAGTGGCAAACACAGGAGGAATAAAAGCCAGGTAATCAGTCAGGCTGGCTTTTAACTACCTTACATCCTTGTGTATACATTGATTCCTTTTTTAAAATAAAGAATTAAGGTACAGTGATCACATTGACCCATGGAGAAGTCCAGATTTTTGAGTTGATTTTTCACTAAAATTTGTAGACTTGCACAAGTAAATAATAATTTTCCTTGTTGAGTGACTCAAGATAGATTATAAAACAGTTAAAATACATTCAGTAAAATTTATTGTGTCAGAAGCATATTGAGAATACAGCTATAATGTATTAAAAACCACAAAGTTAAAAATTGTTATTTCCTTTGACCAGAATTTCCTTTGACTGTCCACTTCAAGTGCCTCTTGTATCTGTGCATGTGTGGGGCTCATACTGCATAGTAATCAGTGGCCTGTGGTTTGCTCTTCTCCGCACTCGCATGTTATGGACTCCACTTTGTAGCCCCATTTCTTAAGACTGGCTCTGCACAGTCCTGAGTATAGATAATAATAAAACTTTATATCCCACCACCATCTCCCAGAGGTTCTCGTGGCAGCTCACAGAACACTCAAGGTGTGACATACAAAAGTGCAAAACAAAACAGACAATAAATAGTCAACAATATCATAAATTCACAGTACCCACTTATAAAAACAATAAAATACAGCAATTGCTGTAGATAAAACAGTATTCGACCTCAGAATTGTAACGTGCTAATGAAGAGTTTAAAGGTCCTCATATATTATTACAGAGTTTAAACAGCTCCAAAGAGCTTCTCTAAATGTCTTTACCTCTCACCACCACAAATAATTTGATTTAGGGCTATGTACTCCAACTCCTGCAATATGCAGGAATACAGAACTAAAGCATTCCTGAGAGATGGCCACTTCACCTTTGCTTAAAAACCTGGATATTCTACAACAGTTGAGAAATTCTTCCTAATGTTTAGGTGGAATGTATTGTAATCTGCAAAAACATTTGCCAAACAGAAACATCAGCCGCTTTTTGTGGGTGGCAATTTAGTGCCTCCCACTAAATGTGGTCCAGGAGCTGCCATGAGAAATCCTGTTCTTTGGCTGTGAAATCATAGAAGATGGAATTACATTTGAAAGTACACCCAAGCCTTTCTATCGAGAAGATGGAACCTCACTGGCTGAGAGATTCCCAATGGTATAACAATAATCCCAAATAAACAGATCAAGGGGAGGTCACATGGGCTTCCATGTCTTTACACTAATGCTCAGAGCATGGGAAATAAGCAAGACGAACTCCAACTCCTAGCACAGCACCACACATACGATGTCATAGGCATCACTGAAACCTGGTGGGATGACTCCCATCACTGGAATTTAACCATTGAGGGCTATAACCTCTTTCACAGAAATAGAACAAAGGGGAGAGGAGGGGGAGTAGCTTTATATGTCAAAAACAGTTACGTCGCAGAAGAAATGCAAGACTGTAATCCGGGAAACCAGCTTGAAAGCATCTGGATAAGAATCAAGGGAACCGGGACTCAAAAAGATCTTGTCGTGGGTGTCTACTACAGACCTCCGAGTCAGGATGAAGGACTTGATGAAGCCTTCTGTCAACAGCTGACCAAACAGGCACAAAGAAGAGATATAGTAGTCATGGGCGATTTCAATTATCCCGATATCTGCTGGAAAACAAACTCAGCCAAGAGTACAAAGTCCAACAAATTCCTCACTTGCCTTGCAGATAATTTTATGGTCCAGAAGGTAGAAGAGGCAACAAGGGGATCAGCAACTCTTGATCTAATCTTAACAAATGTGGAAGACCTGATCAATACAGTTGAAGTGGTTGGATCCTTAGGGGCAAGTGACCATGTGCTCCTGCAGTTTGCAATACAAAGGAATGCTGAAACTAAGACAAGTCAAACACGCATTCTGGACTTTAAGAGAGCTGACTTCCAAAAAATGAAGGAATTACTGAGCGGCATTCCATGGACGCCGATATTAAAAAACAAGGGAGTTAAGGATGGATGGGAGTTTTTCAAAAGTGAAATACTCAAGGCGCAAATGCAAACAGTGCCAACAAAGAAGAAAAATAAGACAAGTGCAAAGAAGCCAGAATGGATGTCCAAAGAACTTCTAACTGAGCTAAAGCTCAAAAGTGACATGCACAAGAAGTGGAAAAGGGGAGAAATCACCAAAGAAGAATTCAAATGTATAGCCAACACCTGTAGGGAAAAGGTTCGCAAGGCTAAAGCGCAAAATGAGCTCAGGCTTGCCAGGGACATAAAAAACAACAAAAAAGGCTTTTTTGCTTACGTTGGTAGAAAAAGGAAGAAAAAGGAGGCGATAGGGCCATTGCAAGGAGAAGATGGGGTGATGGCGACAGAGGACAGGGAAAAGGCAGAACTACTTAATGCCTTCTTTGCCTCGGTCTTCTCACAAAAATAAAGCCATCTCCAACCTCAGCAACATGGAATGGACGAAGGATTGGGGGAAATCCAACCCCAAATAGGGAAACAAGTTGTCCAGGAACACCTGGCCACTCTAAACGAATTCAAGTCCCCAGGGCCAGATCAGCTACATCCAAGAGTACTGAAGGAACTAGCAGAAGTTATTTCAGAACCACTGGCAATTATCTTCGCGAGTTCTTGGAGAACGGGAGAAGTCCCAGCAGATTGGAGGAGGGCAAATGTGGTCCCTATCTTCAAGAAGGGAAAAAAGAACGACCCAAACAATTACCGTCCGGTCAGCGTCACATCAATACCAGGCAAGATTCTGGAAAAGATCATTAAGGAAGTGGTCTGCGAACACTTAGAAACAAATGCGGTCATTGCTAATAGTCAACACGGATTTACCAAAAACAAGTCATGCCAGACTAATCTGATCTCTTTTTTCGACAGAGTTACGAGTTGGGTCGATACAGGGAATGCTGTGGATGTAGCGTACCTGGATTTCAGTAAGGCCTTTGACAAAGTCCCCCACGACCTTCTGGCAAACAAACTAGTAAAATGTGGGCTAGACAAAACTACGGTTAGGTGGATCTGTAATTGGCTAAGCGAACGAACCCAAAGGGTGCTCACCAACGCGTCGTCTTCATCATGGAAAGAAGTGACAAGTGGAGTGCTGCAGGGCTCCGTCCTGGGCCCGGTTCTGTTCAACATCTTTATTAACGACTTAGACGAAGGGTTAGAAGGCATGATCATCAAGTTTGCAGACGACACAAAACTGGAAGGGATAGCTAACACTCCAGAAGACAGGAGCAGAATTCAAAACGATCTTGACAGACTAGAGAGATGGGCCGAAACTAACAAAATGAAGTTCAACAGGGACAAATGCAAGATACTTCACTTCGGCAGAAAAAATGGAAATCAAAGATACAGAATGGGGGATGCCTAGCTTGACAGCAGTGTGTGCGAAAAAGACCTTGGAGTCCTCGTGGACAACAAGTTAAACATGAGCCTACAATGTGATGCGGCAGCTAAAAAAGCCAATGGGATTTTGGCCTGCATCAATAGGGGAATAGCGTCTAGATCCAGGGAAGTTATGCTCCCCCTCTATTCTGCCTTGGTCAGACCACACCTGGAATACTGTGTCCAATTTTGGGCACCGCAGATGAAGGGAGATGTTGACAAGCTGGAAAGCGTCCAGAGGAGGGCGACTAAAATGATTAAGGGTCTGGAGAACAAGGCCTATGAGGAGAGGCTTAAAGAGCTGGGCATGTTTAGCCTGCAGAAGAGAAGGCTGAGAGGAGACATGATAGCCATGTACAAATACGTGAAGGGAAGTCATAGGGAGGAGGGAGCAAGCTTGTTTTCTGCTGCCCTGCAGACTAGGACACAATGGAACAATGGCTTCAAACTACAGGAAAGGAGATTCCACCTGAACATCAGGAAGAACTTCCTCACTGTGAGAGCTGTTCGACAGTGGAACTCTCTCCCCAGGGCCGTGGTGGAGGCTCCTTCTTTGGAGGCTTTTAAGCAGAGGCTGGATGGCCATCTGTCGGGGGTGCTTTGAATGCGATTTCCTGCTTCTTAGCAGGGGGTTGGACTGGATGGCCCATGTGGTCTCTTCCAACTCTACTATTCTATGATTCTATGATTTTAAGAGGTCTGTACCTTGGATGATGGAAACTATGATTCTTGGCTGCTTTTCAACCTCTGGTTGCTTATCCTACTAAGAGAAAAAGAGGACACTGTCAGTGGCACACAAAGATCTTCACTGTGTTGCAACGGAAGGTTAATTTCAAGGGCCAGCTTGTTCTCCTGGCTTCCTGTTTAGCCAGGAAAATGCCCCAATGTGGAGCTTCCCGTCCCTAATTTATTTTTATGGTATTAGAATTCTTGGACTGCACAAGTTGTGTAGCAGGGAGAAAAATTTGGAAAATATTAAACATGCTGGATCCCCAGATCTGTTACATCCTATTCAGGGGGAAAAATGAGAAAGAATAACTTAAATTTAAATTCTGCAGGGCAAAATGTCAGAAACAGCACAACGTTTTTCTGTTTTTCTGGCTCTGGTTTTGCATGTGAGAAGTGACAATATTTGAGAGTGTTCCATGACATCCCACCAGCAGGTACGTCTTGGTGACAAGTGGGAAAAATTGATGAAGGCAAAGACCAGAAACACAGCAACTTCTGTTTCAGAGGCTGACCATCGAAGTGCTGTATTTTGGTCTGCAAAAATGAGGTGCTCGGTGTGGTGTCCTTTCTCAGTAGGGTTGTTGCTCTGCAGTTTTTGGGTTCCTGTGTGGAGCGGACGGCAAATGGACAAACTGGCGGAGAAAAAGCTATGCGCGGATACTGAGTGTGACCGTGAGTGTGCCTACTCCTTTCCCCCTTCATTTATTGTGCCAAACCCACACTGAAAGGGAGCAAAAATGGGGGGCTGGGGACAGAAAATAATAAGTCAGCTCCAATAGTCTGGAATAGCTGTGAATAACAATTATGAATAACTATGAATAAAAGAAGTAGGTATTTCCAAATTCTGGCTTTGCTTTAGATCTGACTGTAGGGTTCTTTTCTAGGTTCCTGCAGTTGTCTTTCCCCCATGGGGATGCTTTTTATTTCATTTCACAGGTTGTTGTGGCTAAATTACTCTTGAGTAATATGGGATCATATTACTCGAGAGTGTGGATAGTATCGATCTGTCTCTCCATAATTTACCTTTATATCTGTCTTCCTACCTACTTATCCATATATCCATCTATATGTCTATCCATCCCTCTCTGCCTATCTCTCTGTCCATCCATCCATTCATCTATCCATATATCCATTCATATGTCTATCAATCTGTTGTACCCAAGCCTGGAGCCACATATGACTATAGCACCACTCAAGAGTCCAGAGTATAAGTAAATAGTTTATTGTAAAAAATACATAAAATATATGAAAAAAGCAGTAATAAAGAAGATCCGGGCTTATCTCCATACTGCCAGGTGTTTTCCCTTGATAATTTTCTGTTTCACTTAATTCTTCTTCATTCAACTCCTTATCTAATGATGTTGTTTCTGGCTCCTGTGACAGGCCTTGGAGCTCAGTTTCTTTCCCAGCACTGTCTGAGGCAATTTCATTCCCTTGCCCTGTATCACTTTGAACACTAGGAAATCCCACAATTCCTTCTGAAACATCCATGAACCCATCAGCTCCTGGCTGCTAAGCTACAGCACCATTCATCCATTTATCTATCCATCCATATATCCATCCATACATCTATCTCTCTGTTGACCAATTCATATATATATATATATATATATATATATATATATATATATATATATATATCCATCCATCCATATGTCTATCCACCCATCTGTCCATCAACCATCCACCCATCCATTCAATGCCCTGTCTATCTTTCAGCACAGAATTCAAGGCAATCCACTACTAATCAAAAGAAAACACAACTACAACACCATGATTAGAAAAAATTAAAAAATGATTAAACCATAAGCAATACATTCTATGATAATCCATTCTTTCTTGGTCCCCTTCCCTTTCTCCAATCCTAGACCCCATTTCCATCGCAGTGGCCCTCCAGGATTACATTGCTCCCGACTGCCGCTTCATCAACATCCAGAGGGGCCAAGTGGTCTACGTCTTCTCCAAGCTGAAGGGCCGCGGGAGACTCTTCTGGGGAGGCAGCGTAAGTAGTTGAGGATTCGTGCCCGGCTGTAGGTCAGACTGGATGACTTGAGCTCCCCATCAACACTACATTTCTGTGGCTGACTTTCTTTTGGAGTTGGGTGGCATAAAGTTGAAGTGTGCCCAAAGTCATGGGAAGTAGAGACAGATCCCTGACCAAAAGGAACTGAAGCAAAACGTGACCCTTAATGATACCATCTCAACTTTCCAGATCTTGCACTCTGTGGTTTTAGGGAAAGGAGGAAGGTGTCATAATTGATATTTTCCCAACATGGCCAGCAGAAGGCACTCCTGCAACAGAGAAACTAATGGAGAGACCTCACATGTGTGCATATGTGCTGTCAAGCTGTCTATTGAATCCTCAGAGGTGGTTTGGCCAGTTCCTTCCTCTGAAATAGAGCTTACAGTACCTGTATTTACTTACAGTCACCCATTCAAGTATTAGCCATAGCCAACCCTGCTTAGTTTTCAATGTTAAATGGGATCTGTTGTCTTTAGGTATTGTGTTGCTAGAAGAACCTCATACTATGGTCTTTTCCCTTCCTGCACAGGTGCAAGGTGATTATTATGGGGAGCAGCCAGCTCGCCTGGGTTATTTTCCCAGTGCTGTGGTCCAGGAAAACCAGTACCTGAAGCCAGGCAAGATAGAAGTGAAAACCAGTGTAAGGGCACTTTTATATTTTCTTGATATGGCAGGACGGCTATGGTAAACAGATCCCGAATCTCAACTGGTGTGTGAATGTATATGTGCCTTCAAGTAACATATTGAACTAGATTTCTCAGCCTGTTTTTAGGAGGAAAAGAATGTCTCCCTTTCGATAGGCTGCTGCCTATAAGCCTGTCTAC
Source organism: Anolis carolinensis (assembly GCF_035594765.1). Taxonomy (NCBI): domain Eukaryota; kingdom Metazoa; phylum Chordata; class Lepidosauria; order Squamata; family Anolidae; genus Anolis; species Anolis carolinensis. Next base: position 10,375,120 of record NW_026943821.1, on the reverse strand, counting down.
ATATTGATGTGCAAAAGGTCTCCATCAGGCAAAATGTGGAAAGGGGAGGGGGTTCCTGAACATAAGCAGAGTGTGTTTCCTCACCAATGTTGAAATGCATGCAAATGGTGTTTATGTGTCAAGTGCAGTCAATGAGTTGTCCTTCTCTTTTCTCTTTCAGAGGTGGGATTTCTACTGCCAGTAATGTGAGCTGCTTGGATCCAAACAATCTCTTGTATTGATCATGCAAGCAGTGGAGGGTGGGTAGTCTCCTGCCAGCCTTATTTTGGCGAAGGCAAACTCACCTTTCTAAATGCTTTGTTGCTAACTGCCTTCAAGTTGACTTTGATTTATGGTAACGCAATGAAGGAGAGACCTTCAACTCCCAAATCTTGCAGTCTCAAGGCTGCCTTGGCTTTTCCAATAGAGTCCATCTACCTGGAATGCCATCTTCCTCTTTTCCTACCGCCTTCCATCTTTCCAAAAATTGTTGTCTTTTCTCATGTCTTCTCATGATATGACCAAAATATAACAGCCTCTGATTAGTCTTTTAGCTTCAGGCTTGATTTATTCTCAGATACATGGTCTAGTGATGCTATTACTACTAATTTGTGTATGTGAGAGGAACAGATAGTTGATGGTGGTCTCTGTGTTTCCTATGAGTCCAAGTGGCATTTGCCCCATGCCAAATGCAAAGACAAGCGAATATCAAAGTATCTGCAACATCCCATTGAGGCCAATACATTTTTAAATATAGAATGAGACATTTTCCAATGAAACAAGTCAACAGAAAATTGTCAAAATATATACAAGCAACCTGCTTAGCCAATTTGCCAGTTTCATTCACGTACAGTTTAATGGTAAGGCTTCATTGTGTTTAAATACAGCATTCCTCCATGCATAGACGGTCAGGTAACCTGTACTTTGTGAGGAATTGAGACCAATGGATCAATTCCTCAAAGTTATCAGACAATAAAGCTTCATTAAAGGAAAATGTGTTGTTATTTATGACATGTTGGCTGTTATAAAGGCAGAATACATGGGAAGGGAAGGGCAGACATCTCAGCTGTTTTCCCAAATGGCATGGCAAAGAAAATTATTCTTTACAGGCAATCCCAAAGTTACAAACATCTGACTTACAAATGACCCATAGTTAAGAATGGGGCTGAGAACACAGGAAGTGAGAGAAAACTACCGCTCAGAGGCGAAATTCACTTCTGAAAGAGTTCTCATGGGGAAAAGGTGTCACGACTGAAGCCTTTTCACCAATCCTTATTTCCACAACAAGCCAATTTTTTCAAAATCCAATTCTCACAGGGACAGAAAGGGAGGCGAAATCTTCTAACAGGGGCATAGATAGCAAAACAAACACCACAGGAGTGTTAACCATTCCCTATGCTATCCTGGCTGAGGGGAAAAAGGAACGGGCCTGAGGCTGTTAGGAATTGTGGGAGATAAAGTCCAAAACACCTGGAGGGCCGAAGTTTGCCAGGAGAACTGAAAGAGAGTCACTCAGGGAGGAGGAAAACCCAGTCTTCTTGCATTGTGATGTATTTAAAAGGGAAATTGCTTCTCCTGGAGACTTGTAACATAGGTCGTTCAGCACCTTTTCCTGTCCCCTAAAAGGGTACTTTAGGGGGCATTTGGAAAGCAAGCGTAACAAATATAGTTTTGAAAGACTGCATTTGACCTGTTTCCCCATCCTGCCTTATTCCAAGACTCCAGTAACTGAAGAAGAGCGAATTCCAGAAACATTCAGTGATGTTTGCCCAGTTTTGGGGGCATTTTACACTCTGGAGTCAAAAAATGTTACAGAGAACAGCTTCAGTCCTTAACTGAGCTCAGAGCAATGGGGATCGTAGTAGTAGCAGTTTTGCCTCCGAAGCCTTGAGAAATGTAGGCCACCCTTCCTCTCCTTCCTTGGCACCCCTCGGGCAACGGTTAAGCAATGCCGGATTTGTGCCCGGTCCTGCTGCCTGGCAGAAGTCCCGGTTTCTTAAGCTGCCGCTATGACCCAGTTCCCAGACTTGGCAAAAGGCCCGGGTGGCACCTCTTCCAGGTGGAGGCAGTCAGGTTTGAGTCAGGGGCTCTATCCAGCTTGGCTCGATGGGTTGGGGTCTTTCTTTTGCCCTGCTACCCACAAAAATGTTGTTCCCTGCTTCTAGGGAGGTGTGGGGACTTAGAAGCCATCTTCTCCCCTTGGCTTTCTTCCTCCTACTGCCTTTGCCCTGCTTCCCAGGAGTTTGTGTTTGCTTCCAAAGCTGACTCACGTGAGCAAAGGCCACAGAGCTGTAAGCTGCATCTGAGCACAGAACTGCTTCTCAGCCTTTGAACCTGAATGCCTCCTGGGATAAAGTGCACTCCTGAGGCTGTTGCCTAGGCAAAGCTGGGGACAAAGACACCAGTAGGTAGGCGACTTCAGGGTGAATCAAGATGGTTAAAGGTTTTGAATGAGAAAGATTGCACAATCTAGGAGACACCTCAGCGGTTTGCTGTTGCCCAGACCTACTATGCTGAATTCTTTGAATGCAAACTACTCTTGGATTTTCAGCTCCATTTACAGCAATGGAAATAAGCTTGGAAGAAAGCGGAAAAAAGGGGAAAAACTGGGACCTTTTAAAAGCAACTGAAAAAGTGAATTAATCAAGGCAGTTGGAGGGTATGTGTTTGAAAACTATGTGAGCACCAGCACATAATAGAATTCCAGGGTGTGCTATTGGCTTTTGGTGTGTTGGCTGAGATTCAGAGCTTTGAAAAGTTCTTTTCATGGTGAGGTTGGGATTAGCATTCCTAGTGGGATTCTATGTTTTCCTCCCCCTGAAGGAACTTTCCTAAGCTTTGCTTCCTCTAAGACAGTGGTTCTCAACCTTCCTAATACCGTGACCCCTTAATACAGTTCCTCATGTTGTGGTGGCCCCCACATAAAAATATTTTCATTGCTACTTCATAACTGTAATTTTGCTACTGTTATGAAACATAATGTAAATACAGTGTTCCCTCACTTATCGCTCGGGTTATGTTCCAGGACCACCCGCAATAAGTGAAAATCCGCTAAGTAGGGGCACTATATTTATTTTAATATTCATACATTATTTTAGTAGTTATACACTATTTTAGGAGCCTCCGATGGCTCAGTGTGTTAAAGCACTGAGCTGTTGAACTTGCAGACCGAAAAAGCGCTGGGCTGCTGAACTTGCAGACCGAAAGGTCCCAAGTTCAAATCCGGGGAGTGGAGTGAGCGCCCGCTGTTAGCTCCAGCTTCTGCCAACCTAGCAGTTTGAAAACATGCAAATGTGAGTAGATCAATAGGCAGGAAGGTAACAGCGTTCCATGCAGTCATGCCAGCCACATGACCTTGGAGGTATCTTCGGCTTAGAAATGGAGATGAGCACCAACCCCCAGAGTCGGACACGACTGAACTTAACACCAGGGGAAACCTTTACCTTTACCTGCACTATTTTAAGTCTTTATCAACCAATCGTGTGTTGATAAATTGTCTCTTTCTCCTCCCGTTGCCGTTTGGGCTCCTTTTCTCTCCCTTCGGCTTCTCCTTCCTCCCTTCCTTAGGCTGTAAATTGTAATTTTTTATGATTTATAATAGTCTTTTAGAATTTATTGAAAAACCGCAAAACAGCGAATCCGCGAAAAGTGAACCGCAAAGTAGGGAGGGAACACTGTATCTGATATGCAGGATGTATTTTCATTCACTGGACCCAATTTAGCACAAATACCCAATATGCCCAAATTTGAATACTGGTGGGATTTGGGGGGTAGGGGGATACTGATTTTGTCATTTGGGAGTTGGAGTTGCTGGGATTTATAATTAACCTACAATCAAAGAGCATTCTGAACTCCACAAATGATGGAGTTGAACCAAACTTGGCAACAGAAGATACAGGAAGAGTTTGGTGGGCATTGACCTTAGGTTTTGGAGTTGTAGTTGATACACATCCAGAGAGCATTGTGGACTCAAACAATGATGGATCTGGGTTTCTGTGAGTTTTCCGGGCTGTATGACTACGTTCCAGAAGCATTATCTCCATCTATGGCAGGCAGGGCCATAGCCAGAAATTTTTTTTTTGGGGGGGGGTGTTGAAAATGGGGGGGGGGGTTGAACTCCTAACACACACACACACCACAGGCTACAGGCCTGTCAATATTTGCTTGAGATAGTGCTTTCAGTTCTGAAGGGACACTTAATTTTTTGCGTTTCATAGACTTAGCATGGAGATTTGGTTAACTAGTTAAAATTCATGAGTAAAGCAAGGTTTTTTTTAACCTGAAAAATTTCGGGAGAGGGGGGTTGAACCCCTAATGGCAGGCATCCTCAGAGGTTGTGAGGTCTGTTGGAAAATAGGCCAGTGAGGTGTATATATCTGTGAAATTCCCAGGGTGAGATATTGCCTGCTTGAGGCCACCTTGATTAATATTGAATGGTCTTGCAGCTTCAAAGCCTGGTTGCTTCGTGCCGGGGGAATCCTTTGTTGGGAGATGTTAGCTGGCCCTGATTGTCTCCTGTCCCAACAAAGGATTCCCCCCAGGCAGGATGCAGCCAGGCCTTGAAGCTGCAAGGCCATTCAATGCTGTTCAAGGTGGCCAATTGCAACGTTCACACTTACCTCAAACAGACAAGAGTTCTTTCTTCCACCTTAGGCATTCCACAGATATATCATCATCATCATCATCATCATCATCATCATAATTTAATTGCTTATTAATCGCCCTCCATCCAAGATGCTCTAGGCGATTTACAAGCTAAATTGTAAAGGATAAAAATAGATACGTACAAATATTGATAAAATATTATCATTATATTTAAACCTTACTTGCCTAGAGAAGGACAGGTGAAAAGATCTTTAGCCGTTTTTGCGGAAGAGGTTCCTAAGACCATCAGTTTTCTGATGGTCTTTGGCGACCCCTCTGATGCCCCCTAGGTTGAGAAACACTGCTCTAAGAGAAGCTGTCTTCTGAACAGGAAACCCTTTAAACAGCATAGTGAGTCTGGTGAAATGGCTTTACTTAAAGGGAAAAGCAGTACAATATGCCATATATCAACTACTGAGGGCATCTGCAGCCCAGACAAGCAATTCCAGATGCTGTATCATATATGGGATATATAGGGAGACCTATGAGTTACCTGTTTCTTAATGGGAGAGACAACCCAGGCATCCCATACTCCCAGTCCTCCTCCAGTTCCCCTGCCCCATTCCAGCAGAGACAAAAGTGTTATCTCTCTCTGGCCAAACATCATCATCACCACCAGCAGCCGGGAGCATGTTCTGTTTTCAGGACATCGTGTCACTATATCCGTTCTTCTCATTTATCAGGGACATAAAGGCAGGCGCCACTTTGCCAGGAAGGGCTGGGAGCCACCGCTGTTCCCTGTGGGGCTGGAAGGTGTTTTCCTGTTTGGACAAAAGAAGAGAAACAACGAGGACGAGAAAGATATCTTTATGGTGCCTGGAAACTGCAACCCGTACGTTTGGTAGGGAACATGATCCACAGCTGGTCCCAGTTCAATAGCATATGGACAAGATACTCATTTGCTTCATGGTGTGCATTGTGCCTTTTTGATGATCATCTTCGCAGAAGGCTCTTGCAGGGAATAATTTTGAAGATCTCAGATTCAGCTGGTCCTTATCTTAGCACCCTTGGTCTGACATGCACCAGTCCCTTGCAAAGCAGGATACAAATTTAGCTAACTAAATATTTTAGTCCTCTGATGGTAAGCAGAGAGTTTGTGACTTGAGTAGGCCCCATCTACACTATTATTATCTACACTGCCATGGCTAAATTGCGTCTTTTTGTTTCCAATGTCTCTAGGCATGGCTGAGAAAGCAAGGCTTTGATGAAGGCACAGTTCCTTCTTTTCTTGCTTTCTTCTCTCTGAAAAGGACATGAAGCCCTCCTCAGATGGCAGCAGTGCAAGATAGGAGGGCAGCTTTCTTTCTTTCTTTCTTTCTTTCTCTCTCTCTCTCTCTCTCTCTTTCTTCCTCCCTCCCTCCCTCCCCCTCTTTCTTTCTTTCTTTCTTTCTTTCTTTCTTTCTTTCTTTCTTTCTTTCACCTTGTTGTCGACCGCGCTTTAGGGGATCGGGCCCTTAAGGAGAGTCCCGATCTGGTCCTGAGAGAATGGACCTTGGCGGAGCCGATAGGAAAATATGAGCCACAATACAACCTGAAGCCGAAATGAAGAAGGTCCGCCAAAGTTGAAGGAAAATCCGCCAAGGAGTCTTTATTGAGCGATTCAGCTGAAAAGGACTCTAGTAGTGATCATTCAGTCTACTAGGGTACCATATAACCAAAATAAAGCCATATTTATACAATGTTTCAGTCTGACAGCCCCTTGAATTTCCCGCCCCGCTCCCCCGCCCATCTGATCGCGGATAGGCTAGAGGGTTGAACGAGGCGGGCTTTCGTTTCCCGCCTTGCTCTGCTGGCCCAATAGGGAGCTGCTTTTTGTCCCCACTCGAGCCAATCAGGGAGGAGAAGGCGGGAGTTATTGAAACAATGAAGTGACTGAGCAGGAAAGATCGGATTAACTCCTGCCCGGCCGAATTCTAAAGGGATTAATGACAGCAATCAAGGGTTCCTGTCACGTATACAGATTTCAGATATGTCTTGGGGTGTCAGAGGTGGAAGTAAGGATGGGTGGCGATGGGCTCAGCAGGGCGCCTTCCTGAGGTGTCCTGGATTTCCTTTGGAGGAGATATGACAATGTTTGCCTTGAGGGCGAATCACCTTTAGGTCAAAATACTCCGAATTCGGCGACTCAAGCCCTATATTGTCCATGCAATCTGAATCTGATTAGGTTAAGCGGCAGCGGATTAACCTTTTGTTTTTGGGAAGGTAAACCTGGGTCATAGGAAGTGGGGCCGGTCCTGGGGTTCAAGTTGAGTTCGAAATATTCCCTATCTGATTTCATGACTTGGCAATTATATGAAATAAAATGAAAAATAAAATAAAGTTGGAATATAAACCCAGCTGGGAAAAATACATATTTTCCGGGGATCCCAAAGAGTACAAATACATATAGGCAGATAGATAGATTTCAAGGAAGTAAGGGAGAATCCATAGAGGTGGGTTACATTGCATGAAGGGGAATCATGAATGATATAAACAATTTGAAAACATTTGATAAGAACGAAGTTCACAACATCTGGGGAACCCAATATGGAAATTCATAAAAGTGGAGTTTTAGCAGCATGATCTCACAATTCATGAAGTTAGCCCAACGATTAGAAATTCATACAACAGTGATTCATGAGGGTGTCCAGGTACATAGAATATGGAAATTCACGGATACATGAGGAAAAGAGTTCATCTGTGGTGGAAGGAATTCATAGAGATGGCATGGGGAAGAGGCACATGTGGGTTGCAGTCTTTGGAAGTATAAGATTTCATAAGTTCAGGGATAGGTCTGGGGAAGAGTGTTCTTCTCCTTCATAAAATTATGAAGGTATGAATGAAACGTGGAGGGCGCCCGTCCTAGCATCCTCCAGGCAGGCTGTAGAGAGGGTGAAGGTCCTTGGAGAACTATGTCTCCCCAGCGGGAGAGCGATCCCCCCATCCCCAGTTCACAGAAAGGGACCAGGGATCTCCTAAAACCATCCCGCGGGTCGCGGAGAGAGGAAAGTCCGGGATAAGGCTGGAAGAGAGCAGTCTGGCTTGAAAGGAGCAGTCGGTTCCGTTTGACAGTCAGCTGATGAGGTGCCGAGAACTGGACCGATTTTGGTTCCGCTGGTGGTCCTTGAGTCAGGAGCCTTAGAAAGGATTAGGACTAAAAGAAGAGCGTGCTAGGGGTAATTTTGATAAAGATATGAGCCAATTTGTATCGTCCGCTGTATTAACCTATGGCGGGGAAGCCTCCGAACAGGGTTTAAAGATCAGACGGGTTAGTGAGAGAGAGAGAGAGAGAGATTGCATGCAAAGGAAGGAGTCAGAGAAAGACACAAAATAACCAGATAGAGAGTGTTACTGTTAAAATAAATGCTACTTTTATTGGAGGATTTGTTACATAGTTCAGGGAAGGGGAAAGTGAAGGAAAAAAGATCTTTTAATAATAGTCTGCTGCGGTCCCGCTCCGTTCCTTTTGGTGATGGATCTGCGGAACTCTCCGCTGCGGGTTCAAATCAATTTGAAAGCCGGGGTGACGGTCATCATATCCCCACTCGGGAGGGCGGGGCGAAGTGGGAGGAGCCCATTTCGCCCCTGCCCTACCGCATAAGCATTGTAACCTCTCAGCGGCAGCATGGCCATCTGTTGAGAGGGGTTCGAATTGTTCTTTTTGCGACAAATTTGGAACAGAGCGGGCAAATGCGACCAGCAGCAGCTTATTATTAGAAGAAAGGATTGCAGCTAGAAAGAGGAGAAATCCTTTACAAAACCGGGCTAGAATTGACAGGGAGGGTTAGAGAAACAATGAGAATTAGGGTTAGCATTTTTAGGGTTAGCACGCTGGACAGCTCCCAGCGGTGAAAGGTAGGGAAGAAACAGAGAGGGAAAAAAATAGAGAGAAAATTAGAACTCACAGCTCCTGACGTGGTACCAAGGACAGCTCCCAGCGGTAACGCAGTGCCGGCTCTTCCGAGCAGGGGTTGAAGTGAGAGTCGATCAGCTGGCAGGTGAACTTGACAGCTGTCAAATTGAGCTGTCAAATGTTTGTAGGTCCAAAAAAGGGTGTTTCCGTGGTGCTAGAGGGATGGGATTTGGAGGGGTCCTCGGAGGGGGTCTTGTGCCTTTGTCTCTGGCGTTTGGTCTTTCTCCAGGCCTCGGGAGGGTGTCGGTCAGGACAGTTTGCGGGCGGCAGGCCCTGAGGAGGTGTTTTCCGGAACAACACCCTCAGGTCGTCTCCCTGCTCAGCAGTCCACAGGTCTTTGTCTTCCTCACCGCTGGTGGGGGCTGGTTCTGGTTCAGGAGCACTCTTGATGGATCCTGGCACGGATTCCAGCACCTTGCAAGCGGTGTAGGAGGTCAGGAGGACTTCGAGGAGGTCGGGATGCCATCTTCACCAGGCGCCTCCTAGTGACCACAACCAGGTCCAGCACTTCCACCCGGGAGGAGGTCCAAGGGGTAGAGAATGCCTCAGGACAGCAAAGAAAAGAGATCACGTGTCCCATCCCCACTCCCTTCCCCCCAAGACCCTATGTGTGGAGGGTTAATTTTGTAAAGAAGGAAAAAAAAGGGGGGGGAAATGGAAATAGATCATTCATACCTTTTGGGACGTTTTCAATACTGAAGGTTCCTCTGGCACCCTCGCAGCCATGTTAGGGCTCCCCACTTGCGCCTGACCCAGCGACCAACAGCGAGGGTCCTGTTCGTGGCTCCATGGGGACACACCTTTAGCAATTGCCGCCTCTTCTCAGGTGAGGGGGGTCGCCCTTACCTGCCAGCCTTCTCCTGGTCTCGTGGGGGCGCCCTTTCCTCCCTGCAGTTGAAGGGTGATGTCCTTCTGCTCAGGGTCAGCCTTACGATCCCTGCCAGGGATCGGAGCCAGCTTGTGGGTGGGGGCCTCATCACCGTGATGGCACCCCACTGGTTGCTCTTGCTTTATCTGAGCTGGGTTTCTCAGAGTCCCTTTACAGCCACAGGAGCGGATGATGGTCCTGGTAGTCCAGGTCGGAGTGGGGTGCCTTCCATGTGGGGTGCCAGGGTTCCCATTCTACATTTTCCAACAGTCCCTTTTATACTGAGAGAGAGTGTTAGTAAAACCCCTAACCCATTGTATACACAGTCATTCAGGAAATAGCAAACAAGAGAGAGAGAGAGGAACAGAAAGGATAGCTCAAGGAAGAAAACCATGAGAAAGAGGAACCAAACTTGGTTCCCCATATCTAAAGAACAGACAAAACTCCAAAATCAAGGCAACAAACAAAGAATACTACTCAGAGAACAGGGAAGCCCCAGGCAGGACTCAGCCAGTCCCTGAAGATGGAAGGTTTTCCAAAGATACACAATAACTCCCAGAGAGGGGGGGGGGCTGAGAGAGAGATTCAAAGAGGGGAGGGGTTTTGCAGGGTTGCCCAAAGGGATTGGGTGAAGAAAAGGAAAAAAAAGAAAAAGGGAAAGGAGTCTTTTGGGGGCACAGGACCCTTTAGTTTGAGCTAACTTCACGATGTGACTTGACGATTTTTGAAAGAATGCCAGATCAAAGATCCCACTTGCAAATTGTAACCAACAAAAATGCAAATTGACAGTCTAAAATTTTATGTTCCTCTGGGATCTTTGGGGAGTTTCTGGAGTTATGGGTAATGTTTTGAAAACAAACAGAAAAGAAGAGGGGAAAAAGGGGATTGAACGGTGACTCAAAAAAATTCAAAAATAGATAGCTTTTAAAAGGAGGGAGAGAGGGGAAAATGATTCTTTGGAAAACTATTGACTCAATATGCAGGCTTCAGATAAAACAGAGGATGGCAATGGATGTTTTATGGTCTCTGAACAGTCAGTTCCCCCTTTTTCCTGATGATCCTCATCTCCCCACGGCCCCTCCTTTCCCCCTGTTCCTCTGGCAAAAGGACGAGCGAGAGGAAGAGAGATTAAGGGAGGGGGGGGGCCGCAAGGGGGAAGGAGTTTTAGGGTGGAATGGGAAAAGGCTTAGAGGGATTCGGTTGGGGGGGGTGGAGAGGTGAAGAATGGTTGAGTGTGTGTGTCTTGAGAGGAGGAACAGTGTTTTGGATCAGGTGTGTTTCGGGGTGAGAGGGGAGGGGGCTGGGAGCCCTCCTTCACGTTAGACTGGGCTGAACTCTCTGGAGGGGAATTTCTTGGGGGGGGGGGGGATCCCTGAAGTAAGGGTTCCCTTGGAAGGCCAATTTGGGAGTCCTGGATCAGTGTAGGACTCAGGGTGAGGAGAAAAAGTAGGGATAGGGATTGGAGGAGGGGGCTGATGGGGTGGGGGAGAAGGCAAGCAAATGTGTCCAGAAAATCCTCTGGAGGAGGGGGTAAGGGGAAAGGGTCTAGAGAGGAATCTTTGGGGGGGTTGTTTTTGGAGCCCAAATCTCTGCATGGGAAGACGTGGACCCCCTCCCCCCTCCAATTCTCTCCCTGGCTTTAGGGCCATGAACATCGCGGCATAAGCAAGCTGGAACCACCTGCCCCCCCCCCATGGCGAGTCACCTTTAATTCGGCGACTTCAAGCGGAGGGGGGGGCAAGCTGTTCCCCCTTCAGGGGCCACAAGGGGCCACTTATGCGCGCTGAGTTGGCCCAACCTGGCCTGCACCATGTTTTTCGATGCAAGCCCACCCCAATTGGCCAGGATCTTACCCAATGGAGAATCCCTGGGGATGTCTGCTGGGGTGGGACACCCTAGACATGCTGAACAAACACCCATCCTTAGCTCAGCCCCTGCCCACACCGACAGTTAATGGAGTAACGACTCACCCAACCGGTCAGGATGCAGCTCGTCCTTTCAAGAGTTTCCTCCACTAAGGCTGAATGGCTAGCGTTCGTGGAATCCGCAGGTGACCCAGGAGCACAACGGTTCCCCTACCCTACGATCCTCGAACCTACAATCTGCAAGCTAGACTGCTCTCACATGCTTTCAGGTGCCAGATGTTCCCGCGTTTCACCAGGAATTTGTTACCGAGCCCTGATCTGAAGTGCAATACCTCCAGAGCTCTGCCCACCTGGGTCTCAACAACGGAACCGGTTCCTTTTCAGGGCGTCCCCTGTTTCACGTTGGCGCCTTTCCTTCGAGGAGCTAAAAATCTGCTTCCTCCTATCTGGCTCCTTTGTTCAGTACCCTGAATTAGATCTAGAGAGAGAAAGGGACTGCCAGAGAAATTTGGATGTGAAATGAGGTCAAATTGTTGGTCGGAGGGCCCTCCTTGCAGCCGTTTCTCTCCCCAACCTGTTCCAGAATATCTGGACCAAGGTCGCCGCTTGGAATTTTAGCCTAAAAATTGATTTTTTGAACTTCCAAGCAAGTCCCTTCGTGGTAAAGCTAAATTATGTTGTCGACCGCGCTTTAGGGGATCGGGCCCTTAAGGAGAGTCCCGATCTGGTCCTGAGAGAACGGACCTTGGCGGAGCCGATAGGAAAATATGAGCCGCAATACAACCTGAAGCCGAAATGAAGAAGGTCCGCCAAAGTTGAAGGAAAATCCGCCAAGGAGTCTTTATTGAGCGATTCAGCTGAAAAGGACTCTAGTAGTGATCATTCAGTCTACTAGGGTACCATATAACCAAAATAAAGCCATATTTATACAATGTTTCAGTATGACAGCCCCTTGAATTTCCCGCCCCGCTCCCCCGCCCATCTGATCGCGGATAGGCTAGAGGGTTGAACGAGGCGGGCTTTCGTTTCCCGCCTTGCTCTGCTGGCCCAATAGGGAGCTGCTTTTTGTCCCCACTCGAGCCAATCAGGGAGGAGAAGGCGGGAGTTATTGAAACAATGAAGTGACTGAGCAGGAAAGATCGGATTAACTCCTGCCCGGCCAAATTCTAAAGGGATTAATGACAGCAATCAAGGGTTCCTGTCACGTATACAGATTTCAGATATGTCTTGGGGTGTCAGAGGTGGAAGTAGGGATGGGTGGCGATGGGCTCAGCAGGGCGCCTTCCTGAGGTGTCCTGGATTTCCTTTGGAGGAGATATGACAATGTTTGCCTTGAGGGCGAATCACCTTTAGGTCAAAATACTCCGAATTCGGCGACTCAAGCCCTATATTGTCCATGCAATCTGAATCTGATTAGGTTAAGCGGCAGCGGATTAACCTTTTGTTTTTGGGAAGGTAAACCTGGGTCATAGGAAGTGGGGCCGGTCCTGGGGTTCAAGTTGAGTTCGAAATATTCCCTATCTGATTTCATGACTTGGCAATTATATGAAATAAAATGAAAAATAAAATAAAGTTGGAATATAAACCCAGCTGGGAAAAATACATATTTTCCGGGGATCCCAAAGAGTACAAATACATATAGGCAGATAGATAGATTTCAAGGAAGTAAGGGAGAATCCATAGAGGTGGGTTACATTGCATGAAGGGGAATCATGAATGATATAAACAATTTGAAAACATTTGATAAGAACGAAGTTCACAACATCTGGGGAACCCAATATGGAAATTCATAAAAGTGGAGTTTTAGCAGCATGATCTCACAATTCATGAAGTTAGCCCAACGATTAGAAATTCATACAACAGTGATTCATGAGGGTGTCCAGGTACATAGAATATGGAAATTCACGGATACATGAGGAAAAGAGTTCATCTGTGGTGGAAGGAATTCATAGAGATGGCATGGGGAAGAGGCACATGTGGGTTGCAGTCTTTGGAAGTATAAGATTTCATAAGTTCAGGGATAGGTCTGGGGAAGAGTGTTCTTCTCCTTCATAAAATTATGAAGGTATGAATGAAACGTGGAGGGCGCCCGTCCTAGCATCCTCCAGGCAGGCTGTAGAGAGGGTGAAGGTCCTTGGAGAACTATGTCTCCCCAGCGGGAGAGCGATCCCCCCATTCCCAGTTCACAGAAAGGGACCAGGGATCTCCTAAAACCATCCCGCGGGTCGCGGAGAGAGGAAAGTCCGGGATAAGGCTGGAAGAGAGCAGTCTGGCTTGAAAGGAGCAGTCGGTTCCGTTTGACAGTCAGCTGATGAGGTGCCGAGAACTGGACCGATTTTGGTTCCGCTGGTGGTCCTTGAGTCAGGAGCCTTAGAAAGGATTAGGACTAAAAGAAGAGCGTGCTAGGGGTAATTTTGATAAAGATATGAGCCAATTTGTATCGTCCGCTGTATTAACCTATGGCGGGGAAGCCTCCGAACAGGGTTTAAAGATCAGACGGGTTAGTGAGAGAGAGAGAGAGAGAGATTGCATGCAAAGGAAGGAGTCAGAGAAAGACACAAAATAACCAGATAGAGAGTGTTACTGTTAAAATAAATGCTACTTTTATTGGGGGATTTGTTACATAGTTCAGGGAAGGGGAAAGTGAAGGAAAAAAGATCTTTTAATAATAGTCTGCTGCGGTCCCGCTCCGTTCCTTTTGCTGATGGATCTGCGGAACTCTCCGCTGCGGGTTCAAATCAATTTGAAAGCCGGGGTGACGGTCATCAACCTCCCTCCCTCTTCCTTCCTTCTTCCCTCCCTCCCTCTTTCCTTCCTTCCTTCCTTCCTTCCTTCCTTCCTTCCTTCCTTTCTACCTCCCTCCATCCCTCCCCCTCTCTTTCTTTCTTTTTCTTTCTTTCTTTCTTTCTTTCTTTCTTTCTTTCTTTCTTTCTTTCTTTCTTTCTCCCTCCCTCCCTCCCTCCCTCCCTCCCTCTTTCCTTCCTTCCTTCCTTCCTTCCTTCCGTCCTTTCTTTCTTTCTTTCTTTCTTTCTTTCTTTCTTTCTTTCTTTCTTTCTTTCTTTCTTTCTACCTTCCTACTGATGACCGTGACCCCGGCTTTCAAATTGATTTGAACCCGCAGCGGAGAGTTCCGCGGATCCATCACCAAAAGGAACGGAGCGGGACCGCAGCAGACTATTATTAAAAGATCTTTTTTTTTCTTCACTTTCCCCTTCCCTGAACTATGTAACAAATCCCCCAATAAAAGTAGCCTTCATTTTTAACAGTAACACTCTCTACCTGGTTATTTTGTGTCTTTCCCTGACTCCTTCTTTTGCACGCAATCTCTCTCTCTCTCTCTCTCTAACCCGTCCGTCCCTTTAACTCTGGCTGAGGGTTCTCCGCCATAGATTAATACGGCGGACGATACAAATTGGCTCATATCTTTATCAAAATTACCCCTAGCACACTCTTCTTTTAGTCCTAACCCTTTCTAAGGCTCCTGACTCAAGGACCACCAGCGGAACCAAAATCGGTCCAGTTCTCGGCACCTCATCAGCTGACTGTCAAACGGAACCGACTGCTCTTTTCAAGCCGGATTGCTCTCTTCCAGCCTTATCCCGGACTTTCCTCTCCCCGCGACCCGCGGGATGGTTTTAGGAGATCCCTGGTCCCTTTCTGTGAACTGGGGATGGGGGGATCGCTCTCCCGTTGGGGAGACATAGTTCTCCAAGGACCTTCACCCTCTCTACAGCTGCCAGGAGGGTGCCTGGACGGGCGCCTTCCACGTTTCATTCATACCTTCATAACTTTATGAATGAGAAGAACACTCTTCCCCAGACCTATCCCTGAACCTATGAAATCTTATACTTCCAAAGACTGCAACCCACATGTGCCCCTTCCCCATGCCATCTCTATGAATTCCTTCCACCACAGATGAACTCTTTTCCTAATGTATCCGTGAATTTTCATATTCTATGTACCTGGACACCCTCATGAATCACTGTTGTATGGATTTCTAATCGTTGGGCTAACTTCATGAATTGTGAGATCATGCTGCTAGAACTCCACTTCTATGAATTTCCATATTGGGTTCCCCAGATGTTGTGAACTTCGTTCTTATCAAATGTTTTCAATTTTATATCATTCATGATTCCCCTTTATGCAATGTAACCCACCTCTATGGATTCTCCCTTATTTCCTTGAAATCTATCTATCTGCCTATATGTATTTGTACTCTTTGGGATCCCCGGAAAATATGTATTTTTCCCAGCAGGGTTTATATTCCAACTTTATTTTATTTTTCATTTTACTTCATATAATTGTCAAATCATGAAATCGAATAGGAAATATCTTGAACTCAACATGAACCCCAGAACCTATGACCCAGACTTCCCTTCCCAAAAACAAAAGGATAATCTGCCACAGCTTAACCCAATCTAATTCAGATTGCATGGACAATATAAGGCTTGAGTCACCAAATTCGGAGTATGGTCCTAAAGGTGATTCGCCCCCAAGGCAAACATTGTCATATCTCATCCTAAGGAAATTCCAGGACACCTCAGGAAGGCGCCCTGTGGAGCCTGTCAATTTTGGCTCATCAACACCCATCACCACTTCCCCCCCTGACACCCCAAGGCATATCTAAAATCTGTGTACGTGACAGGAACCCTTGATTGCTGTCATTAATCCCTTTAGAAATCGGCCGGGCAGGAATTAATCCGATCTTTCCTGCCCTGTCACTTCATTGTTCCAATAACTCCCGCCTTCCCCTTCCTGATTGGCCCGGGTAGAGACAATAAGCCGCTTTCTATTGGGCCATGCGGAGCAAGGCGGGAAACGAAAGCCCGCCTCGTTCAACCCTCTAGCCTATCCGCGATCAGATGGGCGGGGGAGCGGGGCGGGAAATTCAAAGGGCTGTCAGACTGAAACACTGTATAAATATGGCTTTATTTTTGATATATGGTACCCTAGTAGACTGAATGATCACTACTAGAGTCCTTTTCAGCTGAATCGCTCAATAAAGACTCCTTGGCGGATTTTCCTTCAACTTTGGCGGACCTTCTTCATTTCGGCTTCAGGTTGTATTGCGGCTCATATTTTCCTATTGGCTCCGCCAAGGTCCGTTCTCTCAGGACCGGATCGGGACTCTCCTTAAGGGCCCGATCCCCTAAAGCGCGGTCGACAACACTACCTCCCTCTCTTTTCTTTCTTCCTCCCTCCCTCCCTCCCTCTTTCCTTTCTTTCTTTCTCTCTCTCTCTCTCTCTCTTCTTTCTTTCTTTCTTTCTTTCTTTCTTTCTTTCTTTCTACCTTCCTCCCTCTCTTTCTTTCTTTCTTTCTTTCTTTCTTTCTTTTTTTCTTTCTTGTGCCAGTCCAGGCACCCCAGTTATTCCAATTTTAAGAGAGGCAGTCCCTAACAAATCTCTGTCTATTGTCAAAGGCTTTCATGGCCGGAATCACCGGCTTGCTCTGGTTTTTCGGGCTGCATGGCGATGTTCCAGTTGCATTCTCTCCTGACGTTTTGCCTGCATCTGTAGCTGACATCTTCAGAGGTTCTGTTGGCAGTGAGGCAAGTGGAGTGTATATACCTGTGGCATGTCCAGGGTGGGAGAAAGATCCCTTTTTTGTGGAAGTAAGTGTGAATGTTGCAGTTAGCAAGCTTGAATTAGCATTTGAGTAGCCATGAAATCTGCAAAGTCAATCAGTGAGGGTATCTGCATAGAGGTAGCCTGACTTTTGTTTCCTGGAGGCATTCTCTGTTTGGAAGGTGTTAATTACCTATTGAAATCTACAAGCAGATGGCCACCCAACCTCTGCTTACTTCCTCACCATTGCCCTTTGAGAGTTGGGGACATACTTCTTAGCAGAGAGTTAAGGAGCATAAATCCCCCCTCCATCCCTATGGCCAAGTCTTCAATTTCTCTCTCAAACCAGGGACCAGAGGCGGTCCAACAATGAGGCGAATTAGGCAGTCGCCTGTGGCGCAAAACGTACGGGGGTGCAGTCGAGACTGCTTTTTCTGTTGATTGGTTGTAAAACATGATGTTTTGGTGCTTAGTTTGTAAAATCTTAATGTAATTTGATGTTTAATAGGCTTTCCCTTAATCCGTTCTTATTATCCAACATTTTCGCTTATCTAACGCTTTTATTTTTCAGTGATTGGTTGGGGGGGGGGGCGGCAAAATTCTGTTCGCCTACACTTGAAAAATACCTAGGGTCGGCTCTGCCAGGAACTGAAAGTGGACCCAGTTTTCCCTGGCCAAACAGGTTTTACAAGATCCATAAGCAACAGAGGAGGCGGAAAAAGGATCCTGGGATGAATTGTGCATGCCACAGTATCGCAGGGGTTTAGCTGTGTGAGCAAAATACAGCTGTTGCTACCATATAAGAAGTCTGCATTACATTGCCTTCCATTCCTGGATTTTCCATTCCTCTAGACCAGGCATGGGCAAACTTCAACCCTCTGGCTGTTAGGAATTATAGGAGTTGAAGTCCAAAACACCTGGAGGGTCAAAATTTGCCCATGTCTTATCTACACTGTAGAATTAATACTGGGTTGTTGTATGCCTTTTGGGCTGTGTGGCCATGTTCCAGAAGCATTCTCTCCTGACGTTTCACCCACATCTATGGCAGGCATCCTCAGAGTTTGTGAGGTCTATTGGGAATTAGGCAAATGAAGTTTATGTATCTGTGGAATATATAAACCTTACTTGCCAACAGACTTCACAACCTCTGAGGATGCCTGCCATAGATGTGGGAAATGTCAGGAGAGAATGATTCTGGAACATGGCCATACAGCCCGGAAGACTCACAGCAACCCAGTGATTCCTGCCATGAAAGTTTTTGACAACACAATAGGGAAGGTGCTTGTTTTTCATCCCAGCCCTTGCCAGCCTAGGAGGGAATATGCTTTCTGCCTATCTTTGAAATGGAAAACATAGCCTTCCTTCCCAGCAATGTTTTGTTGTTGTGGGGAGGGGGTGCGATGAAGGAGGGGACATTTCCTGCTTTTCCCATTAAATAGTGGCCTGATCCCCCCCTCCCCCAGGTCACGCATCCCAGGGAAAAACAGGAAACATATGAACGGTTACTGGAAAGCTGGATGTGAGGGATAGACTTTCAGCGGGTCCTTGGGGGCGAAAGCTACTCTGTTCAAAAAAAATGTCTCTTGCCTTTTGGATATAACAGGGGGATTGGGTTGGACACTATTGGTGCATCTACACTGCAGAATTAATGCAGTTTGACACCACTTAAAAAAAATTGTGTTCCTAGTTTGAAAGTTTTATTTCCTGTTTAATTGTGTATTACTTACTTTGAAAGTAGTTGTTATACTACAAAAACTTTGTTTTTGTGGCTGCCACAAACTAGGTTGAATTGGTTGGGACTCAATTGAAAAACTAGAGCAGAATGTGCTGGAGGATGTTACGTAAAGAAAAGTTTTTGCAGTTTAGCCAACTTTTCTCATGTTTTTATGATAGACCCTGTTAGGAAATGACATTGATAACCCAGGAACAAGAACTGTGTTAGAAGGTAAAGATAAAGGTTTTCCCCTGACGTTAAGTCTAGTCGTGTCGGACTCTGGGGGTTGGTGCTCATCTCCATTTCTAAGTTGAAGAGCCGGCGTTGTCTGTAGACACCTCCAAGGTCGTGTGGCCGGCAAGACTGCATGGAGCACCGTTACCTTCCCACCGTAGCGGTACCTATTGATCTACTCATATTTGCATGTTTTTGAACTGCTAGGTTGGCAGAAGCTGGGGCTAACAGTGGGTGCTCACTCCGCTCCCCGGATTTGAACCTGCGACCTTTTGGTCCACAAGTTCAGCAGCTCAGCACTTTACTACCCTGTGCCATTGTGTTACATAGTGCAATTCTCCAACTGTCCAGGCGGTATGAAAATTGTAGCCTCCCAAAGCTCTTTCTTTATCATGGACCTGCTGGTCTTCAAGTAAAAATTATCTCCATGAGTAACATACCCACCGTTCTGTGTTTGTTAGAACTTAGAAAGTGGTCAATGTGGTCTTTTAAGTCTAAACCAAGATTTAAAAATAGACAATAAGGGGCATGAAAATGGAGGAAGAGGGTTGGGGAAGCCCGGAGATAAGAGCAAAAAGAACAAATTCTTCAAATACATTCGGAGGAGACCTGTGCAGGCAGGTGGGATTACGAAAGACTTAAAGGAAGATAAGGAGGCTTTTCCCTGTAGAGCCGAACAAATTCTTCTCTTCTGTCTTTTGCAGCTGAAGACATAAAACAGGGAAGCAAACTTTCCTTGAAAAGAATCTGAAGAATGGAGGCCAACAAAGGCAACAAGGGTTAGTTCTCAGGGTCAAATCCGCACACAAGGGACCATTGCAATTGCTGCTGTTATCATTATTTTATTCATTTATATTTTCCTTTATCCCACATCAAAGCACGTAAGGACATATATTAAATTCGTAGACACCTCCAAGGTCATGTGACCGGCGTGACTGCATGGAGCACCGTTACCTTCCCGCCGGAGCAGTACCTAATGATCCACCCACATTTTTGCATGTTTTTGAACTGCTAGGTTGGTAGAAGCTGGTGCTAACAGTGGGAGCTCACCCCGCACCTCGGATTCGAACCGCCAACCTTTCGGTCAGCAAATTCAATAGCTCTATGTCACCCAAGCATCAATTCATTAAAAGGCTATGTATGATCTTTAAAAAACCACTGCATTTATAGCACTATGATTTAATTTCGGATCTGGAAAAGTTTCTTGTTTGGACTACAAACCCCCAAATCCCCAAGCCCTCCAAACATCTTTCCTTAACCCTGCAAATTCTGGGAAAGTTCCTTATTTGGACTGCAAGCTCCAGAATCCCCCCAGCCAGCCATCCCAGACACCTTTCCTCAGTGGGTATGTTGCATTCCATGGAAGGCGTAGCTATGCAAATAAACACAATTGGAGGGCTTTGGTGCAGAAGAAGGTATGTTGGGTTCAATGGAAATGATGGTCGTGCAAAAAAAATTTTCATGTCAGGAGCAACTTGAGTCGCTTCTGGAGTGAGAGAATTGGCTGTCTGCAAGGACGCTGTGCAAATAAAGCTCCTTGGAAAGTTTAGTTCCAAAGGGGACGTGACCAGATCAGTGGAAGGCGTGGCTATGCAAATAAGGCTCCTTGCCTTTTGTTCTAAAGGGGGCGGTGCCTGTCTAGTGGCAAAGCTTGATCATGCAAATAAATCCTCACAACCTCTGAGGATGCCTGCCATAGATGTGGGCGAAACGTCAGGAGAGAATACTTCTGGAACATGGTCATACAGCCCGGAAAACATACAACAACCCGGCCATGAAAGCCTTCGA
This sequence comes from Anolis carolinensis, assembly GCF_035594765.1. Taxonomy (NCBI): domain Eukaryota; kingdom Metazoa; phylum Chordata; class Lepidosauria; order Squamata; family Anolidae; genus Anolis; species Anolis carolinensis. The sequence continues at coordinate 10,354,571 of NW_026943821.1, read as the reverse complement.
CAACACACAAAACCTATTGGATTTGGTTTTAAAGGGGACGTGGTCTATCCAGTTGCAAAGCTTGGCCGTGCAAATAAGGCCTATTGGCTTTGGTTCTAAGGGGGGCGGGGCCTCTCCTCTGCAAAGCAATTTATCTATCTATCTATCTATCTATCTATCTATCTATCTTCTATATATATAAAAGAGTGGTGGCATCACGGCGACCCACAAAACAACAAAACTACAGGCCCCCCAACCTCGAAATTTGACAACACAACCCACCATCCACAGCTCTAGGTTGATACAACAAAAAGAAAAGAAAAATAAAGTCCTAATTAGAGAGAGAGGAATAATTGCTTTTATCCAATTGCTGCCAGTTAGAAGGCTAAGCTCCTCCAACTTGGTCTCCTAGCAGCCCAATAAAAAATAATAAAAACACTAAAAAATAATTTAAAACACTAAAAAATTTATACAATAAAATAACAGAAAATAACAAAAAATAATACAATAAAATAATAAAATATAATAAAAAGATAACTTACAATAAAATTAATAAAAAAATACAAATAACATCAAATAAAAATTACACAACAATTTTAAACCAATACCACCACCACTTTGCCACAGCAACGCGTGGCCGGGCACAGCTAGTATATATATAAAAGGGTAATGAAATTTCGGCCTAGGACAAAACAACAAAACGACACATCCCAGAAACACTAAACTTGGCAGCACAACCCCTCATCCATGCCTCCACGTTCATACAACAAAAAGAAAAGAAAAATAAAGTACTGATTAGAGGGAGAGGAATAATTGTTTTTATCCAATTGCTGCTAGTTAGAAGACTAAGCTTGGTCTCCTAGCAACCCACTCAGCCCAGGGGACAAGCAGAGTTAGGCCTCACTTAGGCCTCTTCCACACTGCCTATAAAATGCAGATTATCTGAGTTTAACTGGATTATATGGCAGTGTAGACTCAAGGCCCTTCCACACAGCTATATAACCCATTTATAATGGACTTAATGTAAGGTAAAACCTTTACCCTTTACCTTAACTACCAGCAATTCCTCAATACTTTATTTCCCATACCACCAGACTTGGCCACAGCAACGCGTGGCCGGGCTCAGCTAGTGCAAATATAAGACTCTTTGGAATGTTTGTTTCCAAAGGTTCCAAACGGAGAGGCGCGGCTATGCAAATAAGCCTCATTGGCTTTGGATCTGAGAGGGGCGTGCCCTGCTCCACAGAAGGCGTGGCCATGCAAATCAGCCCCGTCGGCTTTCAGTCTAAGGGGGCGAGGCGTGGGAGGCGCGGCTATGCAAATCATCCTCCTGGGACCCCGGGCAGCCCAGGTGGCGGCGCTTCAGTCCTGCTCTGTCCGGCGCCGAGGCAGGTTGGTCCTCCCGCGATGCCTCCGCAGGAGCTGCCGCCCGTTCCCCCGCACGCTCCCCGCCGGCGCCTGCTAGAGGAGTCGGCCTCGGCGCCGCTGCGGAGCCTGGAGTGCGTGCTGCTGGGCGACGGCGCCGTGGGCAAGACCAGCCTGGCGCTCAGCTACAGCACCAACGGCTTCCCGGCGCGCTACGTGCCCACCGCCCTGGACCGCTTCTCCGGTAAGTCCATGCCGGGCCTTCCAAGAGAGCGCTCTCTCTCTCTCTCTCTCTGGTATTACTGAAGGTGGTTTGGTTTAGGAAGCTCTTCCCTCCTATTTGTTCTGTTCTGTTTCTCTTTGCAGATTGCTTGGTTGAGGTGAGTTTGGAAATTCTCAATAAAAATATTATTTTTGCCTTTTGTCCTTAGCTGTGGTTCAAGTGGATGGGTCTCCCATCCGGCTCCAGCTGTGTGACACCGCAGGGCAGGTAAGACATGATGATTATGATTATTGCCTTATTATTATAATACTCTCTTACAAAAAATTTAGAAATTAGAAATATGGATAGGCTTACCTTTCTCATGACTAAGAATAAAGGAATGAAAATAAAGGAAACCAACTGGAAACAAATACAGTAGAGTCTCATTTATCCAACACTCGCTTATCCAACGTTCTGGATTATCCAACACATTTTTGTAGTCAATGTTTTCAATAAATCGTGATATTTTGGTGCTAAATTTGTAAATACAGTAATTACTACATAGCATTATTTCGTATTGAACTACTTTTTCTGTCAAATTTGTTGTATAACATGATGTTTTGGTGCTTAATTTGTAAAATCATAACCTAATTTGATGTTTAATAGACTTTCCCTTAATTTCTCCTTATTATCCAACATAGTTGCTTAGTTCTGCTGGCCTGTTTATGTTGGATAAGTGAGACTCTACTATAAATGAATATCTCATGTCAAAGAATAAAAAAATATTGATAAGAACTACAGATAAGAACTACATATATATATTCTATTTACTGCAATTAAATAATTACAACAACAATAATAATAAAATAATTAATTTTTTCCAGAATAAGCACAGTTTAGTGTAGGTAATACTCATAGTAAAATAGATGCTCTAACTTGCAGTATTAAATCTTCTCTATTTATGTCCCCTTTTTCATATCTATATATTAACCCTTCTTTTTCTCTCTTTTTTCCTTTCTTCTTTTCTTTTCTTTTTTCCTCTTTATTGCTATTGTATTATTATTGTATTATATAAAATAATAAATAAAAAGTAATAAAATAAAATAAAAGTAATAAAATAAAATAATAATAAAAAGTATTAAAAATTATTGTAATACTCTCTTATTGTGCACATCATTATTGCCTTATTATAATTATATTATTGTTGCTTTAATATTATTTTATTGCATTTTTATAATTTTGCCATATTAGCATCATTGTTATTCTTGCACTATTATTATTGTATTATTGTTGTTATTATATTGCTGTATTATTATCATTATTGTTGCATTACTATGATTGCCTTGTTATTTTATTTCATTATTATTATGCCATATTATTATTATTTTCTTGCATTTTAATGTTATTATTTTATTGCCATAGTATAATTATTATTACCATTATATTGTTGCATTATTATTCTTGCCTTGTTTTTGTTGTTGTATCGCCATATTATTATCATCATCATTATTGCATTATTATTCTTTCCTTATTATTTTATTGCATTATTAATATGTCTTATTATTTTCATTCTAATTATTGTTGTAATTATTATTTTGCCATATTATTATCATTATTTTTCCATTATTGTTTTTGCTGAATTATTATTTTATTATTGCATTGCTATATTATTATTATCATCATAATTATTGTTGCATTATTATTCTTGCTGTATTATTACTTTATTGCCTTATTATTATCATCATCATTATTGTTGCATTACTATTCTTGCTGCATTATTATTATTTATTTAATTATTGTATTCTATTATTATTTTATTGCCATATTATTATTAATGTTATTTGTCACATTATTATATATTATTTTATTGCCATGTTATTATTATTATTATTGTTGCATTATTATTCTTGCTGTATTATTATTTTATTGCCATATTATTATCGTTATTGTTAATGTTGCATTATTATTGCCATATTATTATCATTATTATTATTGTTGCATTATTATTCTTGCTCTATTATTATTTTATTGCCATATTATTATTGTTATTGTTAATGTTGCATTATTATTGCCATATTATTATTATTATTATTATTATTATTTTATTATTACAGTATAATAATAATATTTGTTGCATTATTATATATTATTTTATTATTATATATTATTTTATTTTCCCCAAAACCTCCAGTATTTTTTGCTGGTTATGGGGGCTCTGTGTGCCAAGTTGAACTATGCAGGTGAACTGTAAATTCCAGTACTGTCCGTACAACTCAAAATGTCCAGGCTAATTACCCTCAAAACCCACCAGTATTCAATTTCGGGAATATTGGGTATGCATGCCAAATTTGGTCCAGATCCATCATAGTTTGGGTTCATATTGCGCTCTGGATGTAGATGAACAACAACTCCTATAAATCCCCCCAAAGAGCTGCAGTATTTTTTATGAGTCATGGGGGTTCTCTGTGCCAGGTTTGGTCCAGGTCCATCATCGGTGGAGTCCAGAGTGCTCTTAGATTGCAGGTGAACTACATATCCCAGGACCTACAACTCCTATAAAGCATGGTGAATTCTCCCCAAACCTCTCCAGTATGTTGAGTTGCTGATCAATTCCTCCGTTTGCTGTGTGCCATAGAAAAGAATAGGAAATGGCTATGGGAGAGGCAGTGGGTGGGGTCATGCAAAGTCCACACTAATGGAGAGAGTCAGAAACACTGGGGTGTCTGTGGTGGAGGAAAAACAGAAAATCTAGGATGAAATTGCCCCCGTATGAAAGTCTTCACTTGGGTGGTGGGCAATGTGGTGTTTGTGGAGGACATTGGCAGGGCTCTTGGACATGTTCATGATGCTCGCTATAACCTGCAATGTCATTGGAAAGAGGGCCATCGGTGTCTCCTGGGTAGTGGGAGCTAGAGCTATTTGTGGAGGCAGGAGCTTGTCTGTGTAAGTGGACACCCCAGCCAATGTCCTCCACCCACACATACATATTTTCACTTTTATTATGTGTATAGATGTATAGATATACTGTTCCTCTTTTCCTCTTAATCTTTTGTCCATTCAAGCTTAGTAGCTGGGGGATTCTGAGGTTTGTAGTACAAAATGGCTTTTTTTTCCTTTCCAGATTATGAGGAAGGACTGTGCAAACTTTCTTTCCCTTTGTTGTTCATGCCTTTCCTCTTTTCCCCTTAATCGTTTTGCGTTCAACCTTCTTAACCTTCCTGTGGGTTGGCATGCAGCACACCAGGATCTGCCTCTCCCTCTTTAGCCGCACTTTTGAATTCTTTCTTTCTTTCTGATTTTTAGGTCGTTTTTAAAATGTACAGTGGTGCGTCTACACTGTAGAGTTGATGCAGTTTGACATCAAAGTGTTCATTCTGTGGTGTAGACTTAAGTATTTCTTCTGGTAGGCCTTAACCATTCAATTGTAAGGATCAATTTTAAACCCACTTTTTGTGTTTACTGTATTTTAATCCTTCTTCTGTGTATTTTAATACAGGTATTAGAATATTTTAACCTATGCACATAATAAAGGGGTTTTTTTTCCGTATCAGGAGCGACTTGAGAAACTGCAAGTCGCTTCTGGTGTGAGAGAATTGGCCGTCTGCAAGGACGTTGCCCAAGGGACACCCAGATGTTTTGTTGTTTTTACCATCCTTGTGGAAGGCTTCTCTCATGTCCCCACATGGGGAGCTGGAGCTGACAGAGGAAGCTCACCTGTGCCCTCCCTGGGTTGGATTCGAACTGGAAACCTTCAGGTCAGCAACTCAACCTTTAAGTCATCAGTCCTGCCGGAACAAGGGTTTAACCCACTGCACCATCGGGGCCTCCATAATAAAAGTGAAAATATGTACCGTATGTATGTGTGTGGCTGGAGAGTCCACTTCCACAGACAAGCGCCCACTTCCACAAATAGCTATAGCTCCCACTACTCAGGAGACATCAATGGCCCTCCCTCCAATGACATTGCAGGTTATAGTGAGCACCATGAACATGTCCAAGAGCCCTGCCAATGTTCTCCACAAACACCATCCTGCCCACCACCCAAATGAAGGCTTTCATACGGGGACAATTTCATCTTAGATTTATAGTCTCCTTCATGGAGAAAAAAAGCAGGGTATAAATAAGAATAGAAAAAGTGTGCATAATCATAATAATAATAATTTTTCAAATTTATACCACTACTTTTTCTCTCTACAAAGGAGATTTGAATATTGTACAGTAAATATTATAAATTTGTGTGCACATTTATTTATAAATGTATTTATAAATGTTATAAATAATAATAGGAAAAGTATGCATAAGTAAACATAATAATAGAAAAAGTATTCATAATAAAAATTAATTATTATGATTATTTATACCCTGCTTTTTCTCTCCATGCAGGAGACTATTATAAATATTATAAATAATAATAGGAAAAGTGTGCATAACAACAACAATAAAACAGCAGCAGAAGCAACAACAATAACAATAATATAATTGTTACTCTCCTAATGCCTCGAGACAGTATGTCTTATGTTCCTGAGCTGAAAATCACTTACTGTATATACTCGAGTATAAGCCTAGTTTTTCAGCCCTTTTTTTTAAGACTGAAAAAGCCCCCCTTGGCTTATACTCGGGTTAGGGTCCTGGTTGGCTTATATTTGGGTCAGCTTATACTCGAGAATATATGGTACATTTATTATTTTTCTCTATTATTGTTGCTACTATTGCATGTATTTTACTCTTTTTATTATTATTAATGCATTTATTATTTCACTGTGATATTATTAATATTACATTTATTATTTTACTCTATTTATTATTACATGTATTATTATTCTCTTTTATTATTATTACATGTATTTTTCTCTATTATTGTTGCTACTATTACATTTATTTTACTCTATTTTTATTATTAATAATACATTTATTATTTCACTCTGATATTATTATTACATTTATTATTTTACTCTATTTATTATTATTATTATTATTATTACTATTATTACATGTATTATTTTACTCTATTATTACTAAAATGATACACAAGCATATTTACATTGAGGAAGATGGGAGTAATGATTTAATCAGAGTTGGGAAGTCTTATCTTAAATTAGTTTTGTGTAAATATTCAGAAACATTTAACCTACTGATGCCTCCCTAGTGACATCCGGCAGGCTCCATTCGTTTTGAGTTTTAGAAAGAAAGTGAAGACCTGGCTATGCGAGCAAGTGTTCAAAGAATAAGTTTTGTTGGCTTAGACTCGGTCTGGACTAAGGTTTATGTACAAGATTCTGTGGGTGAATGGCTCAAGTATTTTGTATTGTTTTAAATCTGTATTTAACTGCTTATGCTTTTATTATTTTGTATTGTTGTGTATTGGCATCGAATTCTGCCGGTTTTGTAAGCCGCCCTGAGTCCCTTTAGGTGAGAAGGGCGGGATAGAAATGATGGAAATAAATAAATAAATAATCAAGGTGGCCAATGGCAACATTCATACTTGCCTCCAACAGACATGAGTTCTTTCTCCCAACCTGGACATTATTCCACAGAGCTATAAACCCCACTTGCCTTGTTTCCAACAGACCTCACAACCTCTGAGGATGCCTGCCATAAATGTGGGCAAAATGTCAGGAGGGAATGCTTCTGGAACATGGCCATACAGCCCGGAAAACTCACAGCAACCCAGTAATTCTGGCCATGAAAGCTTTCGGCAACACATTGTCCCTTCCCTGATGAGCTTATTAGTCATTTCAAAGTAAATTGTTCTTGAGTTCAAAAGTGGAAGCTTCTCTCTTGACATTCGCACTGTGTTGAAAGAGATTTATTTTTTTATAGGCAGGAGTCAATACAGAGCTAAAAATATATTGAAAGGCACCGACTTCCATATAAGTTTTAGTGACCTGGCTTGATATTAAAAAACTGATATGAGAAGTCGGAAAATCCCTAGAGGCTTTATCCAATGGGTTTCAAAACACAACTGATCTTGAGATGGCAAAAGATAAATACCTGGGGAATCGTGTTTATTTTGGGTTTGCAGGGACTTGCGGAAGGCGTTGCAACAGGGTGGGAATTCTGCGGTTTGCCTATTAAGGTGTAAGTTCCTGTTTAGTTTGTACTGAGTGCTCCAAAGCCAGTTAACAGTTATTTAAAAATTGCCTTGATGTAGAAGGAGACATTGAATCCATTTGAAAAGGTACATCATGAGTGGGATGGTTTGTTCCTGACCGCTCTCTTTCAGCAGTCCTTCCCAGTCAATTGTAAACTATGAATTTTAAATTTTCATTGTATTAATATTGGTGTGCAGGTGAACTATACATCCCAGTACTTACAACTCCTATAAATCATGGTGAATTCTCCTCAAACCTCTCTAGTATGTTCAGTTGCTGATCAATTCCTCTGTTTGCTGTGTGCCATAGAAAAGAACAGGAAAGGGTTCTGGGAGAAGCAGTGTGCGGGGTCATGTAAATTCTACACCAATTGAAAGAGTAAGAAACACTGGGATGTCTGTGATGAAGGAAACACAGGAAGTCTAGGATGAATTTGTCTCCGCATGAAAGCCTTCACTTGGGTGGTGATGAGCAGTATGGTGTTTGTGGAGGACATTGGCAGGGCTCTTGGACATGTTTATGGTACTCACCATAACCTGCAATGTCATTGGAAAGAGGGCCATCGGTGGCTTCTGGGTAGTGGGAGCTGTAGTTGTTGGTGGAGGCAGAAGCTTGTCTGTGTAAGTCGACACCCCAGCCACACACACATACATATTTTCACTTTTATTATGAGTATAGATATAGATGAAAAATTGCTTTTTTGTATTGTTTTTGGTGTGTTTTATTGTCCCTTTATTTCCAGATAAAAGTGTTGTTGTTGTTTTTATTATTATTATTATTTTCATTTATTATTATTATTATTATTATATTTTGCCTTGAGCTGTGAGGGGAGGCAGGTAGTAAATAATAAAATAATAGTAGTAATAATAATAATAATAATAATAATAATAATAATAATAATAATAATATAATAATAATTTCAATTTGAGGGGAGGTAACTATTATTATTATGTAAATAATAATAATAATAATAATAATAATAATAATAATATGTTACCTGCCTTTCCCACAGCTCCACAACAATAAAAAATATAATTTTTGAGAAAATAGGGAAAATAGAAAAAATTCAAAAAAGCGGTTTTTCATAATATATAAATGTAAAACAACTACATTGAACACAGCTAAATCTAAGATGGTCACTCTAACATAAAACATACACTAATAAACAGATATTAGACATACAACTCCTGGAAATAGTCTGCAAAACTCACACTAATTTATCTGGATTTTTACTGCTTGTTTAGAAGAGAAACCAGAGTTTTTCTATCCCCCCCCCTCTCTCTCTCTCTTACTGGGTTCAAAAAAAGATGGTATGCCTTAGAATCGCAGGTGCCTTTCTATATATATGAAAGCCAAAGTATGTATGTATGTTGTGGTTTGTAGCCTTTGTTCAAAAGGGGTGATTATTCATTCAAACCCTTCAATTATTGTAAGCTAAATAATGTACAATGACAATGAAGCAATGGTTGATTACCTGTAACTGTGTTTCTTCAAGTCGTGATCTGTGAAATTCACACATATGCTCAGGTGCAATTACTACCATATGTGCATATTTCACAGACACCATGAAGAAGAAGAAGGAATGGTTGCTTACCTGCAACGGTGTTTCTTTGAGTGGTGAGCTGTGAAATTTGAACATGTGGTAGTTATTGCAGCTGAGCATATTTGCGCATTTCACAGACACCACAAAGAAGAAGTTATTCTATTCTATAATGAAGGGCATGTGTGCCAAGGTTGGTCCTGATACATCAAGCCATGTAGGAGCCCACATACATACACATACATCCTATGATAGATGATTATTATGCAGGTCAAGGACATGAACAATGTCCTCCTTACCTTCCTTCCCCTTCCCTCCTTTTTGCCTGCAGGACGAATTTGACACGCTGCGCCAGGTCTTCTACCCAAAGGCGGACATCCTCCTGCTGTGCTTCAGTGTAGTGGCACCCACCTCTTTCCAAAACATTGCCGACAAGTGGTACCCTGAAGTGCGGCGCCACTGCCCCTCCACCCCGGTGCTGCTGGTGGGCACCCAGTCCGACCTGCGCCAGGACGTCAAGGTGCTGATCGCCTTGGCCCGCCACCGAGAGAAGCCTGTGCCCCCTGGTGCTGCCCGGGCCCTCTCCGTGAAGCTGGGCATGGTGGGCTACCTGGAGTGCTCCGCCCTCACCCAGCACAACCTCAAGGAGGTATTCGACACGGCCATTGCGGCGGGGCTGCGGCACCCCGAACACCCCTTGCCGAAGGCACGCAGGGGCCCCGCCAGCTGTCTCCGAACGCTCTCCATAGCCTGGTGGAGGAAGTGCGTGTGTGTGCGGTAGCAGGTCGTTCCCCCGGCACGAGGCTGGGCTTCCTCTGGGGACGCCTATAAGGCATGCGGCTATATGATGTGATCCCTATCCAGTTGACATGGGCACATTGTGGGACCGGAATCTTGTTGTTTGTGCCTATTTAGAAGTGGCGCTCCATTGGATGGACAATGGGGTCAGGAGGGGCTGGCATGCGCTCTGTGCCAAGTGGTTGATAATATTGGCACCTTGGCTTTCTCAATCCTCTAATGACCAGAATTTGAATCTCATCGTGGCAATATTGACAAAGGAGGTGTTTGGCTTTAGGGACCAGCGTCTTGAGCAGAAGGGAGCAACCAAAGGAGCCACAATCTCTTTGGACAGTGGGGCGGATTGGAGGGTTGGCATTTGCTCTGGATCTTGTGCCATGTGGCTGATCATACTGACAATGTAGCGCTAGATAATTCATCCTGATGAGCACTGTATGGTTCTCATCAGGACAACATTTGCAAAAGTGGAGTTTGCCTTTAGGGACCAACTTCCTGGACGGAACTAATGGATACACAATCTCTCTCAACTTTTGGAGGATAACTTGTGTCGAAACCACTCCGCTCCTGTGCTTGCCCCATGCCAACCTGAATACCTTCCAAATATATTTATGAGAGAGGAAGAAATTGTGCTGGGATGACAAGGAGTTGGACTAGGTGCTCATTGGGATTCCTTCCAACCCTCCAGTTCTGTGGTTCTTTCCCTCCTTGTGGTCTACAGTGCAAAATTTTCTCTTGCCTTCTCTGAAATTTCAACTTCAGACTGTCAAATCGAATGTTGCAATGAACTTAAGCAGATTGTTTCCAGAATTTTTGGAAACTTATAATAATAATAACCCAAGTGCCTTCCAATTACCCATTAATGTATGGCCAATGCGTGAATTTCATAGGTCTTTCATAGGCAAGGAATACCCGGAGATGGTTTGCCATTACTTTCCTCTAAAACATAAACTACATTCCTGTGTATTTCTGCATTTGAATCCTAACCTGATCAGATGAAACGTGGCCTTCAATCTAGGCTGAAGATGGGGAGATAACTATTGGGTAACCCAGTAAGGCATGTCCCTGCCATTTATACCATGAGAGTTTATTCCCCCCCCCCCCCCCCCAGATCTTTTGGACAACCTCTTTTTCATAGGGCTTTACATTTTCTAAAAAGTATATATAAATTTTTCCCTACATAGGTTAATTTGCCTGGCCTTAATTTTCTTTGTACTGCTGGATCTGTGCAAACCACCACTTCCCGGTTTTTAAATTTGCTTTGAGGTTTCCAGAGGTGGAGCAGTTCTAATTTTCCATTGTGAGCTTCTCTTTCAGTTCTCTGTTTCTCCCTCGGAAGTGGTTGGTATTGTTAATAGTAGCCAGATTCCTGGGTCGCCTAAAGCCCCATTGCTGGCACCTTTTGCCTGGGAAAACATGCAACAATGCAGCTTTCTGCCTGTGAAATTCTGAAGAATCTTGGACTTTCTTTCTGTTCCAATTGTTTCCAATTCAGAATAGATGGCGCTGCTCATGGGAGAGTGGGATCAGTTTGGATGGCACCCCTTGCTGTTTGAAACCCTCCCTCCTGGAAAAAACAATTTCAAATGATACGCTTGATGAACTTCGGCAGGAAAAAAAAAATCAAAGAGCTTTCATGATTCATGATTCCAGGAAGAAAACATTCCTGCAACCTGAAGAAGTGCAGCGGTGTTGCAATTTACACTGGAATTGTTTGTTTGTTTTTTTGCCCTGTGGGGTTGAACATTCATTTGATGTCTCTCCTTATGGAAACCATTAAAAATAATAAGCTATTTATAATATTCTGAATGCATGCTTCCATCATGGGCTGCTATTGCAGGTGAGCGCTGGGTTGGGAGGTAAGGATTTGGAGCTTCGGCAGTAGATTGCCCTGGCATTCAATTCTTATAATATCCTCACGTCCTGTAGAATAAAAGGCTGCTCTATTTTGCAGGAACATAAAAATGGGCCTCCTTAGGCAGGTACTTGAAGCAATGTGGGTTTGTGATGATGCATGTATTGTATGCTTTCAAGTTCAATGTGTTATTAAAGGCTTTCATGACCAGACTCACTGGGTTTCTGTGATTTTTTATGGCCATGTTCCAGAAGCATTATCTCCTGACGTTTCGCCCACATCTATGGCAGGCATCCTCAGAGGTTGTGAGGTCTTTTGGAAACTGAGCAAGTGGGGTTTATATATCTGTGGAAGATCCAGAGTGGGAGAAAAAACTCTTGTCTGTTTGAGGCAAGTGTGACTGTTGCAATTGATCACTTCGATTACCATTGAATGGCCTTTCATCTTCAAAGCCTGGCTGCTTCCTGCCTGGGGGAATCCTTTGTTGGAAGGTGATTAGCTGGCCCTGATTTTTCTTGTCTGGAATTTCCCTGTTTTTGAGTGGTGTTTTTTATTTACTGTCCTGATTTTAGAGTTTTTTTAAAAAAAATACTAGTAGCCATGAAAATGAACAAAATCTGGCTACCAGCATTAAATAATTCTAAATTCCAGGTGAATTCCAGACAAGAAACAATCAGGACTAACTAACACCTCCCAACAAAGGATTCCCTGAGGCAGGAAGCAGCCAGGCTTTGAAGCTGAAAGGCCATTCAGTGCTAATAAAGGTGGTCAATTGCAACATTCACACTTTCCTCAAAGAGAGAAAAGTTCTTTCTCCAACCCTGGACATTCCACAGATATATACTGTAAACCCCACTTGCCTAGCTTCCAACAGAACTCACAACCTCTGAGGATGCCTGCCATAGATGTGGTCACAACGTCAGGAGAGAATGCTTCTGAAACATGGCCATACAGCCAAGAAAACTCACAGCAACCCTGCCTTCAAGCTGTCTCCAACATACAGCAACCCGTTGCAGGGTTATCTTGGCAAGATTAATTCAGAATCAGTTGAGAGGGGATTCCAGCTCTGGTCTCCAGAGTTCTGATCCAATGCTCATATACCTATCCGACAATCTCTTTGCTGTGTATCTCCCTCTATGGTTTTCTGTTGTGCTTAATGTGTGGTGTTTGTTTGTATGTATGGAGGTGGAATAGGCAGATTGTCAGCTTCTATGCCAACCTCATAATCCACACACGAACCCCTGCCTTGGGGCACCCTGTTGCCCACCTGAGCCCTGGAGAGATGCAGGTCTTTCTTCCCAGCCCCCCTTTTTCAATTGTGTAAAGTTTTCCAAAACCTGGCAAAAGGCTGACTCATAAAAAAGCAGCTGACTCTGCTGGAGATAAGGAAACAGAGATAAGAAGGCAATAGAAACTTCTATAGAAGCCAGCTGGCTCAGTCTATCTTGCGTGCAGGGGGGGGGGGGGGGGGATTGGTGGCCAATTCCATGAGACTCCGTTCTTGACACTCATCTGGCTTGGTACCTCTGAGAACCTACAGAGTGCTATGTGTTGTCGAAGGCTTTCATGGCTGGGATCACAGGGTTGTTGTATGTATTCCGGCCTGTATGGCCATGTTCCAGAAGTATTCTCTCCTGACATTTCTGTAAGGCCTTCGACAAAGTCCCTCACAACCTTCTGGTAAACAAACAAGTAAAATATGGGCTAGACAAAACTACGGTTAGGTGGATCTGTAATTGGCTAAGCAAATGAATCCAAAGGGTGCTCACCAATGCGTCGTCTTCATCTTGGAAAGAAATCACGAGTGGAGTGCCACAGGGTTCTGTCCTGGGCCCGGTTCTGTTCAACATCTTTATTAACGACTTAGACGAAGGGTTAAAAGGCACAATCATCAAGTTTGCAGATGACACCAAACTGGGAGGGATAACTAATACTCCAGAAGACAGGAGCAGAATTCAAAACGATCTTGAAAGACTAGAGAGATGGGCCGAAACTAACAAAATCAAGTTCAACAGGGACAAATGCAAGATACTTCACTTCGGCAGAAAAAATGGAAATCAAAGATACAGAATGGGGGACGCCTGGCTTGACAGCAGTGTGTGCGAAAAAGACCTTGGAGTCCTTGTGGGGAACAAGTTAAACATGAGCCAACAATGTGATGCGGCAGCTAAAAAAGCCAACGAGATTCTGGCCTGCATCAATAGGGGAATAGCGTCTAGATCCAGGGAAGTCCTGCTCCCCCTCTATTCTGCCTTGGTCAGACCACACCTGGAATCACACTGTGTCCAATTTTGGGCACCACAGTTGAAGGGAGATGTTGACAAGCTGGAGAGTGTCCAGAGGAGGGCGACTAAAATGATCAAAGGTCTGGAGAACAAGCCCTATGAGGAGCGGCTTAAAGAGCTGGGCATGTTTAGCCTGCAGAAGAGAAGGCTGAGAGGAGACATGATAGGCATGTACAAATATGTGAGGGGAAGTCATAGGGAGGAGGGAGCAAGCTTGTTTTTTGCTGCCCTGGAGACTAGGACGTGGAACAATGGCTTCAAACTACAGGAAAGGAGATTCCACCTGAACATCAGGAAAAACTTCCTCACTGTGAGAGCTGTTCGACAGTGGAACTCTCTCCCCCGGACTGTGGTGGAGGCTCCTTCTTCGGAGGCTTTTAAACAGAGGCTGGATGGCCATCTGTCGGGAGTGCTTTGAATGCGATTTCCTGCTTCTTGGCAGGGGGTTGGACTGGATGGCCTATGAGGTCTCTTCCAACTCAACTATTCTATGAAAAACAGTGTCCCTTGGATAAAATGGGAAAAATCAGAGTTTCCTTTTGGGAATTAAAACAGCTAACACCTCCCAACAAAGGTTTCCCCCAGGCAGGAAGCAGCCAGACTTTGAAGCTGTAAGGCTATTCAATGTTAATCAAGGTGGCCAACTCTAAAATCTGGACAGTAAATAAAGAACAACAGAAAACAAGAGGAATTCCAGACATGAAACAATCAGGGCCAGCTAACACCTCCCAACAAAGGATTCCCCCAGGCAGGACGCAGCCAGCTTTTGAACCTGCAAGGCCATTCAATGCCAATCAAGGTGGCCAATTGCAACATTCACACTTGTCCCCAACAGACAAGGGTTATTTCTCCCACCCTGGACTTTCCACAGATACATGAACCCCACTTGCCTAGTTTCCAACAGACCTCAACCTCTGGGGGTGCCTGCCATAGGTGTGGGCAAAACGTCAGGAGAGAATGCTTTTGGGAAATAAAAATACAGCCAGGAAAACTTGCAGCAACCCAGTTCCCACAGTGTTTGCCCATTAGTTATCAAGGGCAGATAGGAACGATTGCTGAAAATAATTATGCAAGCCACAGTTTCCCACCCCAACCTCAAACCAGTGAGTTGTAATGCCGTTATTATCCTCATCTAGAGAAATGTGGAACAGTGGAAAGAAGTATACTAGGCAACACTTGACTGTGGGAAGAAGTATAGGTGGGGATTTGCCTCCTCTGGCTCTTAGGAATCCCCTTTTGCTGTGAACCAAACAAAACTTTGTTTCTCAAGAGGGGAGTAACACCTAATAGTTTGAGGGAAAGGGGTTCCTCAGTGGTTCTCCTTCTGTCCCTGTTGACTGTGAGGTTGGCAGGCTTTTTTTGCCTCTCCCTTCTGGCAGGATCCAACTTGACGCGGAGGAGGAAATGCCCAGCTGTGCCCTGCCCCTGAGCGCCTGCAACCCGGGCTGTTTGCTTGGCAGGGACAGGCTGTTCTTGCCAGAGCCGGTTCTGCTGTTCTCTTGGGGCCCGGCCTCACCCCGGCCCCTCCTCTGGCCTCGCAAAGGGAGGCTGGGCCTGCTGGGACCTGCCTCTGGAAGTGGCGGGACTGGAAATCCCAAGTGGGTGCTTGGAGGGCAATGGAGGCCTGGGAGTCCTTTGCACCACCTGAAGGCTGGGCAGGTGGGAATGAGAAGCTGGCAACACATCAAGCTGGTGAGTCTAGATCAGGCATGGGCCAGCTTTGGTCCTCCAGGTGTTTTGGACTTCCACAATTCCTAACAGCCGGTAGGCTGTTAGGTATTGTGGGAGTTGAAGTCCAAACCACCTAGAGGGCCAAAGTTGGCCTATACCTGGTCTAGTGTTTCCATTTAAGACTTGCTTGCCTTCTCTTTTGCCTACAGTTCTCTTGTCCTGCCATCCAGCTGGGTCAGAACCCTCCAGACCACTACGCTGCCTTTCCTGGTTTCTTTGCCAGCTCTTTTGCAAGTTTCACAGAGAAGGATTAGCTGTTCCTTCTGTGGTGCCAGGCATTGGCTTGGTCAGGCTTATTTCCTTGTGACTGAGTTGGCATCAGCCGCAAAGCAGGTCCTTTGCTGCACATTGGTCACTGAGTCACCAGGTAAGGCTTCAGGGTTGATGCTCACGACCCAACAACCCTTCTCTGAGTACTATACATGGAAATCATACTGCAAGAAGTTCTTGAGAGCAGCGACATACCTTCCAACTGGTTTTATTTTGGCAAAGACAGTCCCGACGAATCCCCTGCCATCCCACTTTCCCAGGTATTTTTAAAATGTCCCAGTTTCTTTTTCCTCTTCCCTTCCCCCTTTGTCTTCAGTTTATACCATTTACTGCAGACTGAATTCAAAGAGAGAAGAGAGGCCGAAACTTTGCCTTCTCCATCAGCTCAGGAAAAAGTAAACTACTGCAGCCTTTCCTGGCTTGTTCCTAGTTAATAATTCTTGCTGTCTTGACCACAATCTGATGCTGCTTGACAATGCAAAACACAACGTATGTGTTGTTTTTCAATGAATCGTCTATGTTTGTGTCAAATCCTTCAGCTAAATGGACCCCCAGGAAACCAGAGAAACCATCGTCGCATCGACATGAGGATCTGAGGCCCCTTCTACACTGCCACACACAATCCAGATTATCTGCTTTGAACTGGAAGTAATATATTATTATATAATATAACATAATTATATTATATTATAATATAATGATATAACAATATCATGCAATCATAAATATATATGTGGTATATATATATGGTGTATGTTTATATCTATCATATATACAGCATATATATGATACATATAAGGTTTTATACTGTCTTTCCCCCCAATAATGGGACACAGGCTCACAGATGGTTAAAAACAAATAAAATCAGAAACATGTTTGTCGGTTCATTATATATGGATATGTTTATTCCCCTTAAAATTATCATTTTATCATGATAATTTTAGGGGAGGTGGAGGAGTCACTACAATCAATAGTCAGAACAGTTAAGGATTTTGGTAAAACTTCGGGCCTCACAATTAATTTAGGTAAATCAGAGATTCTACATAAAAATCTAACATGGGAAGAACTTAAGAAGGTTCAAAACATCATGGAAATAAAACTGGGGAATAAGAAGATGAAATACCTGGGAGTAGATATACCAAAAAATATTAATAATATTCTACCAATGAACTACAATCATTTATGGAAAAATATGAGCAAACAAATCATTTCATGGGGAAAGAAATTTCGAGATATCTCCTCAAGGCTAAAAATTTACAAGATGAAGATCTTGCCCAAGTTTTTATTCTTGTTCCAAACCCTCCCGGTGAATATCCCTATCAATTTGTTGAAGAAATGGGATAACTCTCTCAAAAAATGGGTAGTGGGAGGAAACAAAAACAGAATTGCTAACTTCTTATATTATAGTAAACAAGAATTGGGTGGATGGGGGGCTCCCTCATTGGGAATATACTATGAGGCAAGTCAACTAGTGAGATTACTAGAATTCGAATTGGAAGGGTCAAAAAAATGGGTGCAAATAGAAAAGGATGCAAATAATTGGCTAAAGGGAACGTCAATGGGAGAGAGAATAGATATAAAAGACCTAAAGAACATAAAAGCAGGCCCTTGCTTAACAATGTTGTCAATCTGGAAAAAATGGCAAACTAAATTACAAATAAATAAAATTGACCCTTTCCCATTAGAAACATTGAAAAATAAGGATAAGACATTTAGGAATATAATTAAGGCACTGAAGGAAAATGGTATTAAAAGGATTGGGGACCTTATGGACCCCAAAGGAGAAATATTAAAGTGGGATAAAATAAAAGATAAATGTGGCCAAGGGAACTGGATAGCATGGTTAGGTTTGTCCAGTAAAGCCCAGGCCATGAAAAGAAGAGAAGCAGGCGAAACCCCCCTGGATAGAATAATTAGAAGGAAATTAGAAACAGATAAAGGAATGATTGGGCTATGGTATTAATTACCTTAACTTATAATACGAAAGAAACGCTTACAGAGATCTGGAAACAGGAAAAAAACTTTACTGAGAAACTAATTGGGTCATGGATCAATAATATTCATAAAATTAATCATATAAGGATCAAAGAAACACAAAGGAAAATAATCTCAAAATGGTATAGAACCCCCCTACAATTAGCTCATATAACGGGAAGTACCTCGAACAAATGTTGGCATAAATGTGGGGGAATAGGTTCATTCTCGCACATGTGGTGGGACTGTAGAAAAATTCAAATCTTTTATAGCAAAATAGAAAAGAAATGGAAGAAATAATAGGGAAAGAATTAATATGGGACAAAGCCAGATTTATGTCCCTCACAATAAAGGTAAGGGAAGATAACAATAATTAGACCGAGATTCTAAAATATATGACAGCCGCAATACAAGCCACAATAGCCCGAGGATGGAGGGATGAGACAAAATGGAACGTAGAAATTTGGTGGTCTTATATATCAGAATATATAATCAATGATTTCATTAATCAAAGGAAAAGAAAATATACAAATTGTCTAAAAGAACCTGACTGGTTCAGGAAATGGTCAGTCCTAATTAACAAAATAGATGGAGACGAAAGGTACACCACCTTGAACCAGGCGTTCCACACAGTTAAAATGATACGATGATAATATATTGAATTGCTGTTCCAGGGGGGAGGGGGAACGGGGGAGGGGAGGGGTGGGTGTTACATTCCAAAGGATCGTTTAAAATGTCATTTAAGCATTACTTACTTTTGGTATTATGTATATTGAAATAAGACATGCATTGCTAAAATTTTGTTAATTGTTGGAATGTAATAAAAAAAAATTAAAAAAAGAGAAAAAAAAGACATGTTTATTCCCCTTCATGCACCATTGTGTGTCCAGTTAACAGTATGTGAAACTTACAAAAAAGAATATTCAAAAAACCTGTCTCTGTTTTCAGGCTTTTTCCTGTTTTCTTTGCAACTGTGGTGGTGTAAGGAGAACTCATAAAGGGAGCAGGTGAGTTGCACAATTCTAGCCATTTCTGGGGCAGAAATATAGCTCAGGGCTGCCACCCTCTGCTGGAAATGAGCATTGTATGCTTTCAGATGTGACCAATGTCCATGTCAGTAAGCTTTCAGAGCCATAGTGGTGCAATGGGTTAAACCCCTGTGCCGGCTGAACTGCTGACCTGAAGGTTGGCAGTTTGGATCTGCAAGATGGGGTGAGCTTCTGTCTGTCAGTTCTAGCTTGCGGGGACATGAGAGAAACCTTCCAGCAGGATGGTAACACATCCTGGCATCCCCTGGGCAACGTCTCTCTGAGGATGCCTGCAATAGATGTGAGCGAAACGTAAGAAGATAATACTTCTGGAACATGGCCATACAACCCGGAAAACATACAAGAACCCCAACGTCTCTATAGACCGCCAATTCTCTAACACCAGAAGCAACTTGCAATATGTTCTCAAGTCGCATCTGACATGATACAAAAATTATATCTCTACACTGCAGAAAAAATGCAGTTTGATACCACTTTATCTGTCATAGCTGTATATGATACAATCCTGGAAGTTGTAGTTTTACAAGGTCGGTAGACTTCTCTGCCAAAAAAGTTCTAGCGCCTCAGCAAGCTACAAATCCCAGGATTCTATAGTGTCATGGTTTGCAAAGATACTATATGTGTGTTAACTGGAAAATCAAATGCATGAAGCCAATTGACTGAGATTGCAAAGACCTGGGAATCGGTTTGCAACTGTTGCTGTCCTGCTGCTGGAGAACCATTTTTAACAAGTTTCTCTCTGTGTGTTTATGAGTCTACTGAGTACTGGCTGAAAAGAAGATGACTCTGTACTCAGAGAGGCCTGACTATTTCTGAGGCCTTGTTTGTTGCTGATCTTCACTGAAGCAGATTTATGGACTAAAAAAGGACTGCTTATGACTGCTGATTTCTGAAAGCAATCAAAGGGACTATTGTAAATACCATTGTTCTGTTGATCTCTTGGATTTAGTAAAAGTTCATGTGTTATTTGTTCTGCAAAGCTGAGTGGTTCATCATTGTTCAGGGTGACTCTGGGCTCACGGGCACACGTAAGAGCTTCCATCTATTATCTACAATCCCCAGCACATAGCATTGAGCCATGGCAGTTAAAATGGTATCAAATTGCATTAATTCTACAGTGCAGATTAGGCATGGACAAATTTCCTCCCACAATTCCTAACAGCCAGTGCTGTTAGGAATTGTAGGAGTTGAAGTCCAAAACACCTGGAGGGCTGAAGTTTGCCCAAGCCTGGTGTAGATGCACCCAAAATCTCCAAATCATCGGCTGTATACTTTACTATGTCTTGTTATTTTTACAGCATGAGTGCATTTTCCACCTGAAACAGCTTACATTGAGAGCAAAGCAGAAGGAAGTCCAATTCTCAAAATTTAGCCACACTAGAGCTTTCTATATTGATTTATTGTTTCTAATCAGCTCTGGAATTAATAAGAGGACTATTGTGGGAAGCAAGTGATTTAGGATTTCTAAGCAAAACTGTATCAAAAAGAGGACAAGAGGTGCCAAAAGGAAATAATTCATCAGTGTATCTGATAGTGTTGCCAGGTTTTCAAAACACAAAGGTTATGGAAACTATTTCTAAGTTTGTGTTCCGCCTCAGCGCATTCTGCCCTTTGAACGCTAGGGGGCGCTGTGTCAACGCGTTCGCATATAGAAGAAGCAGAGGGGGCGTGGCTAAACGCGGCGCCCGGTTGTCTTTTCTGCACGTGACGTCAGGCCGAGCGACGCCGAGAGGAGCGACAACCCGGAAACGCCTCGTCTCCCGGCGGCCGCCATATTGGCCGGCTCCCTGGGCGCCGCCATGTTTTGAGAGTCGTTCCCAGGAGCAGCAGCCGCCTCAGTCAGAGAAGAAAAGACGGGAAGAGGAGGAGGAGGAGAGGAAAGAGGAGAGGGGCTGCCTCCCTCCCACCGAGTCAGCCATGTCTGAGACTTATGGTAAAGAGGGGGGGGGGGGGGAAGGGTCTTAAGCTAAATATGGGTGTCTATATTGAAAGCTAAGACTGGGGCCTGTCTTCTGGGAGGCCTGAAGGAATCACGAGGAGGTTTAGTGTTGCCTTAGTGAGAAATGGGGAAGGGCTGCTGGGTTTGCTGGACTCTTTGTTTCTCCCTTTAAAGCAGGCATGGGCAGAATTGGGCCTTCCAGGTGTTTTGGACTTCAACTCCCACCATTCCTAACAGCTTCAGGCCCTTTTCCCCTCAGCCGCTTAAGGCTGTTAGGAATGGTGGGAGTTGAAGTCCAAAACACCTGGAAGGCCCAATTCTGCCCATGCCTGCTTTAAAAATAGGTTTCATATCTACTCATTGCCAATACTAGGAAAACAACAACAACACGCCTTTTGTGTTATGACTCACAGGGTTTTTTGAACAATATTTGTTCAGAAGAGAATTGTCCTGGTCTTCCTCTGAGGTTGAGAGAGTGTGACTCACTCAAAGTCAGCTTTCAGGATCCAAAAGGACCTCAGGCCCCTTTCTACACTGCCATATAATCCAGTTGTTCAAATCAGAGAATTCTTTTTTATCTGCTTCAAACAGGATTATATGAGTCTACACTGCCATATAATCCAGATCAAAGAAAAGAATCCACATTATCTGTTCAGAACTGGATTATATGAATCTACATTGCCATATAATCTGTAGATTACCAAAGCAGACAATCCACGTTATCTGCTTTGAACTGGATTATATGAGTCTACACTGCCAAATGTAGTGGACCAAATGCTAGCCCAGATAACTGCTTGTTTTTCCCACAGCAATGTATGGCACCAAAACCTTTGCTCTTTTCCTTTTCATGCCTAAAGTGATGTTTGTTGTAACCATCAGAAAAGCCGCATCAAAGCTGTGAAACAAACCCCTAGTTAATTTCCGTTTAACCACACACACAAACTGATTGTGTTTCATTGGTTTGCAGCTGAAGAGCCCTTCTATTTGTTTTCATATTTTGCAAACCGGACTTGAAGGATTATTGCTGGGTGGGCATCTTTAAAGCCCTTCCGATTCCTCTCCTGAGCTCATAAATTGAAGAAGGCAGGATGAAGAAACTTAGATCATAATTATATCCTGTTTGCGGAGGAAATACTTCAGCTCCCCACTAATCACCCTCATCACATTCCATTAGGCCAGGTTTTTGTCCCCCCCCTCCCCCCATGTAAGACAAGCAAATAGAGGCTTTAGATCTTGGAAATTCCTGTTGTTGAATGAAATACCAGGACACATGTTATTTATTGGCAGTCTCCTGATAATTATACCCTTATTGCCAACTTGGTAGGTGAGCCAGATCCAGCACCAGAGTACTGGTTCCATGACAGATAAGGATCTTAGCTAAGTGAATAATTTTTCAAAGTGTTACAACAATAAACACATTCTCCTGTATACCAAACTATACCGGTTCTGCACCAGTTTGATCTAGAACACTTATGAAACTGGGAATTTTGCAGCACTGAGAGGAAAGAGGATGTAATTTAAAATGGGTGAAAGAGAAAGGTATGGTTTGTAGATTTAATGCAGTTGTAAAGTTGGAATAAGTCTCTAATTTAGTCCCCTGTTAATGTTAAAAGTTCTACTTGAGAAGACAGCACTCTTGGGAAACATAAATGAAAACATCTTAACAGTTGCTACATTGCAAGAAACCAGATTCTTCAGTTTCTGCAGCATGTACTGTGCAAACCTGTCCCATTAAATTGGTGGGCTAGCTTCTAGACATGGGACTATTTAATCTGAATGGGCTGGTGCTTTGACGGTATGCAGTCAACAAATATAGACCTTAAAAGTGTACATTCTGTTGCTGTTGGCCTGTGGGTAGAAAATGAAGGGTGTGGTATAGTGTGGGACATGCACTGCAATCACATGAATGCTGCTGCTACAGTTTTATAGGGATTTGATTCACTTTTTAGGATGTTACAGAGATCAAAGCCAACTTTGATGCAAAAGCAGAAAACTAGAAATATCGTGGGCATTGAGGAATGTTTAAGGGGCAAATGACTTATTGGGGTGGATTGTGATCTGGCAGGATTTTTGTGAAGGCAAGGTGATGATTTTGATAGCTGTATAACATTCAGTGTTCAAAATTATTGTTTTAATTGTTTTAAAAAACTGGATACTAAGAGTCAACTACTTTTAGGAGCTTTTAAAGGGCGTTTTAATGTGTTATAAATTTATTGTTTTGGGAGCCTTCTGGATTGGGAGACATACTGTCAATAAAATAATTAATAACTTTTAAAATCTTTGTCATCTTTGTGTTTTGAGAGAGAGAAAAAATCCCTAGCTGTCCTTGGTTGTTTGCTTCTCACGTAGCTTTGCAGCAACAGCTCCTCAAATATTTTCCTAATACACAAAGCAGGAAAATGAATCTTGGGTCAGAGATAGACTGAATAAAGTCAGTCTTATCTTAAACTGTGGGGGTGTTGATTCTTTTAGGGTGTGCCTCTTTCCATATAAACTGGATTGGTGCTTGTGAACTCCTGCCTGCTTTTATGGCTAGGTTGAAAAGTTTTTATATCTATGCCCTGGATGGGTGTGTTATATGAATTTATGTTGTGTACAAACCATTGAAGAGAGACAATGAATAGCTTAGCAGGATTGTTCACATTGATCTTGGTACTGAGGTGGTCCTGTTTTAGACAGTTTTGGAACTAATGCCTCTCAAACCATCTTTATTAAAACCTCATAGAACACTATAAAAGTCCTATAGCAGCAAAGATGACTTCTCTAAGGGCCCTTCTGCACAGCCATATAGCCCAGAGTATTAAGGCAGAATAATCCACAGTATCTGCTTTGAACTGGGTTATCTGAGTCCATGCTGCCATATATTCCAGTTCAAAGCAGATAATGTGGGATTTTACTCAGCTGTGTGGAAGGGGCCTAAGAGGGAAGAGGAGACAGGCATATTCTACACTATATCATGTTTGGTGTGACCTTGTTTATTCTCTGGAGTGGAAACCCATACCTTAGAATAGATAAAAGTAAAGGTTTTCCCCTGACATTAAGTCCAGTCGTGTCTGACTCTGGGGGTTTGTGCTCATCTCCATTTCTAAGCCGAAGAGCCAGCGTTGTCTGTAGACACCTCCAAGGTCATGTGGCCAGCATGACTGCCTTAAAATATGTATCTAAAAATACTTCTTTTGTATCACACTCACAGTTTTCTGTCCTGTTAATTTAATTTCTTCTTTCAGTGTTCCCCTGCCTGGATTTTTATATATAATCACTACATTTCTAGTCCTCTTCACACAGCTGGCAAAGCAGTCTGGTGAATGAAAGATGTCTCAATGAGGTAGCCTGATTTAAGGGTGCCATGGAGTTCTATTGTAAGGAATTGACATTTAAATTCTGCATCCTAAACCAATTCAGTTAGTGTTTTGTGGCAGCAGCCCTTGGTTCTGTACATAGCCCCTTCTGTTCCTGAACACCAAGAAAGTCTCCAACTCTTGTCAAGAAGTTAGTGCTTGGAAACTTGGCTTGTGATTCCAGCCTTGGGTGACTACCATAATGCTAACATTTCCTTCATCCATCTTGTGTATCTCTTAGAGAAAATGGTTGCCTATATAAAAATCCTCTTGCCTCATTTGCAGCCAAGATTGAGCAGACTTTAGCTTTCTGGGAGCCTAGGCTTCTCCCCAGGGCATTCAAAAAATGCTGAAATCTTTTACCTGAAGGAAATGGTGATACTTTTTGAAGGAGAATGAAGATCTCAGTTTGAGATTATTGCAAGGTTGAGTATGCCTTATATAACCAGAAGTGTTATAGATTTCAGATTTAGGGGTTGGGGTGAAATTCCTGCATCTGCATATATGTGCATACAGAGGTATTTTATATAGGAGGCCTAGATCTAAACATGCATTTCATTTATGTTTCCTATATACCCAGCCTGAAAGTAATTTTATATAATATCAGTATATGAAACAAAGTTTGTATACACTGGACCATCTCAGCCTCTCCTGTGGACAATATTGGATTTTGAAGTACTTCAGATTTCTGAATAAGGGTTGCTCAACATGTATCTTTTCACCAGTGGCTTTGGGTTTCAGTTTTGAACTTTTTTTAAGTCTCGAAATGTCTGGAACCTTCTGCTTTTCTGTAATGCTAGTGAACATCAGCCTTGTTCAGGATAGTGTTCATTTCCAGAGTCCTTTCTCTTACTGATTGTTTCCTGCTTTTGGAGTGTCTTGTCATCATGAGGCTATTTTTTGATCTCCTTCCAGATTTTCTCTTCAAATTCCTGGTAATTGGAAGTGCTGGAACGGGAAAATCCTGCCTCCTGCATCAATTCATTGAAAACAAATGTGAGTTGTTTTTTTTAATCTGTATCAAATGCTATACCACATGTGGTATACAAGAAATTAAAAATAAAAGGCAGTATAATGGAAACCACTTGACATACAATCTAAACAAAGCCATGATAGATAGAAACAAATAAGCATTGCCAAGACTTAAAATGCAGGAGCGGTGAAACAAAGTGGCATTAAATGAATGCCATTTTAAAAGCAGGGATCTGGATAATATTCTTCCATGGAATTAATTGGATAGGCTGAGTTCCACAGCAGGAAAAAAGCCCTTTTCTCATTCCTCCAACTACAGTTCTAACAGTGGTAGAGATGTTGTCTGCCTGAACTGAATGTTCTCTGTGTGCTTCTAATGCATCTGTTCACTTGATTTTGAAACAGTTCTTATAAGATATTATTTCTTGGAGGGGAGGAGACAGAAATATATCTATGTCTCAAGAAAAAGAATATGTAGCATATTGATCTCTTATCTTGTCCAGAACCACTGCAGAATGTTTGACAACACCAAGGTGGAAATGCTGTGAAAGTCATTCATTTCACAAAAAACATTTGGTAAAGTCCCCCGTAATATTTTGATTAGTAAATGGGAATCATGTCAGATAGACCCATAATTGGTTGGAAAGCCATGCTGAAAGAGTAATCATCAATGGCTGTACTTCAGACTGGAAAGACATCTCTATTAGAGTGCCTCGGGTTTGTCCTAGAGCCATTTGTCTTCAAGGTTTTTATCAGTGACTTAGATGGAGGGAATCCTTATCAAGTTTGCAGATGACTCATAACTGAGAGAAGGGCTAACACAAGATAGGAATATAAATTGGAAGTATCTAGAAAACTGGGAAGAAATTAATAAAATGAGTATAACATAGTACAATAGAATGCCACCTCATTGTGTAAGAAATTATTTACACAATGAAAAACTTTTCACCAACCTTGTAAAGTACAGCAGTATTGTTAATTCAAGAGTCTAGGTGAGAAGCTGAGAAAGAAGAATTAAGAACAGCTCTGAGTGCTCAATAGCTCAGCATCTGAGATAAAAGTTTGCAACTTATCAGACATGCTTTTAGAGATTGATATATTTGTGGCTTTGATTCTCTCACTTCTCAACTGTGGCCAATGTCTACATCTCTCCAATGTGTCCTTGTAACAAGAAGATTTGTTCTTCTTAGAAAAGTCCTTGTGTTTTTCCTAGTTGGTTTTTTTTTTACAGTCAGACTTCCATGCATTGATGGAATTAACCATAAACAGTTTGAAAATGCCCAATTCCTCTAATCCAAAAAGCAGACCTTGGCACCAAGGCACCATTGTACTGTTTTGTTTTTCATTGAAGCATAAGGCAAATAAATGGAAATTGAGTTTTCTTCGGTCATAAAAACAGGCTCTTTTAACAAAACACTCAAAACTTCCACATGAAGTGAATTGATGATGAAAGGAAAAGCACTTCCCCAGTTCCTTCCTGTGCTGCAATGGGGTATGAAAGAGCTTCACAGGATGCCTTCCTTAAGTATTGTGCTACAATTGCATCCTCACGCTGCCACCACTTCTCTTTTATCTCAGCACCTACATCCCTCTGTCCACTGGTCCAGTGCCCCTTTAGCCTTAAGTCAGATTTATTTATTTACTATATTTATATCCCACTTTTTCTCAACCCGAAGGGGACTCAAAAGTAGCAAAATTCTTCAATGCCACATATACAAACAGGTAAAATGCAGTACATCATATACAAAAACCAAATAAAAACATAAATACTATAAAACCAAGTCAGATGTTTGTGGTGTTTAATAACTCTCAAGTTAAACTGTTGTTTTCATGAGGATTTTAAAACACTCTGTGCTCTCTGGCCAATACTCATTTATCTTTTGCGCCTTTTGTGTGTGTTTATTCAGTCAAGCAGGATTCCAATCATACAATTGGGGTGGAATTTGGATCAAAAGTGGTGAATGTTGGTGGCAAGACGGTGAAGCTCCAGATCTGGGATACAGCTGGGCAAGAGCGCTTTAGGTAAGGGAAAGATTCCAGGTGGCATTTCCCCTCTACAGTTTCCCAATTGTTCCTCTCTACAATTGTGAATACTGGAGGCACTTTGCATCACATTCCAGCAACTGGGCAGTTTAAAAAAGAAAATACAGTTCTATTTCAAGCCATGGTGGCTATGGGGATATTGGTGTGGAAGGCAACTGAGTGGCATTGTAACTGATGTCCTGAATTTTTGGAATCCTGCCTTTGATGCTCTTACAAGCCTTCTCTTTTCCTGTAGGTCAGTAACAAGAAGCTATTACCGAGGGGCCGCAGGAGCGCTCTTGGTCTACGACATCACCAGGTGCGTCCCATACTCAGTTTTATATTTTTTTGTATTTTATGATGTTTTATTTTATTTTGTTTTGTTTTTTTCATTGTTAGACTTACTCTGCTGGTTGTCATTTTGTTTATTAAGGTATAGTTAGGTTGTTTATATTGTCTAATGTGCTTTGTCTTGATGTATACTTTTTTATAGCTTTCTTTGGGCATTGAATGGTTGTCATATGTTTAGAAACCACCCTGAGTCCCCCTCAGGGAGATTGGGTGGTCTATAAATAAAGTTTATTATTTTTATTTATTATTATTTGCCTCGTCTTCCACTTCACTTGGAGCCTACCATGGATTGTTAGAATGGACTTTGACCTTTTCCATTTCTTAAAAACACAAAATGACCCATGGAGTAGGGGATGTTAGTGAATGTGCCCTTAATTATTGTGCCATTTGTATGACAAATAGAGCAACCTCACAGATCTTGGACTCAATTTTCTGCTACCGGGACATCCCGAGGGCCCTCTGAACTGCTAGGCTGTAAAATCCACTATAAAAGGCTGTATAAAGACCAAGGGTTGGACATTTCCCACTTCCAATCGAGGGCAATGGGAGATCCCTTCATGATATTGGAAGGGAGGAAGCTGGAGACTGTCTTTCAAGTTAGCTGCAGGAGGAAATGGTGGCTTCTCTGTCTTCTTTGCATGCCTGAAAAAGCCCAATTTGTCTTCTGCAGCAGAGAGACGTACAATGCCTTGACAAACTGGCTAACAGATGCCCGGACCCTAGCCAGCCCCAACATAGTCATCATTCTCTGTGGCAACAAGAAAGATCTGGATGCTGACCGAGAAGTTACATTTTTGGAAGCTTCACGTTTTGCTCAGGAAAATGGTAAGCTCTGCAAGGGGTTGGAAATGCTGGGAGGAAGACAGAAGTAAGGGTTCTGACTGTTTGGTTCAAGCAGTTGTTTTCTTCACCACACCTGCCCTTGGTTGGGCTTAGCTGTTCCTCCCAGACTGTAAAATGACTGCTGACAAATGGTCACTTTTTGAGTGATGTTTATGTACATTGTGTTCTCCTTGTTCTGTCCCTCTAGTGGCAGAAGCTCGACTGGAGTTTTCTTGTCCAGCAGGGGATGCTAGAGTCTTGTCAAATGGCTTTGGAGCTAAGAAGCTGCTTCCTCGTGCCTTTGCTCTCCTTGTAGGCTGCTTAATTATTGTGCCCATTGACTGGTTAATGAGTAATGGTGTTTTGTGCCTACCTCCATGATCACATGCAAACCTCATGAGGCAGCTAACCCTCAATTTTGGAGAAGGAAGAAGTTGTGGGAGGCAAGAGAATCTTGGCATGATTATGACTTCTACTTATGAATTATCCTAGCCCCTTCTTTTGGGAGTTTTCCATCAACATGTTCCCATTTTGGAGCTGGAAGGAGAGAACTTTTGCCCCACTCCCTCTTTGGTTCGAACTTGAATGACTAAACAAATGCTTATTGTATGTGACAGAGTTAATGTTCCTTGAGACCAGCGCCTTGACCGGGGAGAATGTAGAAGAAGCTTTCCTAAAATGTGCTCGGACTATACTGAACAAAATTGAATCAGGTGCGTCTCGATCATTTCCTATCTTGAGTCCAAAAGAAAATGCACCTCCCACTCCCCAAGTTTGGGTGAAAATAGTTTTGCCTTGTAATATTAATAGCTCTGAAACATGTGTATCTATGTGACAGTTTTCTAAGTAGTTGCAAATCCAGCACAAGCATAATGCTTGGTCAACATTTCAAGTTCGTATCTTCTTTTGCATGGTAATTGTTGCAGTCTGAATATTGGTCAAAATTTGTTGCGACACATTTTGATGCACACTTTGAGTCAACTTGTTTGACTGAATTTTACACACGTAATTTTAAAATTAATTTCATCAGAATCAGCAGGAAAAAAACTGTGCAGGATTTCAGTTTACTAGCCATTTCTTTTACTAATTTTATTAGATCCCAAAAATGGCATTTTGTTAAATGCCGTGCGCATGCTGACTGACTGACCTTCAGATAAGGGAGTCTAGATCAGCAATTATTATAGTTAGAGACCTCCAATTTTGGGAAACTGAGTTTAACACCTGACTGGCGCTGCAGCTAAAATTTGAACAAAATTGGAAAACATGATGGTGGGAAGGTTTAGACTACTTGGCATGGAATGACCCATAAGCATTTTTGATAGTGAAACAACCTGTGTTCTCAAACATCACTTGTCCCGTATTCAATCTGACAACTCTATAAGTTAGGGAAGGAGCATCTAAAGCCTAATGTGATTGTGTTTGTGACTATCCCTCCCCCTTCTTAACCTTCCAGGTGAGCTGGATCCAGAGCGGATGGGCTCAGGCATCCAGTACGGGGATGCTTCCTTGAGGCAACTGCGGCAACCCCGAGGAACCCAAGCACAGACCCGACAACAATGCAACTGCTAGAGCCAAAATTCAAGCATGCTGAAAACTGTCTTGCGAGGTAAACCTGGTCAGGGATGTGGTGTGGAGAATG
This sequence comes from Anolis carolinensis, assembly GCF_035594765.1. NCBI lineage: Eukaryota > Metazoa > Chordata > Lepidosauria > Squamata > Anolidae > Anolis > Anolis carolinensis. The sequence continues at coordinate 10,324,351 of NW_026943821.1, read as the reverse complement.
CTATAGCCCTGGGTTTGTGGGAGTCTTACTCCTGGGTTTGTGGGAGTTTGTGTAGAGATGGCACTGAACTCCAGAACTCCTGATGATCTTTCCCAGTGGCTTCATGTGGATGTTAAACAATGTGGGGGACAGAACTGAACCCTGCAGGACCCCACAAGACAACGGTCATAAGGCTGAGCAGGCATCCCCGAACACCACCATCTGGGTACAACCTTCTAGGAAGGAATGGAGCCACTGCAAAACGGTGTCTCCAAGTCCCATCTCAGCCAGGCAACTGAGAAGGATACCATGGTTGATGGTATTGAAGGCCGCTGAGAGGTCCAAGAGAACAGTGACACACTACCCCTGTTGAATTCTCTACACAGATTATCTACCAAGGCGACCAAAGCTGTCTCCGTTCTATGACTAGACTTGAAACCAAACTGAAATGGATCTAGATAATCTGTTGCAAGGTCACTACTTGCTCCAAAACCTTGCCCAAAAAAGTTTTTTAAAAATGAGAATTTTTCACTGTTGGGTGGACTCATGGTTTTGGATGTGGGGCTAAAGCTGCATGGAAGGCACATGTTTTGGGTTTGCTTTGGTATGGATGAGCATTTGTTCATGTCAGTTTTCCTTGCCCCGCTCCAGCCTGAAATTATACAGTCTCTTACAAGGCCTACTGCCTCAGTGAAAACCAGTCTTCAGTTTGTTAAGGGGTTCTTTAACGGGTTGGGAAGAGCATCTCAGGCGAGTCACTCATGAAGTATATACCCCTTGGGTTCTTTTCCTGACTGTTCTGATTTCTCCTCTTCCCCGCTCCCTTTTGTCTCTTCCAACCCTCAGTGCTGGAATTCAGTTGCGCTGGACCCAGGGCTGTATGAAGCACTTTCTTCCGTTCCATTCCCCAGGACTACGTGTCTTGTTGGCCGAAGCTCTCTTGAGCCTTTGCAAGGAACCTGGCTCCATCTCCATGCTGTCACCGCCCTCCCCTTCCTTTTTGCCTCGCATCCGGATGGAATGCTTTGCAAGTTAAGTTCTCAGACACAGGCTTCCACGCAGGAGGTGTGCAAGGGAGACTCTGGCTTCGGTGGACTCTGGTCCCTTTTCTATGCTGAAGGCCAAGCCCCTTCTTCTGGCTCTCTGTGACTGTGATGGCTTTGACGTCCAGAGCAACAGGCTCATAAAAGGTGGTGGGGAACCCCAGAAAGAATCGGCCTCCTCAGCTCCCTCATCCTCTTCTGCACTCAACTGCTTTTGACTTAATATGGCAACATAATATGATTGTGGTTTTAGGGGGTGAAAAAGGGGGCACTTGGGTCATTTTGGAGATATTTCATTTCTCCTCTCTTAAGTGTAAACCTTCATTCCATCTTTGTAGGAGAAGTTGCCATGTCCCCCCCTCCCGTATATGTGAAAGTGCACAAAACATTTCTGGGGATCCTCAGATGCTATCCCCTTCCAGCTATTTCTGAATATTCTGCCTTGGTGGCAAAACCAAAAGACCCCTCTTCTCCTCCCTCATAGCATTTCCAGTGATGAGTCTAAATTTCTATTCACACTAGGTCCTATTGTGTTTTTGTTTGATTCTTTGGTACCACTTCTCTGAAGATATCTCCTCTGTTTGGTTTTTTAAAAAGCTATAAGTTTGTACGGTTTTCAGGCACTTTCTCGCTATCCCCAGTCCCATGTTATCCCCTCTCCCCGGCTGAAAGAGAAATGGCATTGTGTGCCTGGGGTTGTGTGCTGAATCAGTTGTTACTGTTTGCTGGAAGTTCCCGGTTTGGTCTGTGAGCACTTCTAATAAGGATCTTAGACCTTTTGAGCAGGAAACATTGCATATGTGATCATGTCTCTCATAGTGGAGGAAGGAGGTGGACATAACATGTTTGTCCTTCCCTGGAGGCCTTTACAGCCATCAGCTGGCGTTTTCTGAGATTCCAGTGTGCTGTCAAGCTCCTGTGCCTTAAAACCTTTGACCAGGCACCTCTGTGAACGCTTGTGAGTTTTTAAGGCCCAGTTGCTTCTTTTTTTTCTTTGCTCTCGGATGGAGCTTAGTTTTGTAAGTGTCTGAAAAGGAATAAAATTTCCAACTCTGTCCTTCAGATTCAGCTGTATAGTTACAAACTGCCATTCACAGCTGTTCGGTAGTTGGATGGGCTTCATGGGAGCCAAAGAGCACTAGCGGTTTGGGTCTGTAGGGTATGACAGCGAATAAGGAATTTTCTCTGCCAGGTGGGATCTTCCTTGTCTCACAGCCAGTTTGTGGTATCCAGTGCCATCCCTCCTCTTTTGGCCAGTAGCTGCCACCCTGGGACTTGTTTGTCTGTCCAGTCTTGCACACAAGGATGCCTTTCTTTGATTGCTGCTTTTCCACAAGTTGGTCTGTATTTCCACTGTGCCCTCTGGGGCCGTGGCAGGGTGCCAGTTGTCATAATAAGATTGTGTTCCTTTGGAAACGGTCATTAGGCAAAGAGGCACTGTTGGGACAAATAGACCAAAATGAATATGGAGTTGGGTGGCCGACTGGACACTCGGGCACCTTCTAGTCCTGTTTGATAGTGAAGAAAAGGAGAAGAGGACAGAGAGACACTTGGTTTGATTTGCAGAGTCCGTTCTGCTCTTCTTCCTTTCTGATACTTCTTGCATGCCTTATGGGCTAAGATTACAAGATTATTCTTCACCCCACCCCACACTTTTTGTCAGTTCCTTTATTTAAGCACGCCCCAATCTATGTCCAAGAGGAAGTCTAGTTTGGATGGTTCTTTGTTGTTGTTTCTTAAAAGTGTAATGTTTAACTTTGTTATTTATTACTTCGTGTCAGGGTAGGAGCCCACTGTCACCTTATCTGTGCCCCAAATCTGCGTTCCCTGCTCCAAATCCTTCTACAAACCACTTCCTTCCCGATTTCTTGTAATCTCCCTTAAGGGATAGGCTGGGGAAATTTGGATACGGTTGCTTTTAATCTGGGGTTGAGTCGCTGACTGTTACAAAGCAGATCCTCTGTTTTTTCTTCTCGTGATGCAAACATTCCCTCCAATTTAAGGCTGTGAAATGATTCTCAGACATAAAGTGTTCTCTTTTGTTTTCTTTTCCAAACGTGAGCCTGATGGTGCATTTTTTTCCTCTTCTCCTTCCTCTTTCTGGCCAAGGGACAGAATGGTGGGCAGGTTTCAGAGCCAAGGAGCATCTCCATTGCTTGCCACGTACACAAGGCTGCCTCTGTGACAACCCAAATGCTTGTCTCTGAGGAATCAAGATCCCAGGATGTTCTTCAGGCTTCCATTCTGTAGTTCTACCTCCTCCCTTTCGGAACACATTGAATTCTTTTCTGAACGTACCTCCATTTCTGTCAGCCAGCCAGCCGCTTTTGGAAAGCTCACAGGTGCAGCCTTAAGACAGCAGTGGTCTGTTTCTGTTCTGGGAAGAGCTGTTCTGGATAGGCTACACAGCCTTCTCTAGTCCAGTATCATGTTTCCCACACTAAGTGGATGCCCCCGAGAGAAGCCCAGCAAGACGACTTGTCTGCTTATGCTCCTCAGCAGTTGATATGGAGAGAAATTTTCCCTTTGTTTGACTGGGAGCATGTTGTCTGTAGGCACAGTATAGTGGTTTTAGAGTTGGACTAGGACTCCAAAAGACCAAGGTCCAAACCGCCCAGCAACGCAAACCCACTGAGTGACCTTAGGCAAGTCACATACCTGGCCTTAGAAGCGAGGAGATGGCAAACCTTTTGAATAAATCTTGGAAAGAAAACTCTCTTATGAGGTCAGCATCAGTCGAATTGCACACAACAGAACAAAAAGATACTGCTTCATAGCCAATAGCAATTGGAACTGCTTTTGCCTAGTCCCTTTCTAAAAATGTCATTACCTACGATTTTCACAGTTTAACTACCCACTTTGTTCTTCCATTTCCACTTCTTTGTTCTTGCCATGAATCTCCCACCATTTAATTTCCTTGGGTGACTTCAACTGGTTTCTGGTATTATAAAACATAGAACCCCCATATATTTCCGAACACACCAAAGCATAATTTCATACGCCTATTATGTTCCCTTGTTTTCAACTCACCTTGGGGTTGGGTCTTTTTGGAAGCTAAATTGCATTAAACATGGCCACTGCTTGGCCCCAGCCCCTTGGCCACCTTTTTCTGTATAGCCCTTATTGTAACCTTTTGAGATTTAGTAATACTCCATAATGTTCTGTCTACATCAGAACAATTGGTTCCACCTTTTAATCTTTTAAACATCTTAGCAGGCTTGTCATAAAGCTTGGCTGTTCCTGAGATGTCCGATTAATCCCCATCCTGCACTGTTAGCATAAGGAACCATGCCTTTCTCTTTGAAAATCCAAGAGAAAGGGTGGCAGCAGGGGATTGACTTGGGCAGAGTTCTGCAAAGAGGCATCATTGCCCTCCTACTCAAAAGAGACCAAAGGAGCAGGGTCCTACTTAATTCTCCAATTTCCTGGTGCATGGTTTTAATACCAAAAGCAATGTCTGTCCTCAAACTATGGCTCAAAACTATTGGGAAGTCGAGAAAATTATGTGACTCCCTACAATCATGAAAAGTATATGTAAAGCCAGCCAACAGTGTCCTGGGTACAATTGGACCTTTTAAAGGAAGGGCTATACAGCCAAACCACCTCTGAATGTTCCTTGCCTAAGAAATTCTTATGACAGCTGGGTGAGCTGAAAGCACATTTGTTATTATTAGCTGTCCTCCACTGTGACATGATCATGATGAATGAAAGACGTCCAAGACTGGGGATCATCAACAGCTCTGCTCAGTGTTACAAACTCAAGGCTGATGTGGATTCCTTGAGTGAATCAATGCACTACCAGAGGATTGATTCACGCTTTTCCTACTGCTTTCCATTTTATCAAGCACATATTTTACAGTGGCCTCTTTATCTCAAACACAGAAGCTGGGTTCCTCCGAGAACCACAATAATGTCTTTGGGCACCAGAATGGAAAACCATCTGGCTAGGCTGATGAATGGGTCCCGCCCAAAGCAAAAGAATCCGAGCAAAACAGATGGTTAAATACTTTGAAGAAAAGTCTTTCAAACCTGTCATCAACTACACTGGTCAAGCAGTTAGCATGTCAGGTGGCCTGGGACTAACTGAATAACCGGGGACTTGGAACATTTCTGCTGAGATGTCTTGGTGGGGAAATAAGTCAGTAGGTGAAATTAAATGTTCCTGATTCTATAGGTGAGTAACTACAGTTGGTAATCGATTCATAACACTTAATGACATGACCTGATGTCTCCAGGTCTCGGCCTAGGAGGGTCCTGAATTAGCAAATCCTAAATCTACCGATAGGGGCCTGTTGCTCAAATGATAATGAAGGGCCTCTCAGCTAAATAATGTATCTCGTATCTTGCACCTGGTGATAACACCTTAATCCCATCTTATTTTTGCTAAAAACAGCATTCTTGCACACCACAAGACATATTTAATCACATCTCACCCTGCTTTCTTTTCACAATGAGAATCTTTAAAAAGAGGTTGCGTTTATACAGCATGGTGTGCAGGATACTTGAGAAGGAAAACTGCTAGAAGATATGGCCCTAAAAGTCTTGAGAAAACCTAAACATCTTAAAGCATTGGTTCCCAACTTTTGGTCCTCCGGGTGTTTTGGACTTCAGCTCCCACAGTTCCTTACATATGATAAGCTGTCTGGTATTTCAGAGAGTTGAAGTCTAAAATACCTAGAGGCCCAAAAGGTTGGGAACCACTGCCTTAATAAGAATCACTATAGAAACTTAAGGGTCAGCTCTGGTTAGTACCAATGAAACCCAGATGCATTTTGGAGGATCTGACAAAAATACAGCTGGGAATTCCTTGCCTCAGAAAACTGAAATTCAAGGGGTGACTTGAAGGAACACACACACACACACAAGAACCAGATCTTGTCTGATTTTGGAAGCTAAGCAGGGTCAGTCCTGGTTAGTTCTTGGATGAAAGACTACTAGGTACTGTAAGCTCAAACTGCTGCAAACTCTCCTAGCTTGGCTGTGCTTCCTTTTGCAGTGAAACAAATAGGGTCATCTTATATTGGGTGATTTGAAAACATCTGTAAACACACATATGAATCAGTTTATGTCCAGAAATGCTGGATTCAAGTACATCTGATGTCAGAAGAAACTCTCAAAGCCAAAATTACAACGAAATTAGAGTTGTACTTGTTGGGGATGTTAGATGATCACCTAGAGAAAGAAAACATGAAAGACTGTTGTTATATTTGATTACAGTGGCAAGAATAGTTTTTGCCCAGAGATTGAAAGCTTCAGCTATCCTGATGCAAGAGTGAGCAGAGATGGACAAACTGACGATGATTAAGAATAAATCCTTGATCAATTTCAAGAAAAACCAATGTATCACCTTTTTATACTGAAGATGGAGAACAAATTCTACTAGTTCTCTGATTTAGAAGAGGGTTATTAAAAGAAGGATGGTTACATAGAGATATTTCAAGGAAACTACATTGTGAAATAAAAATCAATAACCAGAGAGTGTGAGGCACACAGATTTCAGACTTGCAGATTATTCTATGTGTAGGAGGGTGTGTTTAGTAGCAATAATGGGTTATAAATGTCATTTCCTAGAATCATAGAATAGTAGAATAGTAGAGTTGGAAGAGACCTCATGGGCCATCTAGTCCAACCCCCCGCTAAGAAGCAGGAAATCGCATTCAAAGCACCCCCGACAGATGGCCATCCAGCCTCTGCTTTAAAGCCTCCAAAGAAGGAGCCTCCACCACTGTCCGGGGCAGAGAGTTCCACTGCCGAACAGCCCTCACAGTGAGAAAGTTCTTCCTGATGATCAGGTGGAATCTCCTTTCCTGTAGTTTGAAGCCATTGTTCCGTGTCCTATGCTTTTGTCATAAAAACACAGAAAAAGTTTATTAAATGGCAAAAATTTTGATTTTGCCAGACATCCTTCAGCACATTTTGCTATGGCTTTTGAATGAATATGTTACAGTCTCAGCTAATTCAACATAGTTTGTGGAAGCCATAAAAACAAAGTTATCCATTGGCCTGTAGAGCCCAGTTTAGGTGGGTCAGTTCTCCTTGGTGAAGGTGGGGTTCACAGATTCCTTTTGCACGGTCTGCCAGGGCTTTAAATGTACTTCTTTTTTGACTTGGGTGATGGAGTTTTTGTGTAGGTATCTATCCGTGTGTGTAGGCTTTCTGTTAACTGTCTGGCTCAATTGTTGATTTGGTTTATGGATGCCCACGGTGGCGCAGCATGTTAAAATGCTGAGCTGCTGAACTTGCAGACCAAAAGGTCGCAGGTTTGAATCTGGGAAGCGGAGTGAGCTCCCGCTGTTAGCCCCAGCTTCTGCCAAATTAGCAGTTCGAAAACATTCAAATGTGAGTAGATCAATAGGTACTGCTCCAGCAGGAAGGTAATAGCGCTCCATGCAGTCATGCTGGCCACATGACCTTGGAGGGGTCTACGTACAATGTTGGCTCTTTGACTTAGAAATGGAGATGAGCACCAACCCCAAGAGTCGGACACGACTGGACTTGAAGTCAGGGGGAAACATTTACCTTTCCTAGGACATCTAGAAAAGCAGTTTTCATTTTCTTTTTCCATGGTGAATTGGATGTTTGGGTGAATGCTGTTGAGGTGGTCGAGGAACTTGTTGAGTTCTTATTCTCCATGGCTCCAAATGGTGAAGGTGTCACCCACATATCTGAACCATATAGTAAGCTTATTTGTTGCTGTTTCCAGAGCTTGTTTCTCAAAGTGTTCCATGTAGAAATCCCTCTCTCTTTTTCTATTTTCCATCTAATAATTCTAATGGGGCATCAGGTAATGTGCAATTAAACAGGGAAAAAAACACTTTGAAGCCAGGAACAGAATGTGTTGTCAAAGGCTTTCATGGCCAGAATCACAGGGGTGTTGTGTGTTTTCTGGGCTGTATGGCCATGTTCGAGAAGCATTTTCTCCTGATATTTTGCCCACATCTATGGCAAGCATCCTCAGAGGTTGTGAGGTACAATAGAGTCTCACTTATCCAAGCCTCGCTTATCCAAGCCTCTGGATAATCCAAGCCATTTTTGTAGTCAATGTTTTCAATATATCGTGATATTTTGGTGCTAAATTCATAAATACAGTAATTACAACATAACATTACTGTGTATTGAACTACTTTTTCTGTCAAATTTGTTGTATAACATGATGTTTTGGTGCTTAATTTGTAAAATCATAACCTTATTTGATGTTTAATAGGCCTTTCCTTAATCCCTTCTTATTATCCAAGATATTCGCTTATCTAAGCTCCTGCCGGCCCGTTTAGCTTGGACAAGTGAGACTCTACTGTATATGGAGAAACTAAGCAAGGAAGGTTTAGATATCTGTGGGGGGAAAGAATTCTTGTCTGTTTGAGGCCAGTGTGAATGTTGTAATGAATCACCTTGATTAGCATTAAATGGCCTTGCAAGCTTCATGTCCTGGCCTGGGGGAATTCTTTGTTCAGTCGTTAGCTGCCCGATTGATTCATGTCTGGAATTCCTCTGTTTTCAGAGTGTTGTTCCTTATTTACTGTTCTGATTTTGGAGTTTTTTTAATACTGGTAGCCAGATTTTGTTCATTTTCATGGTTTCCTCCTTTCTGTTGAAACAATGTTTTTTTCAATTTTTGTTACATCGTGTCATTTGGCTGTAGGTTCGCTTCCTTCAATGATAATCTATTTTTAAATGATCCCTGGGCACACGAGGCCCTATCCTGAGCCCCCTGACCCTGAGGGCGCCTCTCTCCTGGCTCCTTCTCTCTGCACATGCTCAGAGGCACGCTTGCCCCTCTAGAGGCGACTGGGCGGCGCAAAGCAAAGGAGGCGGCCCTCAAGCGAAGAGTAGGCCCCTCCTTCCAGGGCTGGGCTCCTCCTCTGTCAAGCCGGGCTGGGCTTCAGGTGGGGCCCCGGCTTGCACAAAAAGCAGGAGGAGGAAGAGGAGGAGGGAAAAGGACAAGAACAAGAGGAGGAGGAGGAATCATTTGGATCCCTGTGAGTCCGAGTGCGAAATAGGTAAGGAGAAAACGAGCATGCATGGGTTGGAATCCACACCTTTCTTTGTCTCCTTTTGCACTGAGGACTAGCCCCTTGTTTGGCTTTCTTTTTGGAGTCCAAGCTGTTTCTTCTCCTTACGAAACTGAAACTTGGAGGCTGCTTGCCTGGCTGCGGCTGCTTGCTCTCTCTGCGTGTTGTTTTCCAAGCCGACTCCGCAGTGTTTTCTGTTTCTTTTTCTCAGAAAGGGGTCTGGCAATGCCTCCCTCTGAAGCTGAGAGAGTGCGGTTTGCAATAGGTTCCCTTAAGGCTGAGCAAAGGAGCCCAACTCCTGCGTGCGGCGAAAGTCGGAAACTCCAGCCTTTGGGGGCTGCAGTGGCTTTGTTTCCCTGGCCATCTTGGTGGCCCTTCCATGTGGTCAGAGGAGAGAGGTCATTGCCCATGCAGTTTGGTGCCACTTTTAACCGCTTAGGCTCCATGCTCTGCAATAATAACAATAATAATAATGATAGAATCTTAGAGTTGGAAGAGACCCCATGGAACATGATACATTTAGATAGGTTTGCAAAGTCTTTAGTCCTCTCTTCTGGTGCTGGTGTTTTACCAACGCTCAGGACTCAATAGGACTCCATGCATCAATGGATGAACTCATAGGAATGCAGCATAAAGTTGTGCATGTAGATCAGGCATGGGCAAACTTCATCCCTCCAGGTGTTTTGGACTTCAACTCCCACTATTCCTGGCCTCAGGCCCTTTCCTTTTCCCCCTCAGCCGCTTAAGCGGCTGAGGGGGAAAAGGAAGGGGCCTGAGGCCAGGAATAGTGGGAGTTGAAGTCCAAAACACTCAAAGGGACAAAGTTTGCCCATACTGATGTCAATGAACCTAGATGCATCATAGCATCATTGTAATTGGCTAACAAGGACATCTGTGGCACATGCATATGAGAAGTTTCAAAGAGTGAACAACCATTGATTTTTAGCCATGTAAATATATTGATACTCGATGTCTCAACTGGGCTTTTTATGAGTGCATCTAACTACAGGGATATGCGACGGTACTGTTTTGGGTTGGATTCATATCCAGAAGATAGAAGTTTTCTTAAGTAAGTATCCTTCCACACAGTCCTATATCCCAAAATATCAAGGCAGAAAATCCCACAATATCTGCTGTGAACTGGGTTATCTGAGATACTCACATAATGTGGGGTTTTCTGCCTTGGGATATAGGGCTGTCTGGAAGGGCCCTCAGGTAGTTCTGCCAGTTCCTTGCCCCTTCCACACAGCTGAATAAAATCCCACGTTATCTGAACTGGAATATTTGTCAGTGTGGACTCAGATAACCCAGTTCAAATCGGATCTTGTGGGGGTTTTTTTGCCTCAATATTCTGGGATATAGGGCTGTGTGGAAGGGCTCATAGTTTCCAGGACCTGGGATTTGTTTATGGTCTCCCACCCAAGCACTAACCAGGACAGACTTTGCTCTGCTACAAGGTGCCTTTAGGATAGTGAAGGTTCAAAGAAATCTAGGAAACCAGAATTGATCTTTCCTCCTTCCTGTTTTTTGTTGTTGCTATTATTACTGTTTTCAAATGACATCACAAAAATGTGTTGTCAAAGGCTTTCCTGGCCGGAATCACATGGTTGCTGTGAGTTTTCGGGGCTGTATGGCCATGTTCCAGAAGCATTCTCTCCTGACATTTTGCCCACATCTATAGCAAGGATCCTCACAACCTCCGAGGATGCCTACCATAGATGTAGGCGAAACATCAGGAGAGAATGCTTCTGGGAAATGGCCATACAGCAACCCAACATTGCGAAAGTTGGCACTGTGTTACCAAACATATATTGTTCTAGATACACAGGACATTGGGATAATATTCCAAAGCTGCAGCTGTATATGAACTTCTTCGGTTAAGAACCTCATGTGTTTTTTGACTAAATACATTACATAACTAGTACTGTGAATAAAAAGAAATCACCGTAATCTCCCAGGTAGCTGGGATTCAAGGAACTGGGACTTTCAAGCAACTGGCAGAAATAGAAGAAATGATACTTAAAATTAAAATTTAATAAATAATGTTTGTGCCAATTTTACATTAGGTTTGGCTTCAGTCAAATAATAATAACTCAAACAACCAGAAATGACAATTATCCAGCATGTACCAATCCCCATAGATGCCGTTTTACAGAGGCCCCTTCTGCACTGCCATATAATCCAGATTATCTAATCAGATAATCTCCATTATCTGCTTTGAACTGGATTATATGAGTCTACACTGTCCTATAATCCAGTTCAAAGCTAATCTGGATTTTATATGGCTGTGTAGAAGGGGCCTGAGAGTCAACTCTAATGAAAAAATTGCACATATTCTGTTTGTTTATATATTTTTTCTTTTAAATTTTAGGCACGGGTTGAGCCCCACTAAATGAAACCGCACCAACACCTTCTTCTGATGATCTGGATCATTGAGGTGCTCCATCACCCTTTAGGTTGACCACACCGCACTGGCCAACACCGTTGTATTGGCACAAGAGACAGCCGAGCCATGGCGACAGCCCAACCCGCGACCCCCTGTCAGGACATGACATGGAGGGTTCTGACCCTCTGCAGCCCCCCACACTAGGCACATCCTGCCAGAATATGGGGCGGGAGGCGTGCTCCTTGGAGGGCGAAGGCTCGGCCGTAGGGGGTTTGCTCCTGCTTGCGCTGAATGGGCATCGGGAGCCCAAGCGGCGCCGGCTGGACAATGGAGATTCCGAGGGCGAAGGGGCGTCCAAGCGTCACCGGGGCCCTGATCCGGTGGAGAGCCATGTCCCTGTCCACCGGCTAGCCTTGGACTACGTGGTGCCTTGTATGAACTTTTACGGGATTTGCGTCAAGGACTCTTTTCTTGGGGAGGCCTTGGGGGGCCAGATCTTGGCCGAAGTGGAAGGTCTCAACCGCAGCGGGAAGTTCCGCGATGGGCAGCTGGTGAGCCAGAAGACGGTGCCCTCCCGCAGCATCCGGGGAGACCAGATCGCTTGGGTGGAAGGCCAGGAGCCCGGCTGCCAAGCGATTGGGACGCTCATGGCGCGTATCGACGAGCTCATCATGCATTGTGCCGGCAAACTGGGCGAGTACAATATTAATGGCAGGACCAAGGTGAGTCACGTTCGATTAAAGACCTTGGTTGCATTTTCAGGATTTTGGAAATTACCTGGCATGTTCTAAGTGATAGCAGAGTTAATAACTTTGGCCTAACCACCTGTAAAAGAGTTAAGCCACTGTCATTAGGGTGTGGTGGTTAATGCAATATAATTATACTAAGTTTGATGAGGGTTGATGAGAGACAGACCTTATGTTGGAGAATTGCTGCTGTGAGTAGTGAGGAAGAAGAAGTTGTAAAATGTGTTTTCGAAGGCTTTCATGGCTACAATCATTGGGTTGCTGTGAGGTTTCCCGGCTGTATGACCATGTTCCAGAAGCATTCTCTCCTGACGTTTTGCCCACATCTATGGCAGGCATCCTCGGAGGTTGTGAGGTCTGTTGAAAAACTAAGCAAGTGGGGTTTATTTATCTCTGAAATGTCCAGGGTGGGAGAAAGACAAGAAAGAACTCCTGAGGCAAATGATCACTTTGATTACCATTGAATAGCCTGGTTGCTTCCTGCCTGGGGGGATCCTGGAAGTGATTAGCTGGCCCTGATTGTTTCTTTCTCCCAGCCTGGACATTCCGTGGATAATATAAACCCCACTTGCCTAGTTTTCCATCAAACCTCACAATCTCTGTGGATGCCTACCATAGAGTTTACACTGTGAAACATCAGGAGAGAATGCTTCTGGAACATGGTCATACAGCCCGGAAAATTCACAGTAATCTAGAAGCTGTAAAGTTTGTATATTTGGTATATACTTTGTATACTGCTGCGACAAAGGAGAAAGAAAAGCCTTCCTACTTATTTGGGAAAGAACTAAACCCTATGCATTTTGTTGTTGTTCGAGTAGAAGGCCACTACAACTTTGCTTTTGGATATCTGGTTCCTTAATAGTCACTTCTGCAAGAACAGGAGTTTTATGACTGCATAGAACCTTTGGCATTTCAGACTAGGACGTGGATAATGAGGGAAAATGTAATAAAGACGAGAGTGCCTCTGGGCATATGCAGAGTGCTTTCTTTGCTCTACAAGAAAGCAGGGAATATGACTTATTTCCAAATCCTTAAAGAAATTGGAGGAGCCCCCGGTGGCGCAGTGAGTTAACCCTCTGAGCTGCTGAATTTACTGACCAAAAGGTTGCCAGGTTCGAATCTGGGGAGCCGGGTGAGCTCCTAGCAGTTTGAAAACATTCAAATGTGATTAGATCAATAGCTACCGCTCCGGCGGGAAGGTAATGGCGCTTCCATGCAGTCATGACCTTGGAGATGTCTATTGACAACGCCGGCTCTTTGGCTTAGAAATGGAGATGAGCACCAACTCCTAGAGTTGGACATTACTAGACTTAATGTCAGGGGAAAACCTTTACCTTTACCTAAATAAATTGGTAGAGCTCCAGCGGTTTAATGTGTGGGCTCATAGCAAGAGCTGGAAGCCGTTTGGAGGCCTGGTTTGATTGTTTCACTGAAAGTCAGCCGAGAAAGGTTCCTTCTTTTCCTCCTGCGTTTTTCTGCTTATTGTGTAACACAATGTTTTCCTAGTAATTATTTTTCCCTATTCTGCTAAGCACTGGGCACCATATTGTACCCACAAGTTTGCTTTGCTTTCTGTCTTTCCTGGAAACTCAGAGAGCAGCACTTGGTACAACAAACGAACACGACTATTTCTTAGAAAATTGCTACCTTACTGGGGGTATTTCCTTTGCTCTTTTGCATTTGCCGATGTTGGAATTTCCTACTTTGTGGTGGAATTACATTGGGAGGGGAGTTTTGGAGAATGGGCAGCCTCGATGAAGCCTTTCCCGGATCCTCCCAAGGTTTAAATCAAGACTGGGAGGAAGCTGCATGGAAAGGCCAGCCACCCTTCAGTTATGCAACTTCTGGGCGCAAGGGGAAAGGTTGCTGGCCCGGTCAGCCCCGGCTTGGAACGGCTGTGATCTTCTCTCCCCCCCCTCACCAGCCAATTTGAATGAGCCAGTGGGCTCGATTTCCTGCTGGGGTTGTCGAGGTGATGCCTGCGCACATCCCTCTCCGGCAGTTTCCAGTGCTGATGGCGGTTTCCTTTTGTGCCAGTGGCACTTTGACCCCGGAATGTGGTTTCGTTCTCTTTCCAGAGAGCCTTTCCTCTACATCAGCAGCGGGCAAAATCCAACCCTCCAGCCCTTGTTGGACTGCAAGCACCAGAACGCTTTTGTTATTACGAGCTTGTGCTTTCTTTCAGGTACATAGCTAAGTACAGTTGACTCTCCTGCATAAATGGATCAGACTGTCCACAGCTTGAAAAAACATTTCCAGATGTATCTCCCAAACCAAACCTTGATTTCATTTTCATAGAATCATAAGGAGCCATAGTGGTACAATGGGTTAAACCAATGGTTCTCAACCTGTGGGTCCCCAGGTGTTTTGGTCTACAATGCCAGAAAAACCAGCCAGTTTACCAGCTATTAGGATTTCTGGGTGTTGAAAGCCAAAATATCTGGGGACCCACAGGTTGAGAACCACTGGGTTAAACCCTTGTGCTGGCTGAACTGCTGACCTGAAGGTTGGGTTGCTGACCTGAAGGTGGCTGGTTCGAATTCGCGAGAGGGGGTGAGCTTCTGTCTGTCAGCTCTAGCCTGCGGGGACCTGAGAGAAGCCTCCCACATGGGCAACATCTCTGTAGACAGCCAGGTCTCACACCAGAAGCAACTTACAGTATGTTCCCAAGTTGCTTCTGACAAAAAAAAAATAGAATCCTAGAGCTTATTTATTTTAACTTTGGTTGTAATGTGAGTTGTGTGCTATATGTGTATGTGTTAAATGTGTCTCTCAAGTGTTTTGATACATCCAATAGGCTAATCAATAAAATGTATTCCATAGAATCATAAAAGTAGAAGAGACCATGTGGGCCATCTAGTCCAACTCCCTGCCTTGCAGGAAAAGTACAATCAAAGCATCCCTGATATGGTCATCTAGCCGCTGTTTAAAAGTCTCCAAGGAAGGAATTTCCATCACACTCCAAGGCAGAGAGTTCCACTGTTGAATAACTCATATAGTCAGAAAGTTCTTCTTAACATTCAAGTGGAACCTCATTTCCTATAATTTGAACCCATTGCTCAGTCTCTAGGGAAGCAGAAAACAAGCCTGCTCCATCTTCCTTATGACATCCTTTCAAATATTTAATCATGGCTCTCTATTCTCCTCTCAACCTTCTCTTCCACAGGCTAAACAGACCTAGTTCTTAAGCCACTCCTCATAGGGTTTCATGGTCTCCAAAGCCTTGATCATTCTAGCCACTTTCTTCTTTTGCCATTTCATATGAGGGGCACTATTTTATTGTCCTTATTGATCACCCAGGGATGTAGGTCTTCATCTGGGGTTCTAGAACCAAACTCTAGTAGATACCAAGAGCGCATTGAATGCTTAATTAAAAAACTGTGTAACGAAGTGTGATTTTTTATTTACAGATGCCATGTTTAACTGTGTTTTAAAAAGGGTTAATATTTCAGTTACTCTGCTCTCATGAGTGGTTGCCATGGAGAAGGGGGCAGAGCCAACTGGGTTAGCTGAAGAGAGAGCAGAATTTGGAGGGAAAGCTCAGTGAGTCAGTGTCTGTGGTCAGCGAACCACAGGGAAGTCCGATTCTCAGTTGGAGGATCAGGGTGGCTCAAATGTGGGATTTTGAGTCAATTCTAAAATAAGTTTGGTGACTTATTTTAGGTAGTCTGGGCTCTATTGAAGCTCAGGGAAGGCTGATCCTAAGTTAGGGGATCAGGGATAAAATAAGTTTGGTGACTTATTTTAGGTAGTCTGTGCCCTGATAAGGTACAGGGAAGTCTGATTCTCAGTTGAGGGAATCAGGGAGGCTCAAGAGTTTATTTGAGTCAGTTTAAAATAAGTTTGGTGGCTTATTTTAAGGTAGTCTGTTAGTGGAGAAAGAACTGATGTTTTAAGAAGTTTGGAACACCTCCATATAGTTTTGCAACTGTTCAGTAACGTGTCTCAAACAAGAAGAAAAGTTATTGTAACCATTAAGCTTGTGCCTGAATAAACGTATTATTATTCCTTCAAACATCTCAGTCTCTGTCAAACATACACACATCAAGAATAAACAAGAAGAAAGAAGAAAAATAAAAGTCTCCTCTCTAAGCAGCCAGTGACTAAATCTTCCAATAGTGGTGTCAAGAGTTGATAATCCCCTTAACATTTTGTGGCAGCTTTTAAATAAAAATATCTTTATATTGGTGGCAGCGGATATATAATATAAATATAATTAATTTATAGGAACTCCTCCACATCTCCGCAATCGGTGTCAGAGGTGGGATTTTTGGAAGGATTTCTCCCCCTTCTTGACATCTCCACAAATTGGTGGCAAGCGGTGGGATTTAAAAAGATTCCCCCCTGCCTGAATTCGCCACAAACTGAGAGAAGTTGTTGTGTGCTTTCTGACCTATAGCAACCCAAAGACAAACCTATCATGTGGTTTTCCTGGGGAAGGCTCTTTTTAGGATGACAGCTCCCATCATCCCCAGCCACCTTGGCTACACTGCAAGAGAAGGGCAGAGATGTGCTCCTGAAATGTCACTCTTCCAAGTGGGCTGTTACAACAATCTGTGTCCAAAGTGACACAGGACAACCTTGTATCTTTTAGGGGAGGGCTTGGGTTGGAAGGAAGAAAATGTTCTTCCCAAACTTGACACCCCATGCTGGCTCCTTGCCTTTTTAGATTACAGTTAAATCTCAGTGAACAAAGGAGATGTATTTCTGGGCGTTACTGCTTTTTTAGAAAATTGGGTACCAAATACAAAAAAATTGGCATGATTTAGAAAATATTCCTGTTTTAAGTGGAGGTGCTGGGAGTCAGGTCAGAGAATGCATCCACACTGTAGAATTTAATGCAGTTCGACCCCCCCTTTAATTGCCTTGACTCAATGCTATGGAGTCATGGAAGTTGTAGTTTTACAATGTCTTTAACTTCTCTGCTAAGGAATGCTGGAGTTTCACCAAATTGCAGTTTTCAGGATTCTGTAGCATTGAGCCACAGGAGTTAAAGTGGTGTCAAACTGCTTTGATTTGATGGTGAAGATGCACCCTTTGAGTGTGTTTTTTCGAAGGCAGATATTTTAAAAAATGCCAACCCTATGGAGGAAACTGTGGTTCCTCTTTGGTCTGTTTTGCTTTTATACTTGCTTAAGGCTGGGACCAGACACAAGAGCTCTCTCCATTGGAGCAAAACAGGAGGAGGGTTACGTTGCAGTTTGCTTCCTAACGCTGAAAGCAATCTCTCTTTTCCAGGAAGACCTCGGCTGCCTTCGGCAGTTCCTGGCATTCCAGTGGGCTTCCTCCCAATGCTGGGGCTGTTTGCGAAGCAATGCCTTGCTTTTGGGTTTTGTATTTGTGTGTTTGGCAAGAGGGCAGTGGGAAGGACAATGAAGTGCGTGTAATATGACAGGATCCCCGCAATCTTAGTGATGCGTCCTGGGCTGCAAATGTGAAAGGATGCCACATAATCTATTTTCTAAAATTGTTCAAATGAGTGGCGGAGATTGTGACAGCATTGGTTTCAATGTGCAGAAACTTCATTTAATACACAAAGTTACTTAAAATATTCTGGACATATTTACCTTCAGGATGTGCATGCAAAGTGTACAGGAAACATACATGGATTTTGTGTTTAGATTATATATATTGAAATATACCAAATTCCAAAACACATTTGGTCCCAAGCATCTCAAATAGGGGACACTCAACTTATTTATGTATGTGTGTGTGTGTATACAAGTACAGTATATACCAGGCATGGGCAAAGTTAAAGAGCCTGGAGGGCAAAAGTTTGCCCATGCCTTGCATATATTGTATACATACAATCAGCTCTTTGTATTTTCTTGGGTTAGGGGCACAGGGCCACATTGAAAGTTTTTTTTAAAAAAACTCTACACATTAAAAATGCTATAATTATTGTGTTTCTTGCCTATTAGTATTTTATAAAACAGCTTCTCTCATGCCCCTGCAAGTTAGAGTTGACAGACGGGAGCTCACCCCATCATGTGGATTTGAACCGGCAACATTCAGGTCAGCATTTCAGCCAGCACAAGGTTTTAACTCTATTCATATAGATACACTAGCTGTGCCCGGCCACGCGTTGCTGTGGCGTTGTCTGGTGGTGTTGGTGAGAAATTGTTGAGGTAGTGGTGGTATTGAATGTCTGTCGTATGGTTGTCTTTATGTTTATTATGCACACTGAAGTGGATTATATGGCAGTGTGGAGTCAAGATAATCCAGTTCAAAGCAGATAATATAAGATTCTAAATGGGTTATATAGCTGTTTGGAAGGGCCTTGAGTCTACACTGCCATATAATCCAGTTAAAATCTGATAATCTGTGGAAGAAGCCTAAGTGAGGCCTAACTGTGCCTGTCCCCTGGGCTGAGTGAGTTGCTAGGAGACCAAGTGGGTGGAGCTTAGCCTTCAAACTGGCAGCAATTGGATAAAAACTATTATTCCTCTCCCTGTAATTAGGACTTTATTTTTCTTTTCTTTTTGTTGTATCAACCTAGAGCCATGAATGATGGGTTGTGTTGTCAAATTTCGAGGTTAGGGGGCCTGTAGTTTTGTTGTTTTGTCCGCTGCCCTGATGCCATCACTCTTTTATATATATAGATGTACAGATAGTTGTAAACATTGTGCTGTAATAAATATAATTTAATAGAATGTTTACACCTATGTATGCATATAGGTAGATGTATAGATAGTTGTAAACACTATATTAAATTGTAGTTATTACAGCAGAATCTCCGTTAACTGGCTCCCATGGGAATTGGTAGATGCTGGATGAATGTAGTTTCTGGATGTTTGAGAGTTACTATTAAAAATAGACCTAACTATTACTATTCCCTAATACTATACCATACCATAAACTGTGTTGGTTTGATACTGATATTGAAATACTGTAATTAAAAACAAATTGACATTTTAACATATACCCAGACACACACATACACACACATAATGCCTACATAAACAATGCAGAGCTAGATATAGATCTATCATTATATATACTAATTTCACATGTGTATTCCCCCCTGAAACCTTTGCAAATCCTCTCTCTATGTGCATTTTCCTCCTGCAATATTTCTAAGCCCGATTTATCAATGTTTATATCTATCTCTGTGTGTGTGTGTGTGCGCACGCGAATTTCCCTCTGCACTTGCAAACGTGAGGGTAAAATTCATATATAAAATTAATGTATACATATAGCAACAGATATACAGGTACATGAAAATCTCTAGTTATCTATATTTACATAGGATTTGCAAAGACCTGTAAACATATGAGGGGAAAATTAATATATTAATGTATTTGTAGGTGGAACATCTATATAAATATTTAGAAGCTTTGGGGCATGCATTTACCCAAGGAAGAAATGCAAGCAAAGTCCCCCCAAAAACAACTCTGGTCTCTTTTCTCCTGCCCTTTCCCACCTCTTTTCTTTCTCCCTTTTTCAAACTCTAAAAGTAGGCAGAAAAGGTTTTTAAAACTTCTCTCCCCCTCCCAAAAAAGCCCACCTCATTTTTGTTTCCTTAGGAATAAAAGGAAATACACACCTTCTGTTGCTCTCTTTTCCCTCCTTCCCTCCCTTTGGACTCAAATGTTCTTGCAATAATAGTAGTAGTAGTAGTAATAATAATAATAGTAATAGTAATAGTAATGAATAGTGCAAATTTGCATGAATATCTTTTTTTCTTCCCCTTCTGCCCATGCAATCTGGCTTGCAAGGGTTTCTCTCACACTTTCCTTTTGCTTTTGAAAACATTCGCTTCGTCTCTGTCTCTCTCTCAAAAAATATAAGATAACCAGCCTGCAAGGAGAAGCAGAACAGGGAGGTTTTGGAAAAGAAAACATATTGTGGCCTCCAGGCTCCGCTGCTGGCTTGACCTTGACCCGAATATAAGCTGGGGGAGGCTTTTTCAGCTCATAAATAAGGGCTGAAAAACTATGCTTATCTTCGGGTATATACGGTATCCTGTTTGTAACTACAGGGTGTCCCAAAAGTCTCCATACATAGGAAAAATTAACAAGCTCATAAATGTTAATATTTTTCTATTTTTACAAGACTATATTGTAAATATTTTGCAACATTTTATAATGAATGTTTTGTAAGCAAAGGTGGGGCCCCGGGTGGCACAGTGCGCTCAAGCGCTGAGCTGCTGAACTTGTGGACCAAAAGGTGCCAGGTTCAAATCCCGGGAGCGGAATGAGCGCCCGCTGTTAGCCCCAGCTCCTGCCAACCTAGCAGTTCAAAAACATGCAAATGTGAGTAGATCAATAAGTACCGCTCCGGCGGGAAGGTAACGGCGCTCCATGCAGTCATGGAGGTGACCTTGGAGGTGTCTACGGACAACGCTGACCTTGGAGGTGTCTACGGACAACGCTGGCTCTTCGTCTTAGAAATGGAGATGAGCACCAACCCCCAGAGTCTGTCATGACTGGACTTAACGTTAGGGGAAAACCTTTACCTTTTAAGCAAAGGTACATTTAGCTAAGCCGTCTTATTTCCCCTATGTATTGTGACTTTTGGGACTCCCCGGATTTATAAACCAGGCACGGGCAAACTTCGGCCCTCTGGGTGTTTTGGACTCCAACTCCCACAATTCCTAACAGCCTACCGGCTGTTAGGAATTGTGGGAGTTGAAGTCCAAAACACCCGGAGGGCCAAAGTTTGCCTGTGCCTGTTGTAATCAGCATATTAAATAATATGTCATAATTAGTAATTGGTAGCTTGAGTCCTGTTATGTGCCCTACTCTTTTCAAATGGATGCAGCCCTTTCTCTTGACCTGGTGCGACCTCATAGAGGCTGCAAAGGGAGGAAGAGAGGGAACAGAGAAGCCGAATAGCTGGTGAGTTGTTTCTTCCAAAGAATGACAACAAGCGTGGGTCCCGTCCTTTGCCTCCTGACGGGTGGCACAATGGCTCCTTATCTGGCATCCTCTTTATCGGGCGCTGCTTAATTGCACAGCAGCAAGGCGGCTCTCTCTGGGGCAGCTGCCTGTCCTCGGGTGACCCTTGCAGGAGCATCCCACGTGGGTCAAGCCCAGGAAGGGAAGGGGGGGGGACGGATCCTGCGTCACGGGGACTCAATGTCCTTGGTGCTCCCAGGAACAGAGAGGGAACAGGACGCACCAGCCTCAGCTGGGAGGGTGCACAGGGTGGGGACAGCGTTTGCCATCTCCTCCCTGTCCTTTCTGGAGGAGAGATGCCTCGGAGAAGAGTCGGAGGAGGGAATTCACTACTTTATGACATGCCCACATTTGCTTTCAAGGAGTAGATGCCTTGATAGGTTTCATTGCAAAAAATAAACAAAGCTGCCTTCCAGCTCTTCCTCTCCAGCCACTTGTTAATCCTTTGTTGTGACAAAAGGTGAGGTGTGTGCCAGGATGCCTCAGCATCATCATCACTTTTATTCTCAGGTTTGAGAAAAAAAAATATTTTTGTTTGTATCCCACGTTTTCCCAAATTATAGGATTCAGGTTGTCAATTAACTGGTGGTGGCGCAGTGTGTTAAAGCGCTGAACTGCTGAACTTGCAGACCGAAAGGTCCCAGGTTCAAATCCCGGGAGTGGAATGAGTGCCCACTATTAGCCCCAGCTCCTGCCAACCTAGCAGTTTGAAAACATGCAAATGTGAGTAGATCAATAGGTACCGCTCCGACGGGAAGGTAACGGCGCTCCATGCAGTCATGCCGGCCACATGACCTTGGAGGTGTCTACGGACAACGCTGGCTCTTCAGCTTAGAAATGGAGATGAGCACCAACCCCCAGAGTCGGTCACGACTGGACTTAACGTTAGGGGAAAACCTTTTTAACCTTATTATTTAATGCGGAGCTACCAGTGGTGCAGCGGGTTAAACCACTGAGCTGCAGAACTTGCTGATCGAAAGGCCGGTGGTTCAGATCCGGGGAGCGGGGTGAGCTCCTGCTGTTAGCCCCAGCTTTTGCCAACCTAGCCATTCGAAAACACGCAAATGTGAGTAGATCAATAGGTACCGCGCCGGTGGGAAAGTAATGGCACTCAATATAGTATGCCTGTGGCCACGTGACCTTGAAGGTGTCTACGGACAATGCTGGCTCTTCGGCTTAGAAGTAGAGATGAGCACCAACCCCCAGAGTCGGACACAACTAGACTTAAAGTCAGAGGAAAACCTTTACCTTTACTATTATTTAATACAGCCAGTCTCTGAGTTACAAATATCCGACCTACAAAAGGCTCATAGTTAAGATCGGTGGTGAGACCTGGCTAACACATCACTTCTTCACCAACTCTTCTACAAGTTTCAGTAGACCCGGCTCTTTCTGCCACTCCTCATAGGGCATGGCTTCCAAACCTTGGAGCATTTTGATGGCCCTACTCTGGACATTTGTTAATATCCTTCTTGAATTGTGGTGCCCAGAATTGGACACACTATGATTCTAAATGGTACTAGTCTCCTGGTGTTGCAGCCTAGAATCGCAGTGGCCCTTTTAGCTGCCTCACGTTCAGCTTATGGTCTATGGTCTTCTGGAGTGAGAGAATTGGCCTGTCTACAGAGACATTACCCAGGGGATGCCCAGATGTGTTAGCTGGGAGGTTCCTCTCATGTCTTCACAAGCTAGAGCTGACAGATGGGAGCTCACCGTATCTTGCAGATTCAAACCGGCAACCTTCAGGTCAGCAACCCAACCTTCAGGCCAGCAGTTCAGCCGGCACAAGGGTTTAACGCATTGCGCCATCACGTTTCCTTTTTATGATTAGAGATAGAGAAAACATTCTGTAATGAAAATGAAAGCCTAATTGGGGCTAATTTGGGAGAGAGAGGTTTGTGCCAAAACTTAGAAAATCTATAGCATTCCAAATCCCAAATCACAGTTGACCAAGCCAGCTAAGCCATGTCAAGATTCTGAGATTTGTAGTCTAAAAATAGTAACTTTTCCAGGTTTTGTGTTACAGTACAAAGTATATATTATCTTTGCTTTGCAAGTTGCAACTCTGAACGTTTAGTTGGGGAGGTCAGAGGAAAGATTGGGTGTCTTCTAAATGATAGTGTCTTTACTGCTTACCTAGAGGAATTGTTTGCTGCATGCCTCTAATATGTTTGAACGTTTAGGTATTTGGAATATATGTATATATATATGGACTCCTAAAGGCTTAAGCATCAGAACCTGCAGTCCATAAGGGAGGCTTGATTCTGGTACATATATGAAGGCAAAACCTATGGGTCCAGCAGTCCATGTTTGGAGTGCCTTCCAACTCCGACTTGATTAAACATGCCAGCTTCTAAGACACCCCTGCATTCATCTCCTGGATTTTCCTCTCCTTCTTTCTCTCCCCACTTGTCACCCCACTCCTTGTTGCATGCTGATCCTGGGACAGACTACAGACTGACCGATTCTGCTGTTGCAATGGTTTGGGAGGGTTGTTTTTGAGACAAGCCAAATGATCTTTGATGGCAGCCTTGAACATTGAGTCCGATCCATGACTGTACCTGTAACAGACCCACTGAACCAAACCCACTACTCTTGTAGTTCATGCAGTGGGTCTCTTCTAGTTGGGTTCTCCTCTTTAGAGCTTTTGATCCATCCATTCATGTGGTCTCTCCATCACTTTAAAACTGGGTGGAAGCTGAGAACTGATGATCACTTTCAACTCTTATCTGTTATGGTAGATTAGTTTACAAAAACAACCAGAAGTTAAAATGTAGTCAATAGTCCTACTACCTGTATTCTCTATATGAGTCAAAGCATGGGCTCCTATTACGTAATCTTAAAGAAAATCACCTTACCCTATACCTGTATGGCTTATCCCAAGCTGGAAGGCTGTTAGGAATTGTGGGAATTGAAGTCCAAAACACCTGGAAGGCTGAAGTTTGACCATGCCTGAGTCGCATTATTGGAGTTTGACTTCCATTGCTCAATACCATGGAATTTGGATTTGTGGTTTGTTGACGTTCCGATACTCTTTAGCAGATGAGTCTAAAAGTCTCATCCAATGACAACTCTCACGATTCCATAGTATTGAGCCATGGCAACTGAAAGTGCTGCCAAACTGCATTAATTAGCTGATTTGATTCTTCTTGTGGAGAGAGAAAGCGGAGTATAAATAAACATAATAATGTGTTGTCAAAGGCTTTCATGGCTGGAATCATTGGGTTTGATGTGAGTTTTTTGGGCTGTATGGCCATGTTCCAGTAGCATTCTCTCCTGACATTTTGCCTGCATCTGTGGCTGGCATCTTCAGAGGTTCTGCTGGTAATGAAGCAAGTGGTGTATATATATCTGTGTAATGTCCAGGGTGGGAGAAAGAACACTTGTCTGTGTAAAGCAAGTGTGAATGTTGCAATTAGCACGCTTGAATAGCATTGAGTAGCCATGAAGCTATAGCAGAGCACTTGATGAACCAACCTGGACAAATATTATTTGAGAACACAGAAATTCTAGACCACTGACAATCACCATGTCAGACTATGCAGAGAAGCTATTGAAATCCACAAGCATGTGGACAATTTCAACAGAAAGGAGAAAACCATGAAAATGAACAAAATCTGGTTGCCTGTTTGGATGATGTTCACTGGCTCTTGATTGTTTGCTGTCTGGAGTTACCAGGCTACCTCTATGCAGATACCCTCACTGATTGACTTTGCAGCTTCATGGCTACTCAATTCTATTCAAGCTTGCTAATTGCAACATTCACACAGACAAGGGTTCTTTCTCCCACCCTGGACATTCCACGAATAGATATAGATAGATAGAGATATACATACACACACACATACACACACTCCACTTGACTCACCTCCAACAGACTTCTGAAGATGCCAGCCACAGATGCTGGTGAAACGTCGGGAGAGAATGCTACTGGAACATGGCCATACAGCCTGAAAAACTCACAGCAACCCAAATGTAATTAATAATAATAATAATAATAATAATAATAATAATAATAATAAAAAATACATTCTACAGTATGGATCCACCCCTAGTCATTTGGAATAAGTCTTCTCTTCTCCCAGGTGAGCAGGGAGTCATGGCTGCTAACCAACCTTGGCGAAACCAGCGGAAGGTTGTGCTCAAAGTAAGGGAGGCATTGGCAGATGTGTGAGCGGCTTTGGTCCTGTCCTGGTCAATGAACCCCCTCCTCTCTCGTTCCCTCCTTCCCTCCAGGCCATGGTGGCATGCTACCCTGGCAACGGCATGGGTTACGTGCGACACGTGGACAATCCTCATGGAGATGGGCGCTGCGTCACATGCATTTATTACCTAAACCGCCAGTGGGATAGTAAGGTAGGTGATAGAGTCTGTGGGAGGGAGACAGAGGTGGGCTCCCAGCTCCCAGCGTCGGTCACACCTTCTCATCCCGGCTCAAATTTCATGCATGGCACTGGTTACTTCCTCTGTGGTGTGGATCTTCCCCACTCTGCCCCCTTCACTCTTTGCTCCTTGCTGCCCATTGGGATGTCCAGTTCTGCTAGGGCTCACTTCCATGGACAAAACTTGTGGGATGCCTATTCGTTCGTTGCAGAAGAAGAGACGGGGATGAAAAGGACTTGGTTTTGGTTGGTGGGATAGTGGTAGGTGGTGACGTCTATGTCAATAGATGGTAGTTGATCTGTTATGAGTTTTAGGGTGCATCTACACCAGGCATCAGCAAACTTCAGCCCTCCAGGTGTTTTGGACTTCAACTCCCACAATTCCTAACAGCCTGGAGGGCCAAAGTTTGCCCATGTCTGGTCTACACTCTAGAATTAATGCAGCGTGACACCACTTTGGTTCAGTGCTATGGAAGCATAGGAGTTGCAGTTCTACAAGATTTTTTTTGCTGACAAAGAGTACTGGCCAAACCACAAATCTCTTTTTTCCATAGAATAATAATAATAATAATAATAATAATAATAATAATAATAATAATAATAATAATAATCTTTATTTATAACCCACTTCCATCTCCCTGAGGGGACTCGGAGTGGTTCACATGGGGACCAAGCCCAATCAACAGATAAAACAATACGACAGCAGCATATATAATTAAAACAATAACAGTAAAATAACATTCATAAACTACATCAGTGAGCCTCAGGACTAAGCCATGACTGTTAAAGTGGTATCAAACTGCATCAATCTCCAGCAGATGTACCATTAATTGTAGAACCCCATCCTTCTAAACAAATTGAGCATTTTTAATAACTTGCTGAAAGTTTGCATTAAATTCTGAAATGGAATCCCAGCCCCACTGATGAGGAAACTACCCATTTCCCTTGATGTGGAATTGATGATAAATGTATGCTCCTGGCCATGTGCAGAACTGACTTGCTGCCCACCCCACTTGAGTATCTTCGCTGCCCACAGACCTGTTCTTGCCCATCTGTCTCCCAACCAGGTCCATGGCGGCATCTTGCAAATCTACCCGCAGGGTCGGGAGGTGGTGGCCAACATTGAACCCATCTTTGACCGGCTGCTCATCTTCTGGTCTGACCGACGCAACCCGCATGAAGTGAAGCCAGCCTATGTTACAAGGTAATGCAGGGAGTCAAGTTTACTAGTTACCCCTTCTGGTTCTTGGTTGAAGTTGAGTAGGGAAAGGGATGAGGACTTTTCTGGCAGCCAAAGCTTGTGGATCGGAACCACAGAGGGCTGACTGTCTAGTATTTATGTAACACTTCTCAGCCTGTCAGGATCCTCGCTTCCCAAATGCCAAGCAATATGAAAGGCCAAAAGTTGTGTGAAGGATCACCATCTCAAAAGGGATGGAGTCAATTGCATCTCTTTCGGGGAGGAGTTCCAGGGCTTGGGGTGCTGATACTGAAAACGTCCTATCACATCTATCTGCCAGCTATGTTTATGAGGTTGTGGGACATGCAACAAGTCCTGAACGAAGGATCTTGACAGTTTGGACAGCCTCATTTTTGATACACAGTGATCCAATTGGCACCTCGTTTGGGGACATGGATGAGGGACATAATCAGCTTGGTTTTTCCCCTATAAAAGCCCCATTTGAACTAAAGAGATACAGGATTGCTGTGAGTTTTCTGGGCTGATTGGCCATGTTCCAGAAGCATTCTCTCCTGATGTTTCACCCACGTCTGTGGCAGGCATCCTCAGAGGTTGTAAAATCTGTTGGAACTGAGGCAAGTGAGGTTTATATATCTGTGGAATAATCCAGGGTGGGAGAAAGAACTCACGTCTGTTGGAGGCAAGTGTGAATGTTGCAATTGGCCGCCTTGGTTAGCATTGAATGGCCTTGCAGCTTCAAAGCCTGGCTGCTCCCTGCCTGGGGGAATCCTTTGTTGGGACATGTGAACTGGCCCTGATTGTTTCCTGTCTGGAATTTCCCTCTTTTTTGAGTGTTCCTCTTTATTTACTGTCCTGATTTTAGAGTTTTTTAATACTGAAAATTAAAGAGATATGTGTTGCTGGTGCCCTCCAGTGGCTGTGCTCCCTT
Organism: Anolis carolinensis; assembly: GCF_035594765.1. Taxonomy (NCBI): domain Eukaryota; kingdom Metazoa; phylum Chordata; class Lepidosauria; order Squamata; family Anolidae; genus Anolis; species Anolis carolinensis. The sequence goes on along the minus strand of NW_026943821.1, from coordinate 10,296,777 downwards.
CAGCTGACCGGCATGGAAACTCTCTCAGCCTTGTTTTCTATTTCCACTCTCCTTGCCAGTCTTATGACTGACACTTTCCTTCCTGGCCTCAGATATCTTGACAGTCATTCTTTGCCTTCTGGTCCCTTTGCCTGACAAATGTGTACCTGCTTACTCATCTGTGTTTGTGTCTTTCCCAGGTACGCCATCACAGTCTGGTATTTTGATGCCAAGGAGCGGGCAGAAGCCAAAGACAGACACCAGCTGGGTATGTGGAAAGTCTGCCGGGCCTGAAACCTCTCCCAGTGGGTGGGATAAATTATTCCAACAAACAAAATGTATTGCAACATTAGCAAATGATGGAAGACAGGAGAGTAAATACATAATTTTGAGCTTATGTTTATATTGCTAGTGTCTAAGATGGGTTGGAGCTGCACAGGTTAATGCCAGTATTGTCTCATTGCTGGGTAAGAAGGAAGCTTCATCAAATAGGAATCATTAGGACATAAATATCTGCCACTATTGTGTTGTGCTGTTATGTGCCTTCAAATAGCTTCTGACCCTATCACATGGTGATCTTATCACATGGTATTATTGGCAAGATTTGTTCAGCAGAATTGTCGTCATCTGAAACTTGAAAGAGTGCAAGTTGCCTAAAGTCACCAAGTGGGTTCATGGCCAAGCAGAGTTTCAATCCTTGGTCTCCAGGAAAAAAAACTGCAAGAAAAAAAACATAATCATAAGATGTTAAGGGCGCAAAATCTGTTATTTCATCTGTTATTACTTCTGATCATTTTCTATTCTTAGAAAAAGGCTATGGCAAGAATGACCTCCACTCCCCTAGAGAGGAGTTAGGGGCAAATTCCTTGTAACTTCAAAATTATTTTTGCAGAGGATGTATAATGAAAAGAGCTGCAGTCTTCCATGTTGTCATGGAGGGGCTAACAAGTTCCTTGTCCTTCCAACGTAATGATTTTGGGCTTTGGACTATGATTCTGGAGACCAGGGTTTCAATCTCCATTGGACCATGGACAGCCACCTTGGGCAAGTCACTGAGGTTCAGAGGAAGGCAAAGAAAAATCACCTTGAACAAAGTTTGCCAAGAAAACCATGTAATTGGTTTGCTGATGGTTGGATGATTCGGGTCCAGCCCATTTGTGTGACCACGTCTCCCCTATGAACCTGCTCAAGCCCTAAGGTCCCCCGGGGAGGCCATTCTCACAGTCCCACCACCCTCACAAGCGTGGTTGGTGGGAACGCGAGAAAGGGCTTTCTCGGTGGTGGCACCCCAGTTCTGGAATGCCTCCCCCCCACAAAGAAATTAAACAGGCTCCTTCCTTAGCTTCCTTTAGGAAAGAACTAAAAACTTGGACATGGAAGCAGGCATTTGAAAATGGTTGATCATAATTCTATTGCGATGGTGGTTTATAGTTTCACCAATACCAACTGTTAGTATGTTATAATTCTGTGTTTTGCACTGTGTTTCTACTTTTTGTAAGCTGCCCTGAGTCCTGTTTGGAGAGGGGGCAGAATATAATAATAATAATCATAGAATCATAGAATCATAGAATAGTAGAGTTGGAAGAGACCACATGGGCCATCCAGTCCAACCCCCTGCTAAGAAGCAGGAAATCGCATTCAAAGCACCCCCGACAGATGGCCATCCAGCCTCTGCTTAAAAGCCTCCAAAGAAGGAGCCTCCACCACGGCCCCGGGGAGAGAGTTCCACTGTCGAACAGCTCTCACAGTGAGGAAGGTCTTCCTGATGTTCAGGTGGAATCTCCTTTCCTGTAGTTTGAAGCCATTGTTCCGTGTCCTAGTCTGCAGGGCAGCAGAAAACAAGCTTGCTCCCTCCTCCCTATGACTTCCCTTCACATATTTGTACATGGCTATCATGTCTCCTCTCAGCCTTCTCTTCTGCAGGCTAAACATGCCTAGTTCTTTAAGCCGCTCCTCATAGGGTTTGTTCTCCAGACCCCTAATCATCTTAGTCGCCCTCCTCTGGACGCCTTCCAGCCTGTCAACATCTCCCTTCAACTGTGGTGCCCAAAATTGGACACAGTATTCCAGGTGTGGTCTGACCAAGGCAGAATAGAGGGGGAGCATAACTTCCCTGGATCTAGACGCTATTCCCCTATTGATGCAGGCCAGAATCCCATTGGCTTTTTTAGCAGCCGCATCACGTTGGCTCATGTTTAACTTGTTGTCCACAAGGACTCCAAGGTCTTTTTCGCACACACTGCTGTCAAGCCAGGCGTCCCCCATTCTGTATCTTTGATTTCCATTTTTTCTGCCGAAGCGAAGTATCTTGCATTTATCCCTGTTGAACTTCATTTTGTTAGTTTTGGCCCATCTCTCTAGTCTGTCAAGATCGTTTTGAATTCTGCTCCTGTCTTCTGGAGTGTTAGCTATCCCTCCCAGTTTTGTGTCGTCTGCAAACTTGATGATCGTGCCTTCTAACCCTTCGTCTAAGTCGTTAATAAAGATGTTGAACAGAACCGGGCCCAGGACGGAGCCCTGCGGATGGCACTCCACTCGTGACTTCTTTCCATGATGAAGACGACGCGTTGGTGAGCACCCTTTGGGTTCGTTCGCTTAGCCAATTACAGATCCACCTAACCGTAGTTTTGTCTAGCCCACATTTTACTAGTTTGTTTGCCAGAAGGTCATGGGGGACTTTGTCGAAGGCCTTACTGAAATCCAGGTAGGCTACATCCACAGCATTCCCTGTATCGACCCAACTCAACTCTATTGAAAAAAGAGATCAGATTAGTCTGGCATGACTTGTTTTTGGTAAATCCGTGTTGACTATTAGCAATGACCGCATCTGTTTCTAAGTGTTCGCAGACCACTTCCTTAATGATCTTTTCCAGAATTTTGCCTGGTATCGACGTGAGGCTGACCGGACGGTAATTGTTTGGGTCGTTCTTTTTTCCCTTCTTGAAGATAGGGACCACATTCGCCCTCCTCCAATCTGCTGGGACTTCTCCCGTTCTCCAAGAACTCTCGAAGATAATTGCCAGTGGTTCTGAAATAACTTCCGCTAGTTCCTTCAGTACTCTTGGATGTAGCTGATCTGGCCCTGGCGACTTGAATTCGTTTAGAGTGGCCAGGTGTTCCTGGACAACGTGTTTCCCTATTTGGGGTTGGATTTCCCCCAATCCTTCGTCCATTCCATAATAATATTATTCCATAATAATAATAATAATAATAATAATAATAATAATTTATTTTATTTTATTATGACACAGCAAACAAGATAGATATGCTGGATTTCGTATCACAAAATCACAAGTCAAACACTTCCCAAGTGTCTAGGACTGTGTGTTGTATTTTTGGATGATGTGCGCAGATCCCAACAGGGTGGCGTTGGCAGATCGTAATTTTGTCAATGTCTATTGTTTCCAAATGCCGGCTGAGATCTTTAGGCACAGCACCCAATGTGCCAATCACCAGCGGGACCACCTGTACTGGTTTCTGCCAGAGTCTTTGAAGTTCAATCTTGAGGTCCTGATAGCGGCTGAGTTTTTCCTGTTGTTTTTCATCAGTGCGACTGTCCCCTGGGATGGCAACATCAATGATCCAAACTTTTTTCTTTTCCACAACTGTGATGTCTGGTGTGTTGTCTTCCAGAACTTTGTCAGTCTGGATTCGGAAGTCCCACATTATCTTTGCGTGCTCATTTTCCAATACTTTTGCAGGTTTGTGATCCCACCAGTTCTTTACTGCTGGGAGGTGGTACTTGAGGCATAAATTCCAATGGATCATTTGGGCCACATGGTTGTGCCTCTATTTGTAGTCTGTCTGTGCGATTTTCTTACAGCAGCTGAGGATATGATCAATGGTTTCGTCGGTTTCCTTGCACAGTCTGCATTTTGGGTCATCAGCTGATTTTTCAATCTTGGCCTTAATTGCATGTGTTCTGATGGCTTGCTCCTGGGCTGCAAGGATCAGGCCTTCTGTCTCCTTCCAGAGTTGCCCAGCTCTACTTTTAAACTATATAAACCCCTTCCTCTCTTGCAGCCTGTGCTCAGACGGGAGAACCTGCTCTGGCGACTCAAACCAACGGACCCACATGACCGACGTCCGGGAATACCACCGAGACCTGAATGCCAGAGTTGCCCCTTTCTTTGGCCATTTCAAGCTGCCCGTTGCCGCTGCTGCTACCGCCGCTGCTGAAGTTGCTGCTGTTCCTTTCCAACCCTGGCCGGAGGCAATCTGGTCCCTAACCCAGGAGGAAGAGGAAGGGGAGGAGGAGGAGAAAGGTGGGCCCTGAGGAGGAAGGGTGTGCACACCTGTGTTTGTGTGTGCTTAAGTTGCATGAGCAACGTAGTCTCTAGGGGTGGCCTCTCTGTTAAGGCCTGTTTTGCATTTCTTCCTATGACCAAGATGCCTCCAATTTATAAGGTGGCACCTCGGCCATTTACAGATCTCCACCATGCTCCGTTTCCCCCTATAATACTGCTCTCTTTGCTTGTTTTTGCTCACTTGAATCCATCTTGAGTCTTCAGAGAGCATGAGAAGAGGGAATAGGGCAGAGCAGGGCAAAAATGGCTGTGGAGGGGCACTTTTAAACCTAGTTTGGATGGAGGGATGGGGGAATAAGAAGGTGCCGTGGTTTGGACTCTGAGATGGGATGGAATAAACATTATCTCATGAAAAAAATCACTTTTGGTTGTCTCCTTTGTGGAAGGATGGGACAGAGGAAGACTCTCGGATCCTCCTTACCTCCTTTGGGGAGGTGGTGTGTGGTCCCAGCTCATTGTAGGAGAGGAATTGGCAGTGCTCCCTAGTAGTGACCGGTGCAGTCAGGTAGAAAGTTTATGGGAATTTCAACTACAAGCTAAACCGAAAGATAACCAAGCAGGAATGTGAGGCTTACAAGTCATTGCAGGGCCTGTTAACGTCTCAACAAAGGATTCCCCCAGCAGGAAGCAGCCAGGATTTGAAGCTGCAAGGCTATTCAGTGCTAATCAAGGTGGCCAAATGCAATATTCACACTTGCCTCAGGCAGACGAGATCTTTCTCCCACCCTGACAGATAGATAAAACCCACTTGCCTAGTTTCCAACAGACCTCACAACTTCTGAGTTCTTGCACCGTTGTAAAGAAAGAGTGGACTAGATGATTCTCCCCTATTTCTGGAGTCCTATGCTTTTATGAACAAGAAAAGAGAGTCTGCAAAAGACTAGGTTTCACTATCAAAATGCCTAAGGTGTGAATCTTTCTCTCCAAGTGGCTTATAATAGGCTGCTGGCAATGTCTGGAGGCATCAGTTGCCTTGCATCTGCAGAACAATTCTTTGCACAGAGATGTTAATGTTTCAGGTATGGGAGTGGAGTTCCGTACATGGTGCCTCTGCAGGTTGATGCGTATTACAAATGCCCATGCGTGGTTGCATGCCATATATTTAGATGCATGGCAAATGGGTTGCACAGAGATGGCCATTGCACATGATACGCATTGTACATGTGCATTGGTGAACAATGCACAGTTACATTCTCCCACCCTGGACATTCAACAGACATATAAATCCCACTTGCTTAGTTTCCAACAGACATCACATATGGATGCCTGCCATAGATGTGGGTGAAACATCAGGAGAGAATGCTTCTCATACATGGCCATACAGCCCGGAAAACTCACAGTGGGGACCTGTCTCGGCAAACTGAACTTGAAGCTATCCAAGGTGCTGAAGCATACATTCCCAAAATGGATAGCAGTTGAAAATTCAGATTGAAACCCTGAAAGGAGCCATGTTTTCCCCTAATGAATTCTGTGACTTCAAAAGTGTCCCCTAGTCCCATGTCCCCTAGTAGGCTGATCTGCAGCAACTCTCCTTCCATGTCTTTGAGGAATGCCTTTTCCTTAGAGAGGAAATTGAGAGAAGGTCTTGTTCCTCTCTGGATCCATTAGTTCTCAGTACTTTGGAGCTGTATTTGAAGAGAAGAGTATTCCTGAAGTGAGTGGTACTGCAAGGTGCAGGAAGAAGGGGAAGGAAAGGGCTGCAAATGGGAGCAAAGGGATGGAAACAACTGAGGGAAAGTGCATGTGCAGCCAATTCTGCTTGTCCTACCGTTGCATGCTACCTGCAGAGTATTGCAGAAGTTATTTAATGCTTGGTGCTAAGGTGATAAATGGAATCTAATTGATAGCCATAAACAACCTATACCATTAAATAGTAGTGCCTTGAAGTCTCCAAGTTAGTGGGGGTAAAGGAACCCCCAGTGGCACAATGGATTAAGCCTTGTGCTGGGCAGGACTGCTGACTGAAAGGTTGGCAGTTTGAATCCAGGGATCAGGGTGAGCTCCCGTCTGTCAGCTCCAGCTTCTCATGCGAGGACATGAGAGAAGCCTTCCACAGGATGGTAAAACATTGGGCATTCCCTGGGCAACCTCCTTGCAGACTGCCAATTCTCTCACACCAGAAGTGACTTGCAGTTTCTCAAGTTGCTCCTGACACGGAAAAAAGTGGGAGTAAATACATTCTGGATTTCAAAGGTGGAGTAGAAGGTAGGTTCAGAATGTTGGATAGCTCCTTTCAAGTTCAGACTGAAATCCAGAAAATTCACTGCTTCTCTGATATGTAAACTTCTGATGCCTTCCAGAATTTGGGAAACACTTGTGCCTCCAAAATTACATTCTGGAATAGATTTTGGAATGTAATCACATTTATTTTTGGCACACGTACATGTATGTGAACGTGGAAGGTTCTGTGTCCTGCCCCAAAGGAGACATGGATGTCGGCTCCAGTGTGATCTGCATTTCCTTAATGTATGAATATAGCTTTTGGATTTGAATATCAATTGACATTTGACTCATGCAACTGATATGCAACATAGAAGATGACCACAAGATGGTGCCATTGAACTGCTTTTGGAGGCTTTGATGACAAATTAGTGGGATTCTTTCTACAGTTCAGAATCCTGATTTCTTAAGAATTCTGGAAGCTATAGCAACCTTGTCTTAATTTCCACAAAATCTGATGCAGAGTAAGATTGGTAAGGAGCAGAAAATGGACTACGTATATTACTCTCCCTCCATCCCGGCAAACTGAAATGAGAAAATACCCCCTTTGCTTTAGCTTTTTATTGTCTGCTGTGATCTTGCTCAGGAATCAAATCCAAGTAATTTGGGATAAAAAAAAAATCTTTGACAAATATTTTTGAGCTGCTAAATGTAGGTGCCAGCCAGCAGGTGAATCCTTTGGAGAAGCATTTCCTTCTATCATTCAGGTTGGAGGGTGAATACAGGGAAACTATAGACATATGCATACAGTATACAGGGGTGCAAAACATGATGCAAAACTTATGTGCCTTTTCAAGATTTGGACACAAGTAGACTGGCTTGGAGAAGAGTCAGGAACTATCAGCATCTTTGGGCTTCTCGGGTCCAATGGTAGCTTTTGGATGTCCTGAGGTGCCTGGCAGTGAAATACGGAGACTAGGGGTTCCCGCCCAGAGTTAGCGAGGGAGGACCCGGAACTGGAATGGACGGGGGACGTTGCCCAGGCCTGTGCATTGCGGTGTCAGGTCGATCTCTGCAGGAGCAACCAGTGGTTGAAGTGAGAAGTGTTGGAGGATGGTAGTAAGGAAGAGGAAGATCTCCATCCGGGCCAAGCCTGCTCCCAGGCAGATCCGTTTTCCTGCAGGAGAAAGGCAGAGGATGTATGAAAGAATCCATGTAAACAATTTCAAACATTAACAAAATCTGGTTCCAGTATTTAAAAAAACACCAGAATCAAGTCAATTAATAATGAACACTCAGAAACAGGAAAACTCCAAACAGCTAGTTAACACCTCCCAAACAGGATTCCTCCAGGCAATAGAGGCCAGGCTACCTCTATGCAGATTACTGACTTTGCAGCTTCATGGCTAGTCAATGCTATTCAAGCTTCCTAATTGCAACATTCACACTTGTCTTAAATAGACGAGAGTTCTTTCTCCCACCCTGGACATTCCACAGGCGTATATACACTCCATTTGCCTCACTTCCAACAGACCTGTGAAGATGCCAGACACAGATGCAGGTGAAATGTCAGGAGATAATGCTACAGGAACATGTCCATACAGCATGAAAAATTCACAGTAGCCCAATAGTAGTAGTAGTAGTAATACAACAACAACAACAACAACAACAATCATCATCATCATCATCATCATCATCTGCCTTTCCTTCTGGTTCGAGGGGGGTCACAACATAGCTAAAAACACATAATCATTGCAAACATTCTATAAAATACACATATTAAAATGTATTTCTGCAAATAACATATTAAAATACACAGAACAAAGATTAAAACACAACCAAAATGAATGCTAAAAACTGGCTCTATTCATGGTACTGTCCCCAAACCCTTAACTTTCCATACCTGGAGCAAAAGGCATGAATGCGTCAGTATTTTTGAATGTGCTTTTCTCATCCAAGAAATGGTCTGGGTTGAAGGACATTGGATCTTTGAACTGTGTGGGGTCGTAGTGCACCGAACTCAGCAGGGGGATGACATTGGTACCCTGTGGAAAGGAATTATATAATAATAATAATAATAATAATAATAATAATAATAATAATAATAATAACATCATCTCCAGACTGTGTTATCACCCATCAGAGATGGGGGGGGGGGGGGGTGGAGTGGCAATGCTCGCACGGGATAATTTATCTCTGAGGGCGGCTCCCACTCCGAACATTTCTGGTATTGAAAGTGTCGGCCTTGTGTGGGATTCACAGGAGAGTATAGCCTTTCTACTGGTGTACCGTGCGCCTAATGCACCAGTGGACAGCCTATCACAGCTGCTGGAGGTTGTGTCGGAGTGGGCCTGGAGGTTCCCCAGGCTTATCGTTTTGGGGGATTTCAATATGCATGCTGATGCAGGCTCCTTTTCCTCAGCAGCTGAAGACCTGGTATTGACCATGGCGACACTAGGACTCTCACTTTATAATACGGGGCCTACACATCAGGCTGGTCACACACTAGATTTGATCTTCGGAGTTTGAATCCAAGTGACACTAACCTCTGTTCTGGAGATTCCATGGTCGGACCACTGCACCCTAGGAATCTGTATAGAGCATACCACCCCACCCAGTCTGGGCGCCGAACCTATCTGGGTTCGCCCGAAGAGACTTATGGAACCGGTCAGGTTCCTGAATGCTCTGAAGGCCATGGAACCTGTCAGCGACTCACTAGAGGTGCAAGTGGATACATGGAACACCATATTATCCAATGCACTCGATGAGATCGCCCCTAGATGCCCTCTCCGACCCCGCAAGAATCGGTCTCCTTGGTTTACTGAGGAGCTCTGTGTGATGAAACGGGAGAAGAGACGGCTAGAGGTCGTGTGGCGGGAACGCCGTGACGAGGAATCGAAATCAGCTTATAAGAATTTCAGAGAGTCTTATGAGCAGGCTATCACTGAGGCAAAAAATTCTTATTATGCTTCCTTGATAGCGTCTGCGAGCTCACACCCAGCACAATTATTCAAGATTATTAGATTGCTGACAACAATTCCTTCTGTCCAAAACAATAATGAGCTGGCCCCTTCTGCTGAGGTTTTCCAGAGCTATTTCGCAGACAAGGTCTCGCTGCTCTGCCGGGAACTCCCTGCCACGATTGATACAGTAATTGAACTTGAGACCCCATGGCCACTCGCTGGGCCCATCCTGAACCGGTTTACCTCTCTGGATGCGGAGGCTGTCGATAGGATCATGACTGCAATTAGGCCGACCACCTGCTCCCTCAATCAATGTCTCTCCTGGCTAATAAAATCTTGCCTGGAGTGATTACGTGAACCTCTGTTGAATATAATAAATAGCTCCTTTGAGCAAGGAGTTTTTCCAGAGGGTTTAAAAGAGGCGATGGTATCTCCGCTGCTGAAGAAACCAGACTTAGATTGTTCGGTTCCCTCTAGCTACCGCCCAGTCTCAAATCTTCTGTTTCTGGGCAAGGTGGTTGAGAGGGCAGCAGTGGAACAGTTACAGCAGTTCCTCAATGACACAGCCGGACTTGATCCCTTCCAGTCCGGCTTCCGTAGGGGGCACGGGACGGAGACTGTGCTAGTTGCCATCACAGATCAGCTTCACTGCCAAAGGGATCAAGGCGGATCAGCGCTGCTCGTGTTATTGGATCTCACAGCAGCATTTGATACGGTCAATCACAATCTATTGACCCACCACCTAGCCATGACGGGGGTTAGGGGGATTCCCCTTAAATGGTGTCCTCCTTCCTCCAGAATCAGGGACAGCAGGTGGTGAGGGGAGGGATGGTTTCCACGTGGTTTCCGCTAACTTGTGGGGGCCCACAGGGAGCTATTCTCTCTCCTCTATTATTTAACATCTATATGCGACCACTTGCCCGACTGGTGCGGAGCTTTGGGCTCGAGTGCCACCAGTACGCTGATGACACTCAGCTCATTCTGAGGATGGAGGTCCGGCTGGACTCCACACCCAATAGTTTCCATCAGTGCCTTGAGGCCGTTACTGGATGGTTGCGTGCCAGCAGGTTGAGGGTGAATCCAGCAAAGACGGAGATCCTTTGGCTGGGCCGTCCGGGTGGGAGGGAGATCCAGCTGTTTACCCTGGATGGTGAGACACTATGTCCGTTATCTTCGGTAAAAAGTCTTGGTGTCTTATTGGACCCTCTGCTCACAATGGAGGCCCAGGTCTCTGCTGTGAGCAGATCTGCATTTTTCCATCTATGTCAGGCTAGGCGACTGGCTCCCTACCTATCTTAAGAATGACCTGGCTACGGTGATCCAGGTGACGGTCATCTTGAGGCTCGACTACTGTAATGCCCTCTACATTGGCCTTCCTCTGTCAGTGATCCGGAAACTGAAGCTGGTGCCGGGGTGCCGGCGAGGTGGCATATCACCCCAATTCTACAACAGCTTCACTCGCTACCGATTGAGTACTGGATTACTTTCAAGATACTGGTTCTAACCTTTAAGGCCTTACATGGTTTGGGGCCGGCGTACCTGAGGGCCCGCTTATCCCCCTACCAACCCCAGAGATTACTTTGGTCTGCAGACCAAAATTTGCTTGAAGTCCCTAACATACGGACTTATCATTTGTCTTCTACTAGGCAGAGAGCCTTCTCGATTGTAGCCTCTTATTTATGGAATGCCTTGCCAGTTGAAACTCAAACTATCCAAGACCTACTTGCCTTTTGGAAAGCCTGCAAAACCTTTCTCTTCCGACAAGCTTTCGATGGGTGAAAAACCCGAGGCTATGTCTGTTCTTATTGTTATTTTAAAGCTAATTGTATTGTTTTAATCTATTTCTGTAAACCACTCCGAGCCAAATTAGGAGTAGCGGTATACAAGTCTAATAAATAAATAAATAAATAAATAAATAAATAATGGCTCAAGGTGGGAGGAGTGGGAAACACCATTTAAACACATCATCATAAAATATCTCTATCTCTCTAATCTATCTAATCTATCTATTCTAATCTAATTAATCTAAATCTAAATCTAAATCTAAATCTAAATCTAAATCTAAATCTAAATCCATAATAAAAGCTAAAACCCATATGTGTGTATGTGGCACAGGTGTCTGTTCACACAGATAGCCTCCGGCCTCCACAAACAGGCTATATTTCCCAGGTCTGAGAACCCAGCAAGTCACCCTGCCAATGTCCTCCCCAAACACTATGGCCCACCACCCAAGGAATGCTTTCATTTGGGGACCATTTCGTCCTAGATTTTGCTTTTTCCTCCACCACTGGCAGGCATCCCAGGGCTCTCCATTGGTGTGAAATTTGCATGGCCCCGCCTACTGCCCTTTCCTTTCAAATCTGTCTGCATAACAAACAGAGCAGAACTGAGCTGCAACTATATTTACTCGAGGACTTTGGGGGATTGACTGCATATGGTGAAAGTTGTAGTTCACCCCGCATCAAGTCAGACCACTGTGACTCCTACTGGGGAATTTAGAGGAGTTGTAGTTCATCTATACCCAGAACTCTATGAACTCAAAGAATGATGGGTCTGGACCACACTTGCCATGCATCCCCGATATGCCCAGATTTGAATACTGGTGGGTTTGGAGGGGAATTGGCCTGGACATTTGGGAAGAGTAGGTACTGGGATTTATAGTTCACTTGCATTGAATGAGCACTTCGAACCCTACCGATCATGGACCAAGACCACACTTGGCACACAGAGCCCCCCATAACCAATAGAACATATTGGATAACTTTGGGGAAAAGGGAGTTATAGTTCACCTGCATCCAGAGAAACAGTGACCCCCCACCGACAATGAACAAGGGACCACACTTCGCATAGAGAAGCCTCATGTCCAACTGAACATACTGTAGGTGTTTTTGGGAATGGGCCTTTATTTTGGGAGTTGTAGTTCACCTGCATCCAAAGACCATTAAACCCAGCCAATGATGGATCTGGACCAAACTTGGCACACAGACTGAACATTGTCTGCTGTGGATACTGACAGTTGTTTTGGGGCAATTGCCTCAGGACTCTGGGAATTATAGTAGTTCACCCCCATCCAGAGAGCACTACGGCCAGGCGATGACCAGCCAACGACAGATCTGGACCACACTTGGTACATAGCCCCCCAAATGGCCAACTTTTCATACTGGCAGGGTTTGGGGAGGATTGACCCATGATTCTGTGAATTGTACTTCACCCACTCCAAACAGAATACGTAACACTGAAAGACAAATAAAACCATTCTCAAATGACCCGGGCACTGCCGGGTCCCCAAGCTAGTATATAAAAGTGAATGTTTGTATGCGGCTGTGTATGCGGGTATGTACGTATGCGAGTATGTGGCAGCTTTCTGATTGGCCGCCACTTTCACAGGCCACTGTGATCGCCAGGAATGACGGACCTGGCCCAAACTTGATACACTTAACCCCCATGATGCACTTTCCATCCTGGTGCCATTTGGGGGAGGATGGAACGCCGATGATGGGATTTGTAGTACTTTCAATAGCTTCTACTCTCACAGATGACTGCGATGCCCACCAGTGACGGAACTAGACCAAACTTGGCACACAGAACCCCAATGACCCGCTTTACGTCCTGGTGTAGATTGGGGGAGGACATACCTAGGATGATGGGACTTGCAGTACCTTCACTCACTTCCTCAGACCACTGCAATTGACACGAATTACAGAATTGGACCACACTTGGCACACATATCCCAAATGACATGCTTTACATGATGCAGCACTTTGGGGGAGAATGGACCAAGGATTATGGGATTTGCAATATTTTCAAACACATTGTCTCCGACAGATCACTGTTACTCTAACTAATGATGGATCAAGACCAAACTTCACACACATACCCCCCATGACCCACTTTACGACCTGGAGCCATTTTGGGAATGATGGACCAAGAATTATGGGATTTGCAGTACTTTCAAACATTTTGTCTCCGACAGACTGTTACTATAACTAAGAACGGATCAGGATCAACGTTAGCACCCCCACCAATGTCTGATTAACAACAAACTTGACACATACAATCCCCATGAACTGCTCTACATCCTGGCACTGTTTGGAGTGGGATGGACCATGGATGATGGGGCTTGCATATGTGAGTTGTAGTTCACCTCCACCCACTGAACCCCGCTGACCTTGGACCTAGACTAAACTTGGAACACAGGCAAACAATGCCTTTCCCAAATAACCCGGGCACTGCCGGGTCCCCAAGCTAGCATATAATAATAGTCAGTGTTCGTATGCGGTGGACAGCAGTGTATGCGGTGGTGGACAGCGGTGTATGTGGCAGCTTTCTGATTGGCCGCCACTATCATAGGCCACTGTGACCACCAGGAACGACGGACCTGGCCCAAACTTGACACGCTTCACCCCCATGACGCACTTTACGTCCTGGTGCCATTTGCGAGACGATGGACCATGGGTGATGGTATTTATAGTACTTTCAATCGCTACGACTCCCACAGGCCACTGTGACGCCCACCACTGACGGAAATTGACCAAACTTGGAACACAGAACCCCCGTGACCCCCTTTACGTCCTAAGGGAAATTGGGGAGGATGGACCAAGGATGATGGGACTTCCAGTACCTTCACTCACTTCTTGAGACCACTGCTACTGCCATGAATCACAGAACTGAACCAAACTTGACACACTTATCCCAAATGACACACTTTATATGCTGCAGCACTTTGGGAGAGGATGGACCAAGGATTATGGGATTTGCAGTACTTTCAAACACTTTGTCTCCAACAGACCATTTTGACTCTAACTAATGTCAGATCAGGACCACACTTGGCACACATATCTCCCATGATCCACTTTACATCCTCCTGCGGTTTGGGGGACAATGGACCAAGAATGATGGGATTTACAGTACCTTCACTCACTTCCTGAGACCACGTCAACCCACACCAATGACTGATCAAGACCAAACTTGACACACAGACCTCCTATGACCCACTCTACATCCTGGCATTGTTTGGAGCGGTATGGACCATGGATGATGGGACTTGCAATACCTTTACTCACTTCCCCACACTACTGCGTCTCCCACCAAAGACTGATCAAGACCAAACTTTGCACATAGAGCCACCATTATCCATTCTACATCTTGGGCCTGTTTGCAATGGGAGGGGACTTGCATATGGGAGTTGTAGTTCAGTTGAACCCACTGAACCCAGCTGACATTGGATCTAGACTACACTTGGAATAAACGTAAACAATGCCTTTCTCAAATGACCCGGGCACCGCTGGGTCCCCAAGCTAGTATTCAATAAAATATACATATAAGACATCCCATTATTAAATGTCTGTTGTAGTCAATTTGTAAACATTTTGGGGGATGGAACTTCTAGGAATTGGAATTGAAGGATGAGAGGGCTATTACTTAGTACTTGGGAAGGAAATAAAAGAAATAAAAGGCTGTAAGAAATAGCTTACTGAGAAGACATAGATGTTCTTGTGTTTTGAGAACAAATATCTATGATCAAATGTTCAAACTCTACCAAGGACTGATGGTGTCCTGTAATTTTGCCTGGGTGTATTTTTGGACATTGTCCTCATGACATTGTTGAACCATTCCTGTTTCTCAGCAGTTTGTTCATGTAAATATTAACAAAGGCAGATTCCCTGAAATGCAGCCACTGTTTAATGCATAGACTGGTAAAGTCCACGTGTAAGGTTAAAGTCAGATTCGCAAAACTATTTTTGTAGACCTTGACTTATCCATAATCCAAAGATCACCCTTTCTTTGGCAGGGAAGAAAAGGGTGAATTCCTTCTTCTGCAAACCTCAAGGAAAAGCCTTTCTCCATTGCTTTACATCAGTGGTTCCCAACCATTCTTTCACCAGGGACCACTTTGACCAGGGCCCTCTTGACCGGGGACCACTTGACCAGGGACCACTTGAACAGGCACCACTTTGACCAGAGATCGCTTGACCAGGGACCACTTTGACAGGGGACCACTTGAACAGGGATCACTTTGACCAGGGACCACTTGATCGTGGACTATTTTGACCAGGGACACCTTGACTAGGGACCACTTGACCTGGGAACTACTTTGACCAGGAACCACTTGACCGAGGACCACTTTGACCAGGTACCACTTTGACTGCACTCTCCAACATCAAAAGGTTATGAATCGGTTTTTGGTCAACTTTAGATTCTTTTTGACAACCTCCCAACAAAGGATTCCCCCAGGCAGAAAATAGCCAGGCTTTGAAGCTGCAAGGCTATTTAGTGGTAATCAAGCTGGCCAATTACAACATTCACACTTTTCTCCAACAGACAAGAGTTCTTTCTCCCACCCTGACATTATTTCACAGAGATATAAACCCCACTTGCCTAGTTTCCAACAGACCTCACAACCTCTGAGGATGCCTGCCATAGGTGTGGGCAAAACGTTAGGAGAGAATGCTTCTGGAACATGGCCATACAGCCCAGAAAACTCACAGCAACCTAGTGATTCAGGCCATGAAAGCCTTGGATAATTAAAATCCTTTGTTCATTCTCTGTTTTGTATTTTTTAAAATGTATTTTATAGTAATACATTTTAATATGTTTATTTGGAGAATGTTTATGTGTTTTCATTATTTTGTAAGCCGCCTCGAGCCACGAGGAGAGGTAGGTAAGAAATAAAATTATTTTATTAATGATGATGATGATAATAATAATAATAATAATAATAATAATAATAATAATCAGGACTGTCCCTGTCAAATCTGGACTGTTAGAGAGTATGTGAAGCACAGCCACTGGAGGCTGTCAAAGTCATGTCATGAATGACAGCTCTAGGAAGGAGGCGATGTTTGACAGTTTCTCCTTACCTTTGGAAGGAGGAATTCCTTGAACGGGGTGTCCCGGGTCACGGCCCGCGGGAGTCCCATGGGCAAGATGGAGATGAAGCGCTGGATCTCATAGATGACGGCATCCGTGTACGGCATGCTTTTACGGTCAGCGAGACATGGAGTGCGGTTGGTGCCAATCACTCCGTCAATCTCCTGGTGGACACGAACTGGGGGGGGGGGGGAGATAGAGGAGCGGATAGCCTGTGTCTCTTTCAGTGGGGCAAGGCTTATATTTTGCACTGAAAGGGAAACGATTGCCAGGGCCACTGGGAGCAATTGGGACAATTTGGTCATTGAGAGCAGAATGGGGAAAACATGCAAATGATTCGGAGACCAGTCAATGATGGAATGGGAGTGTGAACATCAAGGCAAACTTAAGCGGCTGAGGGGGAAAAGGAAGGGGCCTGAGACTGTTAGGAATTGTGGGAGTTGAAGTCCAAAACACCTGGAGGGCTTAAGTTTGCCCATGCCTGGGCTAGACAGTGGAATGGACTGCTTTGAAGGGTTGAATGGACTCCTCTCCTTTTTGGGAGGTCTTTATATAGAAGATGGATGGGCATATTTCAGTATTTCAGCATGTAGGGGTTGGACTAGATGCCCCTTGCAGCCCTTTTTGACTTCAGTGTAGGGACACATATAAAATTGCAAGAAGACCTGTGACTCCATGGCAGATTGCCTACCTTCCCTACGGAAAAGCCCAGGTTCAGGTCCAAGCATCTAAACTGCTGTCGGTCCATGCTGATCTTGAATTGCCTTGATGTTCACGCTCCCATTCCAAAGTTTGCCCATGCCTGATCTAGACATTGCTCCTGTTGATGCAGTCCAGAATTGCATTGGTTTTGTTGGCTACTGCATTCAATTATTACTTTGTACCCACATCCCATCCATATTCCACATGCTTCCTTAACCCTTACCAGCCACGTCAGGGTATTTCATGAGGATGAGGAAGCTGAACCGGAGGGTCGTACTGGTTGTCTCTGTGCCTCCAAAGAACAGGTTGTGTGTGGTCATCACTAAAGTCTCCATATTAAAGTAGCTCAGCGGGTCTTGCTTTTCCTGAAAGAAAAGCAAATCGGAAAGGGTTGCATGGGAAGCTTTTTTCTTTGGGGATGTGGGGGAACTAGGCTGTGGATCATATCCTCAAAGGTTGTCTGACCTAATGAGTAGAAGAAACCATACCTCCTCCATGCGGATAAGGAAGCAGTCGATGAAATCCCGGGGGGCCTCAGGGTCTAGATCTTTCTGGTGCAAGCGAATGCGCTCAGTGATGAAGTGCCGAAGTTTTTCAAAGTTCTGGAAGATTTTGTGGTGGGGTCCAGGGAGGAGGTCCATCACATGGGGGAAGATGTTGTAGAGCTGGAGAAAGGGTAGTGAAGGTATCATAGCAGTAAAATAATGATAGGTTCCTTTTGGGAAGTAGTGCCATCAATCAGCTCATCCACGCTCACCTAAATCCCTCTCAAGTGTCTCAGGAGCTTGGCTGTTCATTTTTGGATGCGGAAGGACTATAAATCCCAGAACCTCCTGGCCATGCTCACTGGGGCTGGACCTACACTGGTTTCTGAATTCAGTTTCTGAATCAAGGTGATCTGCTTTGAACTGGATTATATGAGTCTACACTGCCATATAATCTAGTTCAAAGCAGATAATCTGGATTCAGAAACGACATTATATGGCAGTGTAGATGGGGTCTGTGAGTCCTGTGCCATTAAGTGCCATGGAAGTGGACAGCCTATAGTCTATGATTCCACTTTAAGGCCATGTCAACATCCTATGAAAGAGTTCTCAGCTAGAGATACTGAGTGTATCAGCAAACTACAGACTCCAAGATTCCATAGGGTGGGACCATGGAGATCAAATAAGATCAAAGTGTGCAGCGTGGAAGATCCCTTGCTCTTGAGTTCATCCATGCGTCCTTTACTTGCCTCACCCCAGAAAGAACTCATGATCTGAAAGTTCTCATTAAAGTGATCCAGGAGCCTAAGGAAGTCGGCATCTTCGTAGTCGAAGCGGTTGCCAAAAACCACAGCACAGATGACGTTGGAAACGGCTCGGCAGACCAGGTTGATGGGGTTGAAGGGTGCTCCTGTGAGGGAGAGATAGAAAAAGTGATGCTTCAGGGGTGCTAAAGTAGTACTTTCTTTAAGCACTACTTGGTGTTTCCAGGACTGAGTAGGGAGTAGTAGTTCAATGTTCAAACCACTACACCATGGGAGTCACCCTCTCTCCTAGTTGAAGGCTCTGTAGTTCTCTGACCCTTCTTGGTATCAGCTGCTCTACCTGTCAGCCCTAAAATTTGCTCTGAAAATGGGACTCACCATCAGTTTTCTGAAACTCCTGAACAAGACACTGGGCCTCTTCTTGTATCCGGGCCTCGATGCTGCTTTTCCCCATCCCAAAATTCTTCAGGGTGTGCAGGGCAAAGCGACGCAAGATCTTCCATTTTTCCCCATTGGAGAAGGCAATGCCTGGAGAAGATGAAAACAGTCCATCAGCCTACCCTGTTTCCCCGAAAATAAGACAGTGTCTTATATTAATTTTTGCTCCCAAATTTGCGCTAGGTCTTATTTTCAGGGGATGTCTTATTTTTCCACAAAGAAGAATTCACATTTATGGTTGAATTTTTTAAAAATGAAAATTTATTATCTACTGTACAGTAGTTGTCATCACAAACCAGCATAACCAAACTGTGAATCCTTTAAAGAATTTCTATATTATATTTTATTGCTATACTGTTTTAAAATTACTGTTTTAAATTTCTGTTTGTATGTAAATTTATGTTGTTGTTGAGCTTGTCCCTGTGTAAGCTGCCCTGAGTCCCTTCTGGGAGATGGAGGTGGGATACAAGAATAAAGTTATTATATTATTATTATTTCTTGTTACTACCTTTATTTCCATGTACAACAATCTATGGTATGTACATTTACCAATCCTGCATGCTTCCAAACAAAAACTTTACTAGTTCTTACTTTTGGGGCAAGCCTTATATTCAGCAATTCAGCAAAACCTCTACTAGGTCTTATTTTCTGGGGATGTCATATTTTCAAGGAAACGCGGTAGTTGGTGTGGCTTGGGGGTGAATGGATGGGTGGGCTTCAGCTGGGCACTTTTCTTTCTGGAATTCACTTATCATAGAATCCTAGAGTTGGAAGAGACTCCAAGGGCCATCCAGTCCAACCTCATTCTGCCATGCAGAAAGACACCACCAAAGGCACCAGACCGATGGCCATCAAAATGTTGAACAGCTCTTCCTGTTAGGAAGTTCTTCCTAATGTTTAGGTGGAATCTCTTTTTTGATAGTTTGCTCCGTGTCCTAGTTTCCAGAGCAGCAGAGAATAACCTTACTCAATATGCCATCCTTTCAAATATGTAAAAAAATCAGGCATTGCTTAGTCCCACATTTTCTTTTGCCCTCTTGTTTTCTACCCCTACGTTCTCCTGTGGAGGAATAAATAATAATAATAATAAAACTTTATTTATACCCCGCCACCATCTCCCCAACGGGGACTCGGGGTGGCTTACATGGGGCCATGCCCAAAACCATACCATATGACAAAATATAAAACAACATATCATAACACAATTTAACAATACAATAAATAATAACATACATTACAATCCAAAAGTCATTCTCTCTCTTCTCGAATGGATGGCTCTCTGGTCACACTAACAGAGCTTCCTTATGGGATGAGAGAGTGCTTTGCTCTTACCATTGCCCTGGGTAAAGCGGTAGAAGACAGGGAAATCCCCGCGATCGCTGAAGTCATCAGCTTGGTCCACCAAGGCCTCCTTCACCGCTAGGTAGCCACACAAGACCACACATGGAAGTGAACCCAAGTGGATGGTGTAGACTGGTCCATATTGCTTGCTGAGCTGCAGAACGTGTGTGTGATAGAGATAATAATAATAATAATAATAATAATAATAATAATAATAATAATAATAATAATAATTAAAGCATAGTTAAGAACATGCTTTGACTGAAGTCAAAAATCAGAAACTCCTGAAAGCACAGCAGACAAAAAACTAGTACAAGAAAACCGCACTACAAACTAGAGCTGACAGCTGGCATAACATTGCATGGAAAGTTCCTTGACAAAATTGAAGGAAAAGCTGATAAGGAGAAGACTTGGCTATGGCTCATGAATGGAACCCTGAAGAAGGAGACAGAAGGCCTGATCCTTGCAGCCCAGGAGCAAGCCATCAGAACAAAGGCAATTAAGGCCAAGATTGAAAAATCAGCTGATGACCCAAAATGCAGACTGTGCAAGGAAACCGACGAAACCATTGATCATATCCTCAGCTGCTGTAAGAGAATCGCACAGACAGACTGCAAACAGAGGCACAACCATGTGGCCCAAATGATCCATTGGAATTTATGCCTCAAGTACCACCTCCCAGCAGTAAAGAACTGGTGAGATCACAAACCTGCAAAAGTATTGGAAAATGAGCACGCAAAGATACTGTGGGACTTCTGAATCCAGACTGACAAAGTTCTGGAACACAACACACCAGACATCACAGTTGTGGAAAGGAAAAAGGTTTGGATCATTGATGTTGCCATCCCAGGTGACAGTCGCATTGACGAAAAACAACAGGAAAAACTCAGCCGCTATCAGACCTCAAGATTGAACTTCAAAGACTCTGGCAGAAACCAGTGCAGGTGGTCCCGGTGGTGATGGGCACATTGGGTGCCGTGCCAAAAGATCTCAGCCGGCATTTGGAAACAATAGACATTGACAAAATTACGATCTGCCAACTGCAAAAGGCCACCCTACTGGGATCTGCGCGCATCATCAGAAAATACATCACACAATCCTAGACACTTGGGAAATGTTCGACTTGTGATTTTGTGATATGAAATCCAGCATGTCTATCTTGTTTGCTGTGTCATACAATAAAATAATAATCTTTATTTATATCCTGCCCCCTCTCCAAACAGATATGTGGGACTCTGATGCTGGAACCCACTGAGCTGTCTACCATGGGAGATTATGGTGTCAAACCCATTGACATGAACAGTGAGGGTTTGGGGTGGGGCATCAGATTTAACTTCCTTGGGATTAAAAACCATGGGAAATTAATGACATTATTCAGAGTGGTTGATGGCTCCCAGTGAAGCCACTGGAACTATATTGCAGATGGAGCTATCCAAGGTACTGAACACCTTGGAGAGCTCTGTTGAAGTCTGTTGAAGTCTGGAAAACTGGGGATGCTCACATATGGAAGATTGTGTGACCAAGGCTGAATGAAGGTGACGGAGATCTATGAGTGGTTCCAAAGATAGATCTACAAAATTCAAAAGCGATACACAGACCTTGTGTGAACCCATTTTACATGTTGTACCATCAATTATTCAAATAGGACAATCCCATGCATTTTACTCAATTGCTGAAGGAACACAAACAATGTTGATGATGACAGATCTGGCAGATTTAAGGAGCAACTGGAGTAGACACAAGGAAGCAAGATATGCTTTTCTACTATAAGCATGGTCTGAGAGCCAAGAAGCAGGGGGCAATATGCCAAATTGTTCTGATAGGATACTTTTGCACCCTCAAACACTTAAGTTAATCTGTTATTAAATATCCCTATATCAGATTTCATGGCCCCAAGTGTAGTTCAATACCATAGTAATTGTTCTCAATCAGAACAAATTGCTTCTTGGGTAATCTTGAATCATCCAACTAAAAGTTCCATCCCACACAAGAACAAGGCCTGAGGATTAAGACTAAGTCTTAATCCACATAGGTTATTAAAGAGCAAGAACAGCCAAGCTAGGGGTGTATATAACTTTGGTAAATGATATCTGACTGCATTAATTCTATACTGCAGAATGAATGCAGCTAGACATCACTTTAAGTACTATGGCTGAATGCTATGGAATTCTTCTTTTTCTTCCTCTTCCAAGTTTCAGATGATTTGAATGCCACTAGTGGGGACATTGTGGTTATTCAGCATTGTACTCACTCAATGCTCAGGAACCCTCTCATTTCTATTGTGTATTTCCATTCTTATTCTTATTTCTATCACTACAATGAAATATCTTCCACCTTTTTTCTAGTCTGGGAATCAAGGAGATTTGCAAGAGTTACATTTTTTTTTAAAAAAAAAAAAGCTAACAATGGCCAATTCTGTAATGTGATTGCATTTGTTGCTGTCAGGTTTAAAATGAAACGTTTCCCCAATTTGTGGGAGGGGAAATTGTGGGAGGAGGCAAAAGTACCCTTGTTAAGGAAAATTACACCATTACCTGCATTTATACTATGGAATGAATGCTCTTGGACCCCTTTAAATACCATAGCTCCATACTATGCGTTCCTGGGAGTTATAGTTTCCCAAGGTCCATATCCTTCTAAGGGTGCACCTGCACTGGAGAATAAATGCAGTAGAGACCCATTTTAAATGCTATTACAGTAGAGTCTCACTTATCCAACACTCGCTTATCCAACGTTCTGGATTATTCAATGCATTTTTGTAGTCAATGTTTTCAATATATCGTGATATTTTGATGCTAAATTCGTAAATACAGTAATTACTACATAGCATTACTGCATATTGAACTACTTTTTCTGTCAAATTTGTTGTATAACATGATGTTTTGGTGCTTAATTTGTAAAATCATAAACTAATTTGATGTTTAATAGGCTTTTCCTTAATGCCTCCTTATTATCCAACATATTCGCTTATCCAACGTTCTGCCGGCCCGTTTATGTTGGATAAGTGAGACTCTACTGTATTATTATTATTGTTGTTGTTGTTGCTGTTGTTTTATTATGACACAGCAAACAAGATAGACATGCTGGATTTCGTATCACAAAATCACAAGTTGAACACTTCCCAAGTGTCTAGGACTGTGTGATGTATTTTTGGATGATGCGTGCAGATCCCAGTAGGGTGGCCTTTTGCAGTTGGCAGATCGTGATTTTGTCAATGTCTATTGTTTCCAAATGCCAGCTGAGATCTTTTGGCACGGCACCCAATGTGCCGATCACCACCGGGACCACCTGTACTGGTTTCTGCCAGAGTCTTTGAAGTTCAATCTTGAGGTTCTGATAGCGGCTGAGTTTTTCCTGTAGTTTTTCGTCAATGCGACTGTCACCTGGGATGGCAACATCAATGATCCAAACCTTTTTCCTTTCCACAACTGTGATGTCTGGTGTGTTGTGTTCCAGTACTTTGTCAGTCTGGATTATTATTATTATTATTATTATTATTATTATTATTATTATTATTATTATTATTTTCTCTTGGTGCATTTACAATACAAAATGATTGCCCTTGCACCCCACTTTTGCCATGGCTCCATGCGATGGAGTCCTCCTGGGAGTTATAGTTTCCTTCTCTGAGTGCATCTGTGAAATGAATGCAGTTGGACCTTAGTTTAAATGCAATGTCTCCATGAGATGGTCTTGGGAACTGCAGTTTCCAAGGTCCATGAACCTTCTCT
Source organism: Anolis carolinensis (assembly GCF_035594765.1). Taxonomy (NCBI): domain Eukaryota; kingdom Metazoa; phylum Chordata; class Lepidosauria; order Squamata; family Anolidae; genus Anolis; species Anolis carolinensis. The sequence continues at coordinate 10,273,037 of NW_026943821.1, read as the reverse complement.
GGGTTCATTCTCACTGTGAAATGAATGCGGCTGGACCTTACTTTAAATACCATAGCTCCATACTATCTAATCCTGGGAGTTATAGTTTCCCAAGGTCAACATATTTCTCTGTGAGGCAGCCCAGAGAAAGAGATGGGAGGAGTGCATTGATGCTTTCTCCTTCCTTGCTTCTTTCCCGATGGGGCAGTGGAAAGAGAGGCTAGACTGAAAGCTCAGGGAATTGAAGACACGTAGCAGCTGAAATTTCAAAAAAATATTTGGGTGATGAGGAAGCTGAGGAAAAAAAGCTTTTGGCAGGAAGGAGGCCGAGGGAAAAAGGGTATTTATGGTTTTCTAGGAGTTGTGCCTCCGTAACCCACATAAATATGGAGGACTGACTGTACAAAGGATTGGATGCAACTCATCACCTAGATTTGGAAAGCATTTTGCAGCCCATTACTTGCTTCATGCTTAGAATCCAGAGTGTGAGCACCCTCAGTGCAGAAAGGGCCAGGGCAGTACAAATTAAAAATAAATACATAAATAATAATAATAATAGCAATAATAATGTTTACCCGTTCCATCAAAGGGAGAAACATTAAACGTAGTCAAAGGCAATGAGCCTGACACTTATGACACCACCTGGAGCAGGCAGCAAGCAGTTCAGCAAAAGAGGTGTTGAGATGCTAAGCAGAAAGCAGAAGACCTTATTCCTGGGACGGTGGAGGTGATAGTGGTCTCCTCCCTCAACTCCAAGTCAATTTCCTAGATCTCAACATTGGAAAAGGTGACAGAAACTGGGACATTTTAAACATCGCGGGGAAAACAGGATGACAGAGGATTAACTAGGGCTGTGTCTGTCAAATGAGGACATCTTAAGGATATGAGACAGTGTGAGGTCCAAAAGGTGCTCTACGACATGTGACATAGAGTACATAAACCCTTTGTACAGAGATGCATCTGTCCCAGAGGTTCCCTCTCAGCCCTGTCAACTCTGCAGTGACCCTTGGTCTCTTACCTTTTCCAGAGATCGGTGCATTTCTCTGGGGTCTAACTGGAAGAGATTCCCAAAGATGGGCAATGGGGCTGGTCCAGGTGGCAGCTTCCCCTTCTTTCGCTTGCCTCCATTCCAGTACAAAGCCAGGCAGAAAAGGGCAGCCATCAGGAGCAGTGGGGTGGCCCCGCTGAGATCCATGGCTGCAAAGAAGAGTCCAGAGTCGAGGACCAAACTCTTTCACTTTCCCCAGTGGGTTATATGTGCATGTCTCTTTATGTGGTACTTCTCCCTCCCTCCCTCCCTCCCTCCCTCTCTCTTTTTGATTTTGTTCTCAATGTGAGGTCAGTGTGTTTACAGTCCCACATGGATTTCAAAGAAATGCTCTCCTCCCTCAGTGTTTTTTTTTTTTTTTTTTTTGGAGAAAAGATGACACCGAGCCAAAGTGCCTGGCTATCCTTTTTGGTCTGGCTTGCAGAGAAATGATAAATTAGCAGAACACAAACAGAAAGACAGTAAGAGAGAGAGGGAGAGGGAGAGGGAAAGATTTTGGAAGTTAACCTGCTTGTGTTTCTGGAAGAAATGTAGGCAGTCCACTAATTATAAACATTCGACTTACAAATGACTCATAGTTAAGGATGGAAGTGAGAGAAATCTACCCCTTAGACGGGAAATCCACTCCTGAAAGAGTTATTATCGTGCGGAACAGAAGTCTCCACTGAAGCTTAATCACCAATCCTTGTTTCCACAACAAGCCACATTTTTCAAAATCCAATTATCATCGAGAGAAAAGGGGTAGAGACAGCAGAACAAACACCAGAGGGGTCTTAACCCTTCCCTATGCTATCCAAAGCTAAACAATATATATATTTGGCTGGTGTGACACTTAAAATATGTACCTGTTCTGACATATATAAATTTAACTTAAGAACAAACCTACAGAATGTATCTTGTTTGTAACTTGGGGAATGCCAGTATTTATTAGATTTGTGCACAGATTCGTAATGGTCATTTCCTTCCAGCCAACCCATCTTGTTCAGCTTGGTCTGTTAGCCCTAACGGCAAGGGGAGTGTGGGAGCTGCTAGAAGGAAAAGTGCATGGCGGGGGGGGGGGGGGGGAAGCAGTGTGTTGGGAGAGAGCGTGTGCCTTTAAACCCAGGTCTCCTCTGCAGACCGAAGGGAAAGTATCACAGGAAGAGTGGTATCTTAAGCTCCTTTTTTGAAACCCAGGTCTCCTCTGCATACCAAGGGGAAAGGCTCGCAGGAAGATAATGGGCCAGATCTAGCCACATTTTTTGGTAGCAGACCAAAAATGATGGTTCGGTGGCTTGCCCGTTTTTGGGAGCCCCTGGAAACAAATCCAGGAGCCTTCCAAACTTTGGGCAGCAGAAATGAACTGAGGTTCAGCTGAAATGCACAAGCCTATTATTTACATTTTCAGTTAATTTCCACAACCCTGGACTTTGATAAGTGGTTGATTTGTTCATTTCCAATGAGGTTCTATTTGGCAGATATCATTCTGGGCAAACATTACACAATGGTTTTTTAATTAAAAAAACCTAGCTTGCTTTGCTGTTTATATGAGTGGCAGTTTCTGTTGTATTGCATTCATCTTCTCGTTGGGCTGGACATTAGACAACTGTTTGGTCATTGGTTGCATGAAATATTGGGCTGGCTAGGCTAGAGGTGGGGGAAATGTCACCCTCCAGGAGTTGTTAGACTAAAACTCTCATCATTCCTAGCCAGCATGCCCAGTGATGAAACCTGATGGGAACCATAATCCAACAACATTTAAAGAGTTACATATTCCTTATCTTTCAAATGTGTCTTTGGTCTGATGATTTTTCTACATTTTGTACAGTGTTAGAGAATAGCGGAAGGGTGCAAATGAAATATGTTGATGTTTTGGCATCTCATGAAATTAATTTATTTCTGACCTAGCGATCACCCAGAGAAACCTTCATCTGTTTGTATCAGCTCGCTAAGCCAACTCCTTTACACCCTACTGATGCAAAGAGACATAAATCATGGCGGTTCTTGGTTATTAATGATTAAATACTGAACTTTAATGAATCCTTGGTTGAGGAGCATACAGTTTTGAAATACTGGCTGAGGAATGCAGGGTTATGCAATAGTCCAAGGCAACCAGCTTTGCAGATAGATTTGGCCAGATGGCAGGGAGGCTTCTTATCCAAACAATGTTACCAGTCAAGAATTCTGTTCCCTTCTTTCTGAATTCTTCGAAGACTTCTGTTAGGAGCCTTCTGAAACACTGCCAAGCATGTAGCAATCTCTGTTTATGTTCTGGGAAATAAAAAATAGTTATTGAAGTTGCTGAAGCCTGGATCAGTTTTTGATAAATGCTCAGGACAACAGCCAGATGGGCTCAGATGATGAGACAGCCCTACTGTGTAGTCCAATTGTGATGTTCAGTAAACCGCAAGCATCCCCCTTATGGGAAATGGTCACAACGCACTGGGGGCTTTTAGGTTTTGAAGAAGGCAAACCAAAGAAGAAACACCAGGTATATCAAGTGGAATGGGAAAGGTTTCTTATCACTCTTGCAAAATTAGACCTGAGAATGAAAGAGCCTGGAATCTGAACCTAAGCTGAGAAGTTTCTTTTTTGGGTGGGTCAGAATGGAGGCACCTTTTCTAGTGCTTCCATCTCCTGCCTGGTGTTGATCTTCATCAGAGGCAACAAACACAACCAGATAGAGGCACTGTTCTCTAAGACCTAGCCTGCTCACCATAGCGGGCAATTTGCTACAACTTGATGCCAAAAACATTATCCAGTGTCTGTTGAAGATCACGTTGGTCTCGTATGCCTTTCTAAAGTTGTGGTTTGGCAGCTCAGTTGAGAGTGTGGCAGAAGGCCACATGCCTTCAAATTGTTTCTGATTTGCTGTGACTCTGAGGAGAATTTATACCAAGGTTTTCCTAGCAAGATTTATTTCCCCCTTATATTGAAATTTCGAAGCATCACAGGACTTCAAGTTGGCTATGGGCTTGCTTTCCTGTGCTATGGAAATATTACTCAGTGTATGTGAAGAAGATAAGAGTAAGCATTTGCTGATAATGAACTTGAAGGGATGGATGGTATTTGTTCTTGGGGCTGCCTCCTTGGTGCCAGATGGAGCATTGGTTTCTTGAGCAATGAATAGATCATGCCCCCCGCCCCTCCCACAGGAGTTCACTGGCATGACTTTGCACACCCTGCTTAGGACATCTTTGATGATGCAAATGCTGCTTCATTACAAAAAGCAAATATACAATCCTGTACCAGCCTCCACCCTGTACTTTGACATTTGATTTCTTCAGCAGAAAGCAGTTTTCAGCAAAGAGGTAAATCAAACCAGAGAGAATGGCTAATTCTCAGATACAGGTAAACCTCAGTTAATGGAGACAATGTATTCCTAGGCATTGTATCTTTAGCAGAAAATTTGATAAAAATGAGATGGAAACAATTAGTATTGGTCCCTACATTACCAAAAAAGAGAGTAATTTTATTTATACTGTTTCAGCCTCTTTTTATTCAAAGCTAAATATGTGCAAAAGAAATGAAACTATCAGGTCAGGAAAGCCTTGCCTAAATATGGTAAATGAGTCTGAACCTTCCATTTATCACTTGAAACCTTTTCACAAACATCTGTTTTTTTCACATGTTTTCCACTTTGGTTTCTTGAGCTGTCTATCCCTCTGTTTTCACCTGGCATGGGCAACACACTATTGAAAACACACAGTGGTAGAAAAAAATAATATCTGGTTCCTTCTGATACATTTACTTGGTTAGGCAGGCTGAGCATCCCTTATCTGGAATTCCAAAATTGTCCACATGGGTGGCGGAGACAGTGATACTTTTGCTTTTGGATGGTTCAGTGCACACAAACATTGTTTCGTGCACAGAATTATTTAAAATGTTGTACAGTATAGAATCACCTCCAGGCTAGTAAAAGGTTTCCCCTGATGTTAAGTCCAGTCATGTCTGACTCTGGGGGTTGGTGCTTATCTCCATTTCTAAGCCAAAGAGCCGGCGTTGTCCATAGACACTTCCAAGGTCATGGGGCCGGCATGACTGCATGGAGCACCGTTACCTTCCCGCCAGAGCGATATCTATTGATCTACTCACATTGGCATGTTTTCGAACTGCTAAGTTGGCAGAAGCTGGGGCTAACAGCGGCCGCTCACGCCGCTCCCGGGGTTTGAACCTTTGTGGTCTGCAAGTTTAGCAGCTCAGCGCTTTAACACACTTCGCCACCGGGGCTACATGAAACATAAATGAACATTGTGTTTAGACTTGGGTCCCATTGTCAAGATTACGTACATGTATGCAAATGCAGGATTTCCAAAATCCAAAAAAAGAACCAAACCAAAATCCCAAATGCTCGTACTTAGGAAAATGTTTAAACAAAGACTAGGCAGAAAAGTGGGTTGGAAATCAATATAGGGAAATCTGCTTTGCATAGATTTCTGAAAGTGGATTCTACATATTGGTGGCAGCAATGAAGAATATTTGGGGCCAGAAGCCTTCAGCTGAGAATGTGAAAATTGGAGAAGAAGCAGGGCAAAAGGCAGAATGAGAGACAAGCAATGAGGAATAGGCAGTGGTGGGTCCCATGCTCATAGGGTAGTGCCTTCACTCCAGGTTTTGAAGGTTCAAGGACGCATTCATTCAGAGACAGGGGTCAGCACGTTGGAAAGCTTCTTAACGTCTGGATTGAAATATAGAGCAGACTGACTGCAGCCACTAGCTGGTCACAAGTACTGATATGAACCATGCAGTTCCATATCCTCCTTCCTGGCCTTGCAGCTGCCGGAAGGAAGAGGATGAAAGGAGGAGGCAGTTCAGACAACGAAGAGCATCTGGTCTTGGCTCAGAGGGGAGTAGACGAGGGATGCTTTTACAGATGTGTGTACAGGCAGTCCCCAAGTTACGAACAAGATAGGTTCTAGAGATTTGTTCTTAAGCTGAATTTGTATGTAAGTTGGAACAGGTATATTTTAAAGGGTAAATCCAGATATATATAAGCTTTGGATAGCATAAGGAAGGGTGAACACCCCTGTGGTGTTTGTTCTGCTATCTGTGCTTCTGTTCAGAAGATTTCACTTCACTTTCTGTTCCTGTGATCATTGGATCTTGAAAAAAAAGGCTTGTTATAGCAACAAGGATTGGTGAGCAAGTTTCATAGGAGACACTTTTTCCTCATGATAATAACTTTCCGGAGTAAATTTCCCTTCCGAGGGGTAGATTTCTCTCAGTTCCTGTTGTTGAACCTCCATTTTTAACTATGAGTCATTTGTAAGTTGCTTGTTTGTAACTCAGGGACTACATGTATTCTTATTTGCTTCCCTCTGGAGACCAGGCAAGTTACTCTATCATCACTTCAGTTTCTCTCCTGCTCCCTCACCTCACAGGTAAGCAGCATTGAGCAGCTGCCATGCTTCCTAGGAGGGAGGAGATATTTAATGGCATGCAAAAGGGCAAAAAGAAAGCTATATTCTCCAAAGTCACACTTATACATTTGTATGTTATTAAGAGACCATGGGATCAGGTGGTTAGGACAACAATATGCTTGCAGAAAGGAAATTGTTGTAGGACATGAAAAGCCAGGTTGGAGAGGCAAGCATGGAGCCTATAGGGAGAGGAAGAGAGGAAGAAGAATGACTGAGGAACCAGCCATATTTGGAAAGACCCAAACACCCCTACTTGGATAAACCAAAGGAGGCCTCTCTAGTCCTACAGAGATGAAGGGAAAATCCACCAGTAGGTCATGAAGACAAATCCAATTTTCCCATCATGCTCCTCAACTATGGATAAACAGAGGAACATGCTGCTCTTGGGTTTAAAGCCAACCTTAAAAACTGTGGCATAGACACTGAGAACGGGGAATCCCTGGCCCTTGAGCTGTGACCAGCAGTGCTGCAGAATTTGAAGAGGCATGAATGAAGGGCTTAAGGGAGAAACGTGCCAAGAGGAAGGCACATCAGGCCAACCCTGACCGTGACCACCTGCCACCTGGAAACTGATATCTTCACTGCAGAAGAACATGGGGGTCAAGAATAGGTCTCCACAGCCACTTGGAGGGCCATCATCCTTGGATTACGAGGGATTGCCTAAGTAATCTGTTCTTGATGACAACAACATCAAGGAAGAAATTGACCCAAAGTAAGAAGAGAAGGTGGATGTGGACCTGGAAAAGATTGAGGCTATCTTTTATCAGCAGGACTTCTGGAATCAACAAGAGGACAGGGTGGTAGTGATGGAGTGTTGTTGGGAACGAGAGGCGAGATAATATAAGGGAATGGAAAGCAGCCAAAAAAGCAGTGATGCAAGGGGAGCAGCTTCCTAGCTTGAGAAGGAAACCAACTCAGAGATGGAGGAGGAAGCAGAGCTTTTCCTCAGCCTCTGGAGGGAAGCTGAAACGGGAATGAGCAAGCTATCCTTCTCTCCAAGTTGGGGTGGGATTCAACGGGGCAGGAGGCAAAACTTGTAGGGTCGAGGGATGCTCCCCAGCCCAGTGGACTCTGGAGTGATGTCAATGTCCTTCGGATCCATCAGGGGTTTCAGCTTGAAGTTCTGCAAGATGGTGGTGAGGAAGATGAACAGCTCCATGAGGGCAAGGTTTTCACCCAGGCACACACGCTTCCCTGTGAGGAAGGGTGGGAGGAAGAGGGAGGGAAAGAAAGGACAGAAAATATAAGAAAAAAATGGAGATGAGTCCCACATATGAGTTCTTGCACCTTTGTAAAGAAAGAGTTCACTAGATGCCTCTCCCATCCTAGATTTGGAATCCCATGCTTTTATGAACAAGAAAAGATAATCTGCAAAAGACTAAGTTGTACTAGCAAAATGACTCATATGTGAATCTTTTTTCTGCAGATGGCTTATCGTACACTGCTGATGATATCTGGAAGCATCAGTTGCCTTGCATCTGCAGAACAATTTTTTGCACAGAAGTACTAATATTTCAGGTATGGGAGTGGAGTTCCATACGTGGTGCCACTGCAGGTTGATTCGTATTACAAATGGCCTGTTTGCATGCCATAGATTTAGATGCATTTCAAATGGGTTGCACAAGGATGGCCACTGCATATTGATATGCATTGTGTATGTGCATCAATGAACAATGTACATTTAGTTGTGAAATGTTGCAATTCACTGACAGGTGTTGGACATCTGCCATATAACTCTGAGAAAGTAAGGCAATCTTCTGTATCCTTAATATAGGATCTTGGTTTATAAAGCACAATGCTGGTGCATACAGAAGCACTGGAAAACCCGACATGTATCACAACAAAACTGTAGGGAGCAAGAGCAGCTTGCAGATTGAACACCAATGGTACTAGGAATCCACTCCAGGTTTCACAGGAGCTATGATGCTGTAGATAGGATTAAGCACATTAGATAGCTCCTTTAAGCTCAAACCTCGTGACTTGAAGGTTGGGTTGCTGACCTGAAAGCTGCCAGGTTCAAACCCCACCCGGGGAGAGTGCGGATGAGCTCCCTCTATCAGCTCCAGCTCCATGCGGGGACATGAGAGAAGCCTCCCACAAGGATGGTAAAAACATCAAAACATCTGGGCGTCCCCTGGGCAATGTTCTTGCAGACGGCCAATTCTCTCACTTCAGAAGCGACTCAAGTTGCTCCTGACATGAAAAAAAAGCTCAAACTAAATCCTGCAGTGGATTCATTGCCTTCCTGACATGGGAGTCGGCAGGCACAACTTGTGTGATACTTTGTGATCATTATGAAAGGCTCTCTTTCTTTGACACTTTTGACACAGAGGTTGGAAAGCCATCTTTCAAGACTGCTTTATTTGTGTATGTCATGAAAGGAGATTAGACTAGATGGTCCCTGTACTCTCTTCCAAATCACTTTCTCCTCCCAGCAACAACCCTATGAGGTAGGCTAAGTGGGTGTGAATGGGTCAGTATCATGGCTCAGGGTACATTGGAACTTGGCTCCCCCAAATCCCAGTCTAGTGTTCTAACTTTGTACCCCACTGGCTATGAAAATGTTTTTTTTCACCTGCAGAGAAAGCCATGAATGCATCGTTCCTCTTGAACCGCCCGTTCTTATCTAGGAAATGGGTTGGGTCAAAGTTGTTTGGGTTCTTGAACTGTGTCGGGTCAAACTGAGACGTGCAGAGTAAGGGGATGATGTTGAGATCCTGGGGTTGGAGGAAGAGAAACACAACAAGGAGAAGGAAGAAAATATGGGTTACAACAATGGAGTTACTGTTAGACAAGCAGAGAGGGCTTAGATACCCATCACATACATCACATACCTGTCAATTAAGGGTTGCTAGAAAGAGCCAGATGTTACCCCAAGAGGGCTGTGGGAAAGAGCCAGTTGTTACCCCAAGGGGTCACTGGAGGGCTGTGAGAAATAGCCAGCTACTACCCCAGGAAGTCATTGAAGTGTTGCAAGAAAGAGCCAGTTGTTACCCCAAGAGGTCACCAAAGTGTCATGGGAAAGAGCCAGCTGTTACCCCAGGAAGTCACTGGAGGGCTGTAGGAAAGATCCAGTTGTTTGCCCAAAAGGTCACTGGAGGGTCGTGGGAAATAATAAGCTTTTACCCCAAGAAGCGAGTAGAGAGTTACCATGGAGACCTGAATGAGCCAGGTGTGCTCACTACCCAAGGGACAGAGAGAGTACTGCCTTGTGTTTTGATCTGTTGATAGAACCATCACTACAATAATAAAACTAGCAATTATTTTTACTATTACATAAGTACTATTACAAAACACAAATCCAGGCCACGCCAGGTACATAAGCTTGTGTAAAAATAAAGAAGAAGATAGCTTAAGCAGAGTATTTTCCATTTAGATCAGGAGTAAATGATTTTAATTGGTTTGGTGGATAGTTTTTTATCACAAAAAATTTGGTCTGCAATAAACCTAAAAAAAATTGAAAGTGCCAAAAGTAACCTTGTAGGTTTTGTAAAAAATGTATTTTCAATGTTAAAGTCTGTGTGCCTGTGTATGTGTGTCCAGAAATCTATTTAGAGAGTTGGAATCATTGGAGTTGTAATCTTTAGCCTTCTCTGCCAAATTTGAGATGGTGCTTATCAAACTGTAACTGCCATACATTTCACAGCATTTAACCATGGTAGATAAACGGGTTAAACTGCATACATTTTACAGTTTAGATGCACTCTCAGATTATATAGAACAGGGGTGTCAAATTCATTTTCATCAAAGGCCACATCAACCTCATGGTTGCCTTCAAAGGGATATTGAATCTATGGACGAAAAATCTGTGGATACAGCTGGTCAATCATATTTTTTACATAATGGTTGGAGCTCTTTAGTTTTTATCCAGTTTGAGTTCCCAGATGGTATTGAATGACAATTATCATCAAATTTTATGATCCATCATGTAAACTGGGGATAATGGAAGTTGCAACCCAACAGCACTTGTGGCTCTGAGGTTGGGGAAAGGTTAAAATCAGACATTATATCCACAAGCTTTATATCTAAGTTCAGACCCCATGATCCTGTCTAAACACAACAATCTGCAGCCTTCCAGGTTTATTGCAACTCCTGTCTGCTGTAATCTTGGGGTTCAATGTGGAGGAATACAGGAGTTGGAGTCCAGCATCTGGAGGACCACGTAAAATGCTATGGTGGGCTGGATTGGTCATTTTAATAACCTTAGTGGGGCAGAAAGGAAAGAAGTCCCTGAGAGATATTAATCCCACCATCACTGTGTTCAGGAAATAGCCTATGAGAATCTAAATCGATGAAGGGTGATTAATGATTGATGAAAGTACTATATGAATATGATTCCCTGTACAAGGCAGTTCCTCCAATTTTTCAAACCTTGGGGAGAGTATATCCACGGAAGTCAATATCCCGCGTGACCGTATGGGGCACTCCCATCGGGACAATGTCAGCATAGCGCTGGATTTCATGGATGACAGCATCGGTGTAAGGCATCCGGATCCGATCTTCCATGCATGGACTGCGGTTTGGCCCAATGACTCGGTCAATTTCTTCATGGAGTTTCTCTGTGAAGAGGAAAAGATTGGAAAAGTCATGAGTTGTATTCTACAGCCAGGGAACTGGGTGAGAATGGATGGGAAAGCACACATTAAAGGCAGATACTTTTTTGGGTGAAGGAGGAGAGAAGCACTGCAAAAGCCAAGGAGGTTGTCTCTTCAACCCTTTCATTTCAAGCAGAACTTACTATTGCAGATCCAAAATCCATTATATAGCAAGAGCAGACTCTATCATTTTTAGAGTTGTAATTGAGACAGAGATGGGGAAGTTGGTAGCGATAAGAAAGTTGCATTAAAATTAGTGAAAGGATATTATCAAATTGATGTTGAAAAAATTAATTGTATTTTCATTGAAAATCAGACTTTTAAAAACTTATTTAGTTAATTCTAATTTTATAGTGCCTTGCCACAGTAAAAGCTATATCACAATAAGAGTTAAAATCCTTTCTATTACGTTACTTCTTTGCTGAATATGGCAAGAAGGGAATAGCTGCATAAATGTGTGAAAACTCTATTTTTGACCACACAGCCCCAAATTCACCTTAGGGTCACCAAAGGTTGGAAATGTCTTGGAGGCCCACAACAGCAACATAATGTAGTTATGGAGAAACAGTAACATTGAAATGCCAAATTTACAACATGGGGTCCTGTACTGGAGATCCCCATTCCTAATACATGGCTTCTACTTCTACTTATCCATGTTCCTTCACCCTAGTTTGAAGGGAAGATATTCCTCCAAGCTTTCAGCATGTACCTCTCCTGCTCTCAGGACAGAATAATAGAACTGAAGTGTTCAAAGCAACTGCAAAGTCTATCCACTCCAAACCTTGCAACTGAAGGAATAATGCAGCCAAAACACCCCTAGCTGGTCACCTTTCAACCCATCTTCTCAGCTCACCTTCCACTTCAGGGTGCCTCAGGAGGATGCGGAGCCCATATTTCAAGGTTGAGCTGACAGTCTCTGTCCCAGCAAAGAAAAGGTTCACGGTAGTCTTTGACATGGTGTCTTCATTGAAATAGGTGTTGGGGTTGTTCTTTTCCTGAAGGAAGGAGACAACAATGGAAAATAATTTCTAGCCTTTTTGGGACCTCATATATCAATAGATACTTTTTTGGAATATATCACTATACCATTTTTTGTGTGTCAGGAGCAACTTGTTTTTGCCATCCTTGCGGAAGGCTTCCTCTGAAAGAGGGAGCTCATCTGCACTCTCCTCGGGTGGGATTCGAACCTGGCAGCTTTCAGGTCAGCAACCCAACCTTCAAGTCACAAGGCTTTAGTCCACAATGCCATTGGGGGCTCCTATATCACTATACCATAATTGTCCAGGTAGGAACACAGAGGAAGAGATGTAACTTACCTACGGCTGAATCTAATGTTCTCACATTTGTTTGCTGAATCCCCCAAAAGATTGGGGTAAACATCTGCTATGATGACATGAGGAAATTTGGGGTGCAGGTTATGGATCTCACTCTATATATCTGGCACTTTTAAGCCTACTGTTTACTCCAAAAGGCTGCTACAGTATAGAATGAATGAAGTTCGACACCACTTTACCTGTCATGGCTCAGTGCTATAGAATCATGAAAGGCTTTCTCTGCCAAAGAATCCTGGCATCTCACCAATCTACAAATTCTAGGATTCCATAGCATTGATCCATGCAGTTAAAGTGATGTCAAACTGCTTTAATTCTGTGGTGTAGATGCATCTTTGGATATGGAAAAGCTTGGACACAAAGGTAGTCATACAGCAAATATACAACAGTTACATATCAATTAAACTGTTATGACTTTTCTCTAAAGTTGTGGTTCTCAAAGTGTGCTCCGCGGAGCCTTCAGGGCTTCACGAAGCAAACAAAGGGGCTCTAGGCTTCTCTATATTATTCTTTCTTTCTTTCTTTCCTTCCTTTTTTTGCATTGTATGAATTAGTCTACACACACACACTGTCCATTCATCTACCACTGGAACGGCACATGCCTGATATACACAAATTCTATATAACACATAATATAATATATAAGCATTTATGGGAGCTCCATGAGAAACTTTTGCTTCAAAAAGGGCTCAATGGCTGAAAAAGTTTGAGAACCCCTGCTCTAAAGGATTCTGGGCATTGTATTCTACGGCAGATTCTACAGAGATATGATTTGAGATGCTTGGCCAACCTGGCTCCTATTCACAGAGCTATAGTTCCCAAGTTTCTTTTAAGAAAGAGGAAGAGAGGAAAATATACCACAAGAGCAGTTGCCATGCTGAGGCTCTGAGGGTACCTGCTGGATTTTGATGAGGAAGCAGTCAATGAAATCCCGTGGTGAATTGGGGTCCAGCGTCTGCTTGTTCATTTCCAGACGTTCCCCCACAAACTCTGCCAACTTCAGGTAGTTCTTGTAGATCTGCCGATGAGGGCCAGGGATGTGTCTCATGATCTTTGGGAAGGTGAACAGCATCTACAGTGAAGGAGACAAGGTGCAAAATCACAGGCTGTGTCCAATTTGAGATGGATCAGGGTTATTACATCAAAACAAGGTGATCATGATGACAGAAAGCCATTTTTACAGGATGCTTTATGGATGCAGAGTAGTTATGCACCAGTTCTCCGAACCAGTATAGCTGGGCTGCGATAGAGGACTGTCTTAGAAGCTACCAAGTCTCTAAGCATGTGTCAACAACACCTTCCACATTGGGAGAGGTCCATTATAAAGTTAGAAGCAAAGGACTCGGGTAGTAAAGTCTAAACCAGGGGTCCCCAGACCTTTTAAAGAGGGGGCCAGTTCATGGTCCCTCAGATCGTTGGAGGGCCGGATTATAGTTAAAAAAAAACTATAAACAAATTCCTATGCACACTGCACATCTCTCATTTTGAAGTAAAAAAACTAACGGGAACAAAAAACAAACAAACGGGAGGCTCCTTCTTTGGAAGCTTTTAAACAGAGGCTGGATGGCCATCTGTCGGGGGTGCTTTGAATGGGATTTCCTGCTTCTTGGCAGGGGGTTGGACTGGATGGCCCATGGGGTCTCTTCCAACTCTACTATTCTATGATTCTATGATTCTAAATACAGCCTCAGCGTTAATAACAATCATAATCATAATAAAAATAATAAAGAAAGTTGGAAGAGACCCCTTGGGCAATTTAGTCCAACCCCATTTTACCTTTGTGCACCAAAAGCACAAGCAAAGCATCCCTGACAGATGGCCACCCAGCCTCAATGTTGTTAATAATAATAATACATCACACAGCCCTAAACGCTTGGGAACTTGTGATTTTGTGATACGAAATCCAGCATATATATCTTGTTTGCTATGTTATACTGTGTCTTTGTGTCAATAATAATAATAATAATAATAATAATAATAATAATAATAATGATTGAAAGAGACCCCTTGCGGCATTTAGTCCAACCCCCTTCTGACTTTTTGCACCAAAAGCACTAGCAAAGCACCCCCCCCCTTGATAATTAATTATTAATTAAATAATAATTCAAATACTATTATAAACAAGAAAAACTCTGGAAGGCACGCACTGGGCGAGGGAGGGGGCGGGGGCCGGATAAACGGCTTTGATGGGCCGCATGTGGCCCCGGGGCCTTAGTTTGGGGACCCCTGGTCTAAACAAAAGAATATCTGCTGAGACGTTCTCCCACTTCTAGAAGATTTTAGAACAGCTAAACAGCTATCTACCTTATGCCTTTTGTAACAAGATCAAAATATTCTCACTATAAGGTTAAGCTCACATCCTTGTCTATTGGGATGTCAGACTAGGATGAAGAATACAATTAGGTTTCTTGTCCAAGAAAAAGCTCTTCTATGCCTTCCTAAAGATGGTCAACCAAGAAGGTACACCATAACCTCCAAGTATGGCCTTACCTGCCCCCAGGTTGAGCTCATCAGCTTCCAGTTGTTGTTGATGAGGTCAAGCAAGGTCAGGAACTTTTTGTCGGTGTATTCAAACCGATCTCCGAAAACTAGAGTGCAGATGATGTTGGAACCAGCGCAGCTCAAGCAGAAAGTGGGATCAAAGGGTTTTCCTGTGAATAAGGAATTGGGAAGGTAGACTTTAAACACATGCACACACCACTATTTTGATAGAGTTCTCTTATACACTTCCTTAATGGGTTATTGGATGTATTTTTTATTCTATGGTAACTACAGGTATGACTGTGTCAGTTTGGTGGCCCAGATCTAGCATTGTCATTCTAACTACACATTGTAGCAGCCAGGATAATGTAAGTCCAGCTTACTATATAATAGCTGCGGAGCAAGAAATCAGTCAATAAACAATTTCAAAATTCCTACTATTTTATAATATGAGGTTTAGACATGTCACAATTCTCAAAACTGGTGTTTAAACTGTCTTCAGTAGTAAGTGAGCAGTATATTGTGTTTTCTGCCCTGAGATCCTTCATAAACTGCAACTACCAAAATCCAACACTTTGGAAAGTCTAGTCGAATAAAACAGGTTCGGGTTAACATAATCAGCATGCTTCTCTTTAATACTAACTGACCTCATTCTTTATTAAGAAAACTTTTCCCTAGCCTAATTTATTTCGAGGAATAGTTAACCTGTAAAATAACTTTGTTTCATCAGGTGGGTTTGAAAAAAAACAAACACACACACACACAGAAAATAGATAAAACTTTGTTGGTGGTCAACAAAGGAGATTCTACACCATCCATTGGAGCCCTAAATTTTACCAAATTGCTCATTGGGAAGACACTAGTCTAAGATTACATAGAAGACTGGGTGGAATAAATCACTCTCCCTCCTTCTGCCAGGAGAAAAAAAAACCCACCTTCCGTTTTGTGGAATTCAGCTATCAGGAATTGGGCCTCCTCCTTGATTCGCTCTTCAATAGATCGCTTTCCCATCCCAAAGCTCTTGAAAGTGGTGATAGCAAACCTGCGTAACTGCCTCCAACACTCTCCAGTGCCGTACACGATTCCTGCACAGAAAGACAGGGGGAGTCAGAGGATTACAAGCTATCTATACATAGCTTGTAATTGTTGCCTAATGAGGTTTAGGACCTCATCACATGGATGAGGTCCAGCGTTGCAATTTGTGAGCCACCGTGGCAAATCATGGGTGGCAGTGGGGCAATCCCAGTGCTCGCGGTAGCATCATTGTTCCTAATGGAACACGGGGAGGCTACCGTGTTGGTGACACAGTTCCCTATCACACTGCTGTCCCAATTCACCCACAGAGACCCACTAGACGTCAGCTTACCTAATCTGTGAGTAAACCAGGACAGAAGCATCCTAGGATGCTTATTTTTTTCACTTGTGATGAGGTTGTAATTGTGGCGGGATAATTAATACCTTTCCATTGGGGAACACGTAAATGCTCTCCTCTGCTGTGAAAGAACTACTGCATTCATGATTCAACTAAGCTTTATTTTTTGGTCCAGTGATGTGTACCAGTTTCACTATCAAATATTTTGAGAACCACAGAGACAGTATATAAAGCTGGGAGTCCTGACTTGTGGTAGCCTTGCGTTGTCATCCCTAAAGATTCTCCACTGGGACAATGATTGGCTTATGCACAGAGATGTTGAATTTTGTCACCATTTAATAGGTATGGTCCTAAAATGATGGCTGCACACATATGCAATCTCTCTGCCACCTCTCTTGAGCAGCTCTTAGCCACTTGGTCCAAATTAAGTCAGATTGGATGAAATATCTACCCACTGTTGACCTCAGAACTGACTCTGAAATAAATACCTATCCCTGCACCTCCTGTCAATGCAAAGTTTCATTCCTGGGAACACATGGAAAACATACACCTTTTGACTATGAAAAGTATTCCTTTTCCTCAGAATAGCAGCCAATGCTGTCAACAACATGGCCATCTATGGGCTTTGGAGTAAGCGTTTTAGGATCAAATGGCTTACGTTGACCCTGATTCTTACCATTTCCTTTGCTCCACATCTGGACAGCAGGGAAGTCACCGCGACCACTGAACTCTTCTGCTTTGTCTATCAAAGCTTCTTTGAGCACCTGGTAGCCAGAGAGGACCACACAGGGCCGAGAGCCCAAGTAGAAGGTGTACATCGGACCATAGGTCTTACTGAGCTAGGAAGAAAGGAGAAAACTGACACAGAATGTGTGGCTCCAGCTGGGATTGTGTGTACACACCATTAGAGCTTTCGTGGAGTGTCTGAATTTTGGCAAGAGTCTTCTCTGGAATGAGAAGGAATCTCAGGACTAGAACTGTGCTTGAAAGGTGAGTGTATATCTATTTTCCTTGGTAGATTGGTCATACTGTATGAATGGCTTACTCTGTACAACTGTGACTGATGTTTAATGAATCATACTTAATGGTCTCACCAGGGGTGGCTCCCATGACATCAATCTTATAACATCACCAGTCCCACCACTACCATGATGATATCACAAGGATCATTCTTGGGTTTCAGATTTCATTATTTACAATCTTAGTGACTGAGATAGCCTTAAACTGACAACATTATGTGTTGGATATGGCTTCAAGTTGCCTATTGATTTATAGTGACCACATGCATTTCATAGGACTTTTTAAGGCAAGGAATATTCAGGAGTGGGTTTGCCCCTTCATTCCTCTGAAATATAGCCCATAGCACCTGATATGCATTGGCAGTTTCCCACCAAGCTGACCCTGCTTAACTTCCAAGATCAATTGGAATTTGGCATCTTTAGGGTATCAGATCTGACCATGGTGGTCCACGCCTTAGTTACCTCTAGACTGGATTATTGCAATGCGCTCTACGTGGGGCTGCCTTTGAAGACGGCCCGGAAATTACAATTAGTACAACGTTCAGCAGCCAGGTTCCTAACTGGAGCAAACTACAGGGCACGTTCAACGCCTCTGTTTAAAGAGCTCCACTGGTTGCCGTTTATTTTCCGAGCCCAATTCAAGGTGCAGGTTATCACCTACAAAGCCCTAAACGGTTTGGGACCCACCTACCTTAGAGACTGCATCTCACCCTATGAACCCGCACGATCTCTTCGCTCGTCGGGGGAGGCCCTCCTCTCGCTTCCACCACCTTCGCAGTCGCGGTTGGTGGGGAAGAGGGAGAGGGCCTTCTCCCATCTCCACGACGGCCCCCCGGCTTTGGAACTCACTCCCTAGGGAGATCAGGCAGGCCCCTACCCTCCTCTCTTTTCGGAAGAGCCTGAAAACCTGGCTCTTCCAGAAGGCCTTTGCTGATTGACCTTTGTAAGTCCGACCTATTTGCCCATTGAGTATAGATCCGTAGGTATGCCTTCTCAGTATTACACTTAGCACTTTAATGACTACGCCAGCTCCCTGATGACCTCTACATATTTTGCACCTTGGCCCAGATTCGTAAATTCAATTCATGTTTTTTAATATCTATCTATATATACTGAGTCCCAAGCTGGTCGTATACCATTCAAGGGATAAATATCTAATACTAACACATAGTTCTGCAATGCGAAACTGATGTTCTGTTTCATCTGGGCCTCATTCCGTCGATCTATCCTTCCCTTGTTTTCATTTCCCATGGTCAGGGCACTGGGGACCGGTGTCTTTGGTAGGTCATCTAGTCCCCCAGATTGGTTTGACTGAAGCATGTTTCCTTGGTTTACTTCTGGAGCTGGACCCAGGTTGGACAGTGTTAGTGACTCTTCCATCTTAAGCTCAGGGTTGGACTTGAGTTTAACTTTCCTGGCTTTCTTAACTTTAGTTGGTTTAACAGCAGTAATTTGCCTTTTCTTCCTGTCCATGAGTTTAAATAACTTTTGGAAGTTCATGCTGGATCTTTTGGTTGCAGAGATGGCAATCTTTTTCTCATCCTTAGTTTTGCTCATTCTCTTTATCTTGTATGCTGACTTTTTATGACTGTTTTTATCAATATTGTTGTTATCGTTGATTGTTTGTTTTATTGCACTGTTTGCTTTTATATTGTTGTAAGCAGCCCCGAGTCCCTCCGGGGAGATGGGGCGGGGTATAAGAATAAAGTTATTATTATTATTATTATTATTATTATTATTATTATTATTATTATTATTATTTAGGCCTGGCAACTGTGCTCCTCTGAATAAGTATTTCCAAGGAAATGTTAAAAAGGGTTGCCATAAGTCAGAGTTGACTTGAAAACTAATTTGTTTTCAATTTATTTTATTTCTGAAGGCTCATTTAGTGAAGTGCAAACAGTTTTTGCACTTTGAATTCTGTTCGCAATAACCCAAGTGAGGCCCCATGAAGTCTGAAAATGCATTATATGGTCAGTGTGGACTCATATAATGCAGTGAGATGAGAAAGTGGGGGGCTTAGCCTATCTAATTTCAGCCCTTTTCTACTTGCAGGCCTGATCTATACTACAGCATTAGTACAGTTTGATACCACTTTAACTTCCCTGGCTCAATGCTATGGAAGCCTCTGTGTGCATGTCAAAGGGTGTCTGTGAGTTTTCCGGGCTGTTTGGCAATGTTTCAGAAGTATTTTATCCTGATGTTTTACCCACATTTATGAGGATGCCTGCCATAGATGTGGGCGAAAGGAGATAATGCTTCTGGAACACGGCCATACAGCCCGGAAAACCCACAGAGACTCAGTGATTCCGGCCATGATAGCCTTCAACAACAATATGGCTACTTAATTAGCTTTAGCTATGGATTTACAGCATTGGCAGGTGGCTGTACTAGATTATCCTTGTGAACCCTGATATGTCCATGATTATGGGATCTCATGGTCACAAGATGGCCTGTTGTATGTGAGCCACATTTTCCCTTGGTCCACATTGCCATTGATCAGCCTTTGAAAGGGACATCTTTTTCCACCCTGCTGAACCCAAAACCATGCTATTCTTTGCCTACCAAAACAACTGACCACCTGGTCCCAAACTTGCAGTAGTGGCAACTGCCTTACCTCTCTCAGAGACTTGATGAGCTCTTTAATGTCCACTTGGTGAATGTTGCCAATGAAAGGGAGCGGAGTGGGTCCCGGAGGAAGGGTCCGATACTTCTTTTTGGAGGAGAAATTGAGAAAGAGAAGGCATGATACTGCCATGGCCAAAAGAATGGTGATAGCTCCACTGAAGTCCATCTTGGTGCCAGAGAAAAACTCCATCCTCGGTTCTTGTCGGTATCTCGTAGTCTTCAAATGGTACTAGTTGCTGGATATATATATATGGGGAGGAAACATTTTAAAATACGTTTCCAGGTCTTCTTGCATCACTCCTTACTTGACAAACAGTGTGTGTCCTCTCTTGTCATTCATCAACCACAGCTGGTGGCTGAGCTGCCAACCTAGATGTAATGTCTGCCCTTGACAGGAGAATTGTCTTAACACAAAATGTATCAATATATTGTATACACCTGATACACATGCCCTAATGATTATTTATACAATATTTGTAATAATTTTGTTTGTATGGACAACAGAGTCTGTGTATACTGAACCACCAGAAAGCAACTCTCAGCTATCCATGTGGTCAATTTTGGACTTTGGAATATTTCAGAATTTTGGATAAGGGATGCCTTGCATCATATTTACACAGGTGTGGGTTAACGTTATGTTTGCATGTGCCTCTTTTTGCCATTAATTGCTGAAGCCCTCCTCCCTCCTGCTTAGCCATTGTCTTTATTTGACAGGGATATTAGATACGTTTGATATGTTTTAATTGTTTGAAAGACTATTTTAACGGATACGTATTTTTTTTACAGTTTTATAATATTGTGTTTTATTGTGTTTTATAATATTATAATATTGTGTTTTATAATATTGTGTTTTAAGAGGAGGGGTCTAGAGCGCGTGTAGCACTCGAAGTGGAACGAATCAGACCGAACACGGCTGCACCTCTTTCTGAAGGCGTATGCCGCGGCAATAGATGCTGCAAAGAATGCCTTCTTTGCAGCTAATATTGCGTCCGTGAAGAACCGTCCGGCGGAGCTGTTCGAGTTGTCAGAGGTTTGTTAAATCCCACCACTCAAGATGGGATCCCTGACAGCTCAGCAGCTCGCTGTGAAGCATTTGCTCGGTTCTTCGCGGATAAAGTCGCTCTGATCCGCTCTGGCTTCGATGCCATATTAACGGCAGTCTCCGGGGATGTAACACGAGCACCTTCTTGTCCTATTTTGATGGATTCATTTCAATTAATTGAGCTCGAGGATGCGGGCAAGGTGCTTGGAGAGGTGAGGGCCACTACCTGCATCCTAGACCCCTGCCCATCCTGGCTGGTGAGAGAAGCCAGAGGGGGATTGGCCGAGTGGGTGAAGGTGGTGGTGAATGCCTCCCTTAGGGACGGCATTGTTCCAGCGGGCTTCAAATTGGCTGTGATAAAACCGCTGTTGAAAAAGCCATCACTGGACCCCACTCAATTGGATAACTATCGGCCGATTTCCAATCTCCCCTTTTTGGGCAAGGTCGTGGAATGGGTGGTGGCAGCGCAACTCCAGGCATTCTTGGTAGATGCTGATATTCTAGATCCGGCACAGTCTGGCTTCAGGCCGGGGCATGGCACCGAGACAGCCCTGGTCGCCTTAGTCGATGATCTTCTCCGGGAACTGGACAAGATGAGTGTGTCCTTGCTGGTTTTGCTGGACCTCTCAGCGGCCTTCGATACCGTTGACCATGGTATCCTTCTGGGACGACTCGCCGGGTTGGGCATTGGAGGCACTGTTCTGCAGTGGCTCCGGTCCTTCCTGGAGGGACGATCCCAGATGGTGTCACTGGGGGACACCTGCTCGGCTCCACAGCCATTGTCCTGTGGGGTCCCGCAGGGGTCGATATTGTCCCCCATGTTGTTTAACATCTACATGAAGCCGCTGAGAGAGATCATCCGGAGTTTCGGGGTCCGGTGTCATCTGTACGCAGATGATGTCCAGCTCTGTCACTCCTTCCCACCTGTCACTAAGGAGGCTGTCCAGGTCCTGAACCGGTGTCTGGCCGCTGTGTCGGACTGGATGGGGGCCAATAAATTGAAACTGAATCCAGACAAGACAGAGGTCCTCCTGGTTAGTCGCAAGGCTGAACAGGTAATAGGGTTACAGCCTGTGTTGGACGGGGTCGAACTCCCCCTAAAGATGCAGGTTCGCAGTCTGGGGGTTCTCCTGGACTCATCGCTGAGCCTGGAGCCTCAGGTTTCAGCGGTGGCCGGGAGAGCCTTCGCACAACTCCGCCTCGTGCGCCAGCTGCGCCCGTTCCTTGGGAGGTCTGACTTGGCCACGGTGGTCCACGCTCTGGTCACATCCCGGCTGGATTACTGCAACGCACTCTACGTGGGGCTGCCTTTGAAGACGGCCCGGAAGCTCCAGCTGGTGCAGCGGGCGGCAGCCAGGTTAATAACGGGAGTGGCTTACAGGGAGCGTACAACCCCCCTGTTAAGCCAGCTCCGCTGGCTGCCGATATGCTACCGAGCCCAATTCAAAGTGCTGGTTTTGACCTACAAAGCCCTAAAGGGTTCTGGTCCTGCCTATCTATCCGAACGTATCTCCTCTTATGAGCCCGTTAGAACCTTAAGATCTTCCGGGGAGGCCCTGCTCTCGATCCCACCTGCTTCGCAGGCGTGGCTGGTGGGGACGAGGGACAGGGCCTTCTCGGTGGTGGCTCCCCGGCTGTGGAACTCCCTCCCCAGCGATATCCGGCAAACCCCATCCCTCCTGGGATTTAGAAGAAAACTAAAAACTTGGCTCTGCGCCCATGCATTCAGCGAATAAGCTCACTGGCTGTTGTAATCGGGTTGCAAATCGGTAATTGTAGCAGTAGTGAATGACCGAGGATGGTGCAATATCGCTGCCTTGCAGCGTTTTAATTTTTATATACTTTTTATCACGTTTTTATCATGTTTTAATTGCTTTGTTTTATAGTATATTTGTTGCTGGCCCTCGTGGCAGAATGTAAGCCGCTCTGAGTCCCCTCGGGGAGAAGGGCGGGGTATAAA
Source organism: Anolis carolinensis (assembly GCF_035594765.1). Taxonomy (NCBI): domain Eukaryota; kingdom Metazoa; phylum Chordata; class Lepidosauria; order Squamata; family Anolidae; genus Anolis; species Anolis carolinensis. The sequence continues at coordinate 10,250,183 of NW_026943821.1, read as the reverse complement.
TGCATGTAATAATAAATAAATAAATAATAAATTTATTGATATTGTTATTGTCTGAATCTGAATTATTGTCATAGTTTGTAAGCTGCCCTGAGTCCCCCTTCGGGGATGAAAAGGGCCGGGTATAAGTACAGTAAATAATAATAATAATAATAATAATAATAATAATAATAATAATAATAATCGTGATTCATTGTCTGCCAGGTCATTTTTCCAATAGCTTTTAAATTGTCCCAGTTTTCTGGGACACCTTAAAAGCTTGTTTTCTGCTGCCCTGGAGACTAGGACGTGGAACAATGGCTTCAAACTGCAGGAAAGGAGATTCCACCTGAAAATTAGGAAGAACTTCCTCACTGTGAGAGTTGTTCAGTGGTGGAACTCTGCCTCAGAGTGTGATTGAGTCTCCTTCTTTGGAGGTTTTTAAACAGAGATGTGTGGCTGTCTGTCATGAGAGCTTTGATTGTGTGTTCCTGCATGGCAGAATGGGGTTGGATGGCCCTTGAAATCTCTTCCAAGTCTATAATTCTAAGAACCACAGTTTTCCATAGGCTTGAGCGTGGGAACCTATCTCTTTGGGGAATTGGTGGTAACAGAGGATATGGTATAAAGCAAGTTGGATGTTTTCTTATGACGTCACCTCTTCCCAACCTCTCTCCCTGCTGCAAAACCCAGCTGTACAACCTTTTCCCAAAAATTATGGATAAGATCCCCGGGATGCAACACAATATGGCAAAGAGTAGCTTGAAGATTGTGGACTTCATTAAGGAGAGGATCAAGATTCAGCTGGCTTCCTTTGATGCTTCTTATCCTGAGAATTACATTGTTTCTTGGTAATGACTCATTCTTCCAATTCATAAGGCATAAGGGTCTGCCATGCATGCTTGTTAAAGTCCCCTTCATTTCAAAAGTGTTGAGAAGCAGCAGCTTGTTTCCTGTACAAATTGGTGTTGCCAGATCAAGACAACCCTAGACCACAGAATTTTAGGATTTTGAAATAGGTCTTTAGACGTGTGGAAAAATCTAAACTTGTCTCTTTTAGGAAGAGTAGCCACAATTAAGATGATCATTTTGCCTAAGATCCTCTACCTCTTTCAAAACATACCCATAATAAGGAATAACAACATATTTAAAGAATGGCAACGGGACATTTCTAGATTTATATGGAACAACAAGAGACCCAGGATTAAACACAGTACGATGATTACCCCTAAAACTAAAGGAGGTGTAGGGCTCCCAGACTTAAGACTGTATCACGAGGCCTGTGTTTTAGACTGGATAAAAGATTGGACAAATCTCCAAAAAATAAAAATTTTAACTTTGGAAGGCCATGATCTACGTAGAGGATGGCACGGATATCTGTGGTACAACAAAGTGAATGTGAAAAAGAATTTCCGAAACCACTTTGTGAGGTCCTCCCTGATAAAAGTCTGGGACAAATATAAAAGCTATCTATACACAAAAACACCACTGTGGCTTTCCCCTTTAGAAGCCAATCAGAGAAGGCTGCTAGGGTGGACAGAGTGGCCGACTTACAAGGAGATCCTAAAGAAAGACAGTCTAATTCAAAAATCCCCTCAAATTAAGGAGTTGAGTGAAATACAACAAATTAATAAAAATGTTTCATGGTTCCAATATTTGCAAATTAAAGAAGCTTTTAAAAATGATATAAAGATAGGCTTTACAATGGATAATGGTTTTTGGGATATTGCGACCCAAAGAAAGAACAAAGTAGTATCAATAATATATAAAAAATTATTAGAATGGGAAACGGCAGACGCAGAGATTACTAACTCAATGACAAAATGGGCCCAAAACATAGGTAGATCAATAAAATTACATGAATGGGAAGAAATCTGGACAAAAAAAATGAAATACACATATGCAACAGATCTTAAAGAAAATTGGTTAAAAGTAATTCACAGATGGTATCTGACTCCAAAAAAAATAGGTCTAATGTGGAAAAATGCAAATAATATCTGCTGGAGATGTAAAGAACAAGTCGGTTCCTATTTCCATATGTGGTGGAATTGCAAAAAAGTAACTAGTTATTGGAAGGCAATACAAAAAGAATGTAATAAAATCTTAAAATTAAATTTGGAGCTGAAGCCAGAAATCTTCCTATTAGGCCTTGTAGATCCAAAAGAAAAATTGGACACAAACAAAGATAAACTTTTCACTTATTTTATAACTGCAGCGAGAATCATAATCGCCAAATATTGGAAATCAGATTCTCCACCTACAAAAGATCTGTGGATAGATAAAATCATAGAGATAAAAGACATGGACAGATTAACATTTTTAGTTAAAGAAATAGATATATAAAGTTAGATAATAGAATGAAGAAAACTGACTGGACGGATCTAGAAGAGTATCTAAAGGAAAACTATACGTAAGAGAAACCAGAAAACTGGAAGAAAGAAGAAAGGAAGTCAACCACCCCCCCCCCCCCCTAATACACCCCAACCATTAGTTTACCCCTCCTCTCCCTCCTTTCCTTCAAACTACATACCGTAGGGATCTACCCTCTTCCCTCTCACCCAGCACCCTTTCCCCCCCCTTCCCTAGTCGTAGGTTAACCTCCCTCCCTCGGACGATCCTTTCCCAACTTTCCTATAGGGCCTCCTATGTAACTTAAAAGCATCAATAAAAAGTATTACAAAAGATTGTGGACTTCATTAAGGAGAGGATCAAGATTCAGCTGGCTTCCTTTGATGCTTCTTATCCTGAGAATTACATTGTTTCTTGGTAATGCGTAATATGCCACGCTGAAGAATATCACCAGAACTGGCCCTGTAATATTACCAAGACCTATTTCAAAATCCTAAAATTCTGTGGTCTAGGGTTGTCTTGATCTGGCAACACCAGTTTGTACAGGAAACAAGCTGCTGCTTCTCAACACTTTTGAAATGAAGGGGACTTTAACAAGCATGCATGGCAGACCCTTATGCCTTATGAATTCATAAGGCATAAGGGTCTGCCATGCATGCTTGTTAAAGTCCCCTTCATTTCAAAAGTGTTGAGAAGCAGCAGCTTGTTTCCTGTACAAATTGGTGTTGCCAGATCAAGACAACCCTAGACCACAGAATTTTAGGATTTTGAAATAGGTCTTGGTAATATTACAGGGCCAGTTCTGGTGATATTCTTCAGCGTGGCATATTACGCATAAACCACAGCTGAACAAACTATGGCATTCAAGTAAAAATGCACAAATGTGGAAAGCAGACATGTGTGCACACATTCTTTCCAAGGCTGGTCTCGCACTCTGAGATCCCTCTCCCTCTCCTTGAAGATCAGAGAAGACTGGCCAGGCCTTGAAACCTGACAGCAGTATACTGTATAACCCTTGCATCCACAGCAGATACTGAACTTACCATAAAAACAGGAAACTGTAGATAATAGAAGTGTGAAGATGTTTAGTCTATTTTAATTTTGGCTACGGCCAAGTCATGTAGGCCTGGTCACTCCTAGAGAGGTATCCTTCTTGGGAATTTGTTAGGTCTCCATCTCCCTTTAAAGCATGACTGTGCTTATGTGTGACTTAGTTTTAACTACTGGAAGACTTTGGAGGCCTTACGTAGGAGGTAGAACATGAAACTATATAGCAGGAGGCCCATTGGAAAAATGAATATCCCAATCCTTCATGTGGTTTTGCCTTTTGTTAATAAGAAAGGTTAGAACAATCTGCCACCTGATGACTGAAGATAGTATTGCAGGTAACAAAATAGTGTAATTAAATATAACAACAACAAAATATATGTATACAATACATTACATTAAAATACACAGAACAAACATTCAAATACAGTAATCACAACACCTGAATTTAAAACTTACTGGGTAGGCCTGTATCTTTACATGTATTTTTTAGTAGATTAATTAATTTTGGGTGTACATCAACCTTTGTTGGTATGTACATTAGTATGTACATCAACCTTTGTTAGTCTGGAGCTGTGTCAGATACACAAACATGATCTATAAGAATTGATTCACGAAGAATCTGATACTATGAACATGTGTGATTTCCTTCTAAGCTGCTGTCGGACAGGTAACTTCTGCTGTTTTTTCTAGCAAAAGTTAATAATTTTCCCATTTTTAAATTTACTTTTGTAACAGCAAGAAAAAGAAATAAAGAAAACAACAATATTTATACATATACACATAAACATAGACATACTTTAACAACACTACATGAGTAACCACACAATTTCTTCTACGAGCATACATCTCTACTCAGACTACATACAATTTCAAAATACATTCATAAATAAGTTTTAAAAAGTTGTTAAATCTTAACTCGCTCATTCTCCACAAAAGCATTGGCTCCTACCTTTTCTGGTTTTGTTCGCCTCCAGCCCTTGGTCACTTTTTTTCTCCCTTCTCTCTTACTCCTCTTCTCCCAGGGAACCTATGTCTATCCCTTGCTCAACTCTGTCCATCATGACAAGCAGTATCATGCCAACCCAAAAGAGTTTGACCCTGGGAGATTCCTTGACAGCAATGGTTGCCTTAAGAAAGTGGAGGCTTTTATGCCTTTCTCAGCAGGTGCGTAGAGCAGTGATGGTGACGTGGGTGTGAATGACATGGCACGGTGGAGTATGTTGTTTCAGGCGAGGGTGGGAGAAGGCTCGACTTGCCAACGTCTTGGCAGTGGCACCTTAGTTGTGGAATGCCCTCTTCCTAGAAGTTTGATTAACATCAACATTGATTTATTTTTGGTGCCAAGTCAAGACATAGCTTTTAATTAATGCCTTAAAGATTTCATTAATTTCACCCATGATTCTACATTGCGATTGACATTGTGTAACATTATACTTATAGTAGGGCCAGGTATCTGTTGGCTTAGGATCCATGGATTCAACTTGGCTTAGATTCAAAGCAGAAATGGTGTCAATTCCTGGCAAGGCCTGTAGTCGGGGGGGGGGGGGGGGGGGGGTTAGGGGTTCAACCCCCCCCCCCCGAAAATTTTCAGATTAAAAAAAAATCCTGGTTTACTCATGAATTTTAACTGGTTAACCAAATCCCCATGCTAAGTCTATGAGACTCAAAAAAATTAAGAGTCCCTCCAGGCACTATCTCAAGCAGATATTGACAGGTCTGTAGCGGGAGGGGGAGGGGTTAAGGAGTTCAACCCCCCCCCCCCCCCGCCCACGAAATTTTCAAAACCCCTCCCGAAATTTTTTTTCTGGCTACGGCACCAGGTGTGCATTTATTTGGACTCCAGCACCTCTGGCAGCTGCCTGTTTCTGCCTTGTGAAGGAATGTGAAGAAACAACCACTGTCTTGAAGGTAGAATTGGAAACCTGGCAAGCTCCTTGGAGATGGGATGCTTGAAGACCAGGCCAGGGCTTGTGGCTACCACTGCTGCTCTATTTCATTTTATTAAATGCCCTACTTCAGTATCTGCATTGTTATTTGCATAGCATCATGGAACCAAACCTGCATGTATAGCAATGATCTACTCTATGTAACTGTGTACTGAAAGTGCTAATCAAACCTCCCCGTGGATTGTGAACATGTGTGTGGGAGCACCAGCAAGAGTTGTTCAATGCACATCAAGTACGCCTTACCTGATCATTGCATTTGGTGCACACCAACATTGGTGCAATGGTCACTTTGCTGGCTCCCTTATGATCTAACATCATCAGGGATTCTGGGGGGTTGTAGCAGAAAAACCACACTATGTGGTGTGTAATGTGGGGTAGGTTCGTGAAGTGACTTATAGTTTTCCAATCACAACCTCCCTGGAACCGCTGCACCCTGGACAAGCAAGTGCCACAGAGGCAAGAAAAACCTATCAGAGTCCATTCACAGCAAAAACATTTTAGTCAGTTAATCAGCTTGTCAGCTGAGTACAACTACAACATCTGATCTTCTCCACAACTGTTGAGTAAAGTCACAGATTCAGATTTTCATATAAAAAATAGCAGGAAGCTTTAATTTTCACTGTTACACTATTTACAGCTGTACAATCAGGATACACAGATCCACAATTAGTTTTGTACTTGTAAATGATTCTCTGAGAGAGATATTCATGATGAGATTCACACAGGAAGAGGAAGATTGAGCATTTCATCTCCCTTTTATAACCACCTGCTGACTTGTCACCAGTAAGGGACAAACAACTGATGTAACCGTAATCCCTTGTCATAAACCTCACATGATTATGACTCAGCATTACTACACGCCCTTTAGGTATTTCATTGTGACTTTCTCAGTCATTCCCCAGGTGTTATCACATGTCCATCAAAACCGTATTTTCACATAGATTCAACGCTGAGGCATTTCTATCTAGCAGTGTGCTCTTCCAAGATGAAACTCTATAGACCAGCTTCCATATGGTTATCTCTTCCTGACATTCTCTGATCTTAACCAAGAACTCCAACAGAGGTGACCAGTTTGACTATGAGTTCTCTTTTCCATTCATTTCCACCTGGATCAACAGCTTTTTGATTTCTCTTTGGCAGGAAAACGTGCTCGCATTGCTGAAGGACTGGCCCGCACGGAGCTCTTCCTCGTCTTCACCACCATTCTCCAGAGGTTCACCCTCATGTCACCTGTGGCACCTGAGAAGATCAATATTGCTCCAGCTGTCCATGCCATCGTCAGCCTCACCCAACAATATCAGCTTTCCGTGGTCCCACACCAGTAGTGATCTTCCTGTTCTTGTGGCTACCAGAAAAATCCAATTTGTCTCCCAGAATGTATAGATTGACTCTAGTTTTAATTTTTAAACAAACTGTAAGATACAATTAGTTATACCAATAAAGCAACTTTGATTGTATTATTCATTATTTTTGAAAGATTATTAATGTCTTTGTCCTGAAGTAAATAATGATAGGTGAATACATTGCATATAACTTGTTAGTTTCAAGATCATGTTTTGGTTTTGTAGCCAATTGTCATGTCTGTATGTTTGAGGAAGTCTATATCTGGTTTTGAACCATGAGTATTCCACTTAAAATGTACATGGCTACTTCCAGTAGAGATCCCACTCTATTCTGCTTTGGTCAGACCTAACCTGGAATACTGTTTCCAGTTCTGGGACACCAAGGCTCAAGAAGGAGATGGACAAGCTGGAATGTATCTAGAGAAGGGCAGCTCAAATGATCAAAGGTTTGGGAGCCAAGCCCTATGAAGAGCACCTTTGGGAGCTGGGGATGTTTAGCTTGGAGAAAAGCCATGTTTAAATATTTGAAAATATAACATATCGAGGGGAGGGAAAGTTTGTTTTCTACTTCTTTGGAAACTATTATCACATTGAGAAATTTCCCAGTCGTATGACACATCAGCCTCTATTCAAACATGGAGAGGCACTGAGCTTATCACATGAGTTAAACTACTTCTGGTAGTCATGTAATAATAATAATAATAATAATAATAATAATAATAATAATAATAATAATAATAATTTTATTCTTGTACCCCGCCTCTATCTCCCCACAGGGACTCATGGCGGCTTACAAATGCAAAACAAGTATACATACAAACACATCAAATACCAAAAACGCACAAATGAAAAATTAAAACATACGATTAAAATCAAACCATTAATAAGACAAAGTTAAAACACAGCAATAAAACATAAGGATGGGCTGATCAAAGTATAGCTCTCTTTATGTATAGCCCTCTGTGGTTGAAAAGAGGCTGAAATGTCCTGAAAGGAGGGAACTCTGCACATGGGCTATTTAAAAAAAAAAGAAAGGGAGAAACATGGTAACAAAATTAAAGGATGAGAATGGTCAAATTAAAACCAAGGAAGAAGACTTGAGGGAAATAATGGCAAGTTATTATGAAAAGTTGTATGCAAACAAAGAAACAGAAAGGTCAGAGGGAGTTGTAAGAAAATTAGACCCACAGGACCAAATAGGACTAAATAAAACTATTACTAGTAAGGAAATTGAAGAAGTTATTAATAATCTTAAACCAAACTCTTCCCCCGGACCTGATGGTTTTACCTCTAACTTTTATAAAATATTTCAATCAGAAATTATTCGAAATTTAGAAATCTTATTTAATGAGATACTAAAGAATAGAACAATCCCTGAAACATGGAAAAGATCCGAAATAATCACAATCTTAAAACCCAATAAAGATGAGTCCGATCCCAACTCTTACAGGCCAATCACCCTATGCAACGTTGATTACAAAATTTTTACAAAACTCCTCGCTAATCGATTAACAGACATAATCCCAAAATTAATAGGGGAAGACCAATACGGTTTTATTAAAAATAGAAGACTCGCACACCCAATTAGAAATATACTCAATTTAATCAATCAAGCTACTAGAGAAAAAGGAAAACTGTTGTTATTAAAATTGGATGTCTACAAAGCATTCGACACAGTCAACCATCATTATCTTGAGCAAGTCTATGAAGAATATAATCTGGGGAGAGAGTTCTGTGAAGTAATTAAGGAACTTTACAAAGATAACCAAGCACAATTACTTATAAATGGAACCAGGACAAGAATAATCAAGATTAATAGTGGAACTAAACAAGGCTGTCCACTCTCCCCCATTCTATTTGCTTTGGCAATAGAACCTTTAGCAAATTTTATTAGGGAGGATGACATAATTAAAGGTTTCAAAATTGCAAGGGAATTAATCAAAATTAATTTATTTGCGGATGATGCCATGGTTTTAATGGGATCACCAATGGAATCTATAAAAGAAGTTATTCAGACCGTAAAAAAATTTGAGAATCTGTCAGGGTTGGCCATTAATATTCAAAAATCAGAAATTTTACATAAAAATCTATCTTGAAAAGAGTTAAAAGAAATACAGACCATATCTGGGATAAGATTAGGAGAAAAGAAGTTAAAATATTTAGGCGTTTATATTCCCAAAAATTTAAACAATATAATTCAATTAAATTATAACCATTTATGGAAAAAAGTAAACAATCAAATTCGTAATTGGAATAATCGGAACTGGGATATGTCAAACAAAATTAAGATAGTCAAAATGATGGTTCTCCCCAAATTTCTATTCCTATTTCAAGCCCTTCCATATAGTATCCCCAGTAAAATAATTAAGAAATGGGACAACTCAATAAAAACCTGGATAACAGGTAGAAATAAAAATAGAATTCCCAATTCAGTATTCTATTCTTCAGAACAGAACGGAGGATGGGGGGCACCCAGTCTACAAGACTATTATGAAGCCTGCCAATTAACAAGATTGTTAGAATTAGATTTTGATGACTCAAGAAGATGGGTCAGAATCGAAAAAACAATAAACGGATGGCACAATTGCCTATGTTTAAAAGGATGGGTAGATAATAAAATTCTAAAAGAAATTAAAGGAGGGCCAATGATCTCATCCATGGAGTGCTGGAAAAAATGGCAAGGTAAACTGCCAATAAATAAAGTAGATATACTCCCAATAGAGTTTTTAAATAATAAAAAGGAACAGATATTTGGTAAAGCGATAACAAAATGGAATGAAATTGATAAAAGACCTCTTAAACCCAGATGGGACAATTAAGGATTGGGAAATGATAAAAGACATTTGTGGGCAAAGTAACTGGCTTCTTTGGAGTGGACTGAAACAAAGGATTATGAATTGGAAGAAAAAGGAAGGTCCAGAAACAGATTTTGACCAAATTTTAAAATGGAAATTAGAAAAGGAAAAAGGCCTGATGGGTTTTATTTATAAGATATTAACGGAAAAACAATATAAATTGAAATAAACATTGGCCGAGATATGGAAAGAGGACATGAATATTAACGACTCTGACATCGAATACTGGATCAATTCAATTAAAAAAATCAAGCAGATAAGGATAAGAGAAACCCAAAGGAAAATACTGACTAAATGGTATAGAACCCCAATCCAATTAGCTTATATAACTAAATCAACCGCAAAATTGTGTTGGCACGGATGTGGGAAAACTGGATCTTATATTCATATGTGGTGGGAATGTGATGAAGTACAAAAATTTTATAACAAGGTAAAGAAAGAAATTGATGATTTAACAGGACATAAATTGATTTTGAAAAATAAAGAATTCTTCATCCAGAAATTAGATAAGAACAAAATTACTAAGGACTGGGGGGAAATTATAAAATATATGTTAGTTGCCGCTCAAGCAACAGTTGCCTTGGGTTGGAAAGAGCAAACAAAGTGGGAAGTTAAAAAATGGTATGAATACCTAGCTGATTTTATGCTTCAGGATTATATCCTTGAAAGGAGAACTAAATATATATCAGGCCGAATCAAAAAGAATTGGGAGCTGAAATGGGGAAGATTGATAGATAAAGTCAAAGGACAAAGAAAATATAAAGAATTGAATCATTCTCTACTTACGATTGATCAATTAAAATAATATCTGAATGGAAGAAAGTACTGTTCCCAGAGGGAGGGGGAGGGGGGAGGGGCGAAAAACTACTGGACATAAATGGGAGATAAAAGTGGAACTAACAAGTGTAATGTTACCGAGAATATGTGATTGGATGTGTATGTTGATGGATTTTGTTGTTGTTTCGCTGGTATCTACAATAAAAAACATATTTTTTTAAAAAAAGTTAAAACGCAGCAATAAAACATAAGGATGGGCTGATCAAAGTATAGCTCTCTGTATGTATAGCCCTCTGTGGTTGAAAAGAGGTTGAAATGTCCTGAAAGGAGGGAACTCTGCACATGGGCCAGCAACCATGTTCAGAGCTGCCACCTCTTATCACACTTTACTCATATCTTTACACCAGAAAAGCAGATGTGATGGGAACCATAAAGGTTTCCCATCCTACTTAATTGCCCAACGGTCGGCAGTCTCTTGTATGCTCTGCAGTTCTATGGACATCAAAAAGCTCCCAAGGAAAACAATTGTTTTAATCTAGAGCCCCCAGATGGACTAAGTGACTTGAAGGTTGGGTTGCTGACCTGAAAGCTGCCAGGTTCGAATCCCACCCGGGGAGAGTGCGGATGAGCTCCCTCTATCAGCTCCAGCTCCATGCGGGGACATGAGAGAAGCCTCCCACAAGGATGGTAAAAACATCAAAACATCTGGGCGTCCCCTGGGCAACGTCCTTGCAGACGGCCAATTCTCTAACTCCAGAAGCGACTCCAGTTGCTCGTAACACACAAAAAAACCTGGATAACTGCCTCTTGTATCCTCTGGGGTTCGTTGTGGTGAATGTAAGACAAATGTATTACCAGCTCTCAAGTTTCCACATGTGAGAGTGAGAGTGATGGAGAGACAGAATGGGAAATGGGACTGCTGACAATGTAAGAGGGACTATTATCTACTTTAAAGTGAGGTTCATGCTTTCCAATCTCATTGTGATGAGAAGGTAGGTAATGGGTTCAAATTAGAGGAAAAGAGATTCCAGCTAAACTTTTGGAAGCACTTCATTGATCAGAGCTGTTCAACAGTGGAATATGCTGCCCGGGAGTCCAGTGGAGTCTCATTTTCAGGAGGGTTTTAAGCAGAGGCTGGATGGCCATATGTTAGGAGTACTTTGATTGGCAGAAGGGGATTGAACTAGATGGCCCTTGGGATCTTTTCCAACTACAATTCTATTTGGGGCCCTACGTGTCGCCCTACATGCCGCTCCCTCAGAGTGACACTTCCCCATCACATGTCGGAAGCATCTCCCTCATGGCAAGGATCTGTGTTGACTCCATCGGAACGAGTACAACATGAGCAGGCTTCTGTGTTGGGAGGGAAGTGTCTTACGATGCTTCCACTCCACTTTTGGGCAGGGTCTCAGCCATAAATCCAGCAACGTCTTGGAATGGGCAGCGTGCCCATTCGTCGCTGGACTGGTGGGGAAGCATCCTAGCAGGGCCGGCCCCACTATAGAGGCCACGTGAGGCCTCCGCCTCGGGCGCAGGTCCGGGGGGGGCGCCGTCAGGCTGGGCGGGAGGCGGGGCACCGCCCTGACGGTGCGCCACCCCCCGCCCAGTGCGCCCTGGCCTGGCTGGCCTTGCCCGGCTGGCTGCCGGCTGGGTAAGGCCAGCCAGGCCACAAGGCTTGCCTGGCCAGCTGCCACAAGGCCAGGGTGCACTGGGCGCGAGGCGGGGCACCTCCCACCGCTGCGTGGGAGGCGGGGCCAGGGCGAATAGCGTGGGAGGCGGGGCCAGAGTTGTCCCCGCCTCCCACGGTATTCGCCCTGGCCCGTCTGGCCTTTTCTAGCTGGCCAGACTGCAACATGAGCAGGGCCAGGGCACGCTGGGTGGGGGGGCGGGGCCAGAGTTGGCCCCGCCTCCCACGCTACACCCGCTCGCCCGTCTGGCCTGTTCTAGCTGGCCAGACTGCAGCGGAGGTCCCTCCAGGCCGCGATTGTGGCCTGGAGGGACCTCCGCTGCAGTCTGGCCAGCTAGAAAAGGCCAGACGAGCGAGTGGGAGTAGCGTGGGAGGCGGGGCCAACTCTGGCCCCGCCCCCCCACCCAGCGTGCCCTGGCCCCGCCTCCCACGCAGCGTGGGAGGGGGGGCCAGGGCACGCTGGGCGGGGGGCAGGGCCAACTCTGGCCCCGCCTCCCGCACTATTCGCCCTGGCCCCGCCTCCCACGCTGCGTGGGAGGCGGGGCCAGGGCACGCTGGGTGGGGCCAGGGCGCAGGAGGCGGGGCCGGTGGCGGGGGCGCTTTTCAGCACCCCCGCTTAACACTGCATCCTAGGCAACTTTCCAAGCCCTGTCTGATGAGGTGGTTAGATTTGCATCATGTACACAAGTGCAGATGCAGACTGCAGCCAGGAAATCAGAAGATGTTTCCTTCTTGGGAGGAGAGCAATGGCCAACCTTGACAAAATAGTGAAGAGCAGAGACATCACACTGGCAACGAAGGTCCACATAGTGAAAGCAATGGTATTCCCCATAGTAACCTATGGTTGCAAGAGCTGGACCATAAGGAAGGCTGAGCGAAGGAAGATAGACGCTTTTGAACCCTGGCGCTGGAGGAAAATCCCGAGAGTGCCTTGGACCGCAAGAAGATCCAACCAGTCCATCCTCCAGGAAATAATGCCCGGCTGCTCACTGGAGGGAAGTATATTAGAGGCAAAGTTGAAGTATTTTGGCCACATCATGAGAAGACAGGAAAGCTTGGAGAAGATCATGATGCTGGGGAAAATGGAAGGAAAAAGGAAGAGAGGCCGACCAAGGGCAAGATGGATGGACGGTATCCTTGAAGTGACTGGCCTAACCTTGAAGGAACTGGGGCAACGACAGCTGACAGGGAGCTCTGGCGTGGACTGGTCCATGAGGTCACGAAGAGTTGGAGACGACTATGTGACTGAGAGAGAGACACACACAAGTGTAGGTTAACTACACAATTACACTTACTCTTTCTGATCAGTCCAGAGGTTGGTATATTTACTTCCATCCATAGCAACCAATGCCTGCCCCAACCTACTATAAGTTGGGGTTTTATGTAATTTCTGGTCTGTATGGCTATGTTCTAGCAGCATTTACAGAGGATCGGAAACTGCCAGCCACAAATGTAGGTGAAACATTAGGAGAAAATGCGCCTTTGACACTACTATAAGTTGCTGTAGCTTCCCTCCTTCCCTCATAATTCTTCCCATCCCCCCCAAACTGTTTTAATTTTACAGGGATGTTCCTCGTTTATTCTGCCACTTTATTTTCCCAATTGATTTTAAAATGTCTGTTTCTCTTCCACACTCTCACTTTTCATGCTTGTCCTCAACTTTCTTCCATCACTACAAAATGATTTCAAAATTCAAAAGTAGTTGGCACTCAGGGAACCTCGCAGAGAGTAGAGAAAAGCAGTCTCTCCTATCAGTTTCTTCTCATTTATAATGTTTGTCATCTGGACCACAATCTGATGTTGCTTAATCTTATGGGTCCTGGTTAAATGTTGATGGGTATAAGACCATGTTCTCTACACTCCCCTTTACAACGTGCCCTGCCTTAGTTACACTAGGCATTAGTTGTAATAGGATATGCTTTGTTTTTCAAAAGGGACTCTATAAGATTATATTTAACTCACAAAGGTCAGGGACAAATCTTTCTTTATATTGACCAGATAATCAGAAGCCTTCATTTGGTTTTGAAAGGAGAAGAACCAGCAGCAGACATCTCCCAAAAGAAGTTACAGGAATAACCCATGCAAAAAGGAGTTCAGACCTGGGATTATAAATCCAGATGTTAGCCTTGCAATCTTTTCAAATGTCAAGGTAGATCTGTTGCTGAAAAGGTAACCCTCCAAACATTACCATGGTCACTATATTTCTCCTGGTGTTTCTCTGTGTTGGTTGCATCCTTCTCTTGTCATGGAAGAGCAGAAGAGAAACAACTATCCTGCCCCTTGGGCCCACCCCACTTCCTATCCTGGGGAATTTTCTACAACTGGACCAAGATGATCTGTTGAAGTCCCTGATCAAGGTAGGTCTTGATTCTCCCATCTTTCTCCTCTTGGATTAAGAGATACTGGTGGACTAAAGCCAATTCTTCTTTGAGACTAAAGGGAAGAGGGCAGGTGAAAGCACACTATAAAAGAATGACTGAGCAGAGCTGAGAGGAGAGGCTAGTCCTTCAGGAATGGGGGAATCTTTTTAAATCCCACCTCTGCCACCAATTATAAAAAAGGCACTGACACCAAATATATCGGACACCTCTCCACTCTACACACTCTCACGCAGGCACACATATGTGAGAGGCGAGGATATACCGTTTGATTTTAGATTTTCTTTTAAAATGGTAGCTGCCACCAACCTAAAATGTCTTTAGGATTTTTGTTATTAAATGTGTCTGAGGCAACCTTCTCCCATTCCCTGCCCACACTGTTTCTACCCCAGGCTCCCAAACTGATGTCCACTATGAGGCTTTTCTGGGGTATTTTATTGTTGTATTGCTGGAACTTTTATAAAGGCTTCTCGATGGAAATATACACTGTGGATGCTTTTGAAAATTGAAAATAGAATAAAAATTTATTTTCTTAAAAACTTCAGAGAGGTTCATAAGCGTAGTCAGTAACAGACGTTCTTTAGCTTAACTTAGTTGTATGTTTCAGATTACTTCACTTAGTTTCAAACAGTTTCAACCAACCAATCTATCTATTGCTCGCAAAAACCTTTGCTCTGTTTGCTGAGAATAGTCACGAGTTCCCCTGGGTTGTTAATTAACTCTAACCTAGAGTCCTTCTATTAACCAGCCCAGTAGTGAGAGTCAATCCCTTGAGTTATCTTCCCCTCAAGAAATCCAAACTGCCTGACCTAGCCTGTCAGTTTCACAGTTTTTCAGTTCTCTCTCTCACACACACTCCAAACTGCTCTTTCCTCTCCAAGCCCCTAAACTGAACTGCTCTCTTCAAACCCCAAAACAGAACTGCTTGGAGCTCTTTTTTCCCTCTGCACTCTAAGACTTGGCTCCTCCCATCTGCTCTGGTTGGCCAATCCTAGGAGTCTCTCTCTTAAGCTCCTCCCCCTTTCTAACCATACTCAAGATGGCTGCCTGGCATTCCTCAACAAAATGGAGGCTTGCCTCACTCACTGTTACCCAGGCTTCATTCCAGGCCTAAAGGTTCACTACATACACCCAAGGAGCCCAGACACCTATCTCACACCATATCATTATTGGCATGAGCCTTCACGTCATTTCCAATTTATGGTGAACATAAAGTGAACCTATCATTGACTTTTCTTCTTATCATTATTATAGTTGGCCTTCCTTCTCTACAGGTTCCGCACCCACAGATTCAACCAGCCACGTTTTGAAAATATTTAGGAAAATATTCCAGAAACAAACCTTGATTTTGCTTCATGCGGAAGTCTACACAGATGTATAAGCATATTTTACAGAACACCAACACTCATTTGAGTTGTTTGCCATTTTTTTAAAAAATGTGCCATTTTATATGCTATTGTGTATAATGGGATTTGAGCACTCATGGGTGTTAGTATCCACCCAAATCCTAGTGGAGATCAAGGACCTACAATATTATATATTTATATAGTGCCATCCTTGTACTTGGAGGAAGAACAATGTAATACTCAGGAAGAAAAAATGAAATGTGAGGTATATACCTCACAACCTCTGAGGATGCCTGTCGTAGATGTGGGTGAAACGTCATGAGAGAATGCTTCTGGAACATGGCCATACAGCCCAGAAAACACACAACAACCCCGTGATTCCGGCCATGAAAGCCTTCGACAACACATTCTGAAGAATGGGTCATCAACCATAGTAGTAACCATCTGTGATGCCTCATGGGCCTTGTAGTCCTGCTCCCAGTGCCATCGTGGCTAATGAAGACGAAAACATGGGGTTTTCGCCGGCTCAGCAAGAGCCGGAATCTTTCCAGATGCCTGATGTTGATGTTTTTGCCCAAGAACCCATTAAAACAGACCTTGAGCAGCTCTCACCCTCTTTTGCTAGGAGACAGTCCTATGCTGCAGACAGGGGAGTGAAGGAACAGGTTCGCAGGAGTTTGAGAATTGCAGCTAAACAAGACACTGATTAGCCATGCTTCCCCTGGGAAAATCTAGGGAGTCTCACATCTGGAGAAAGCTGGGTTTCGTTTCCTGTTCTCTAGGGAAAGAGAACGCTGGACACCTGCTTGGCAGGAAAACGATATAGGTGCCTGGCACGGTAGGTTCCGTGCGGAGTCAACGGAGCAGCTTGAGGAGTGATTTCATGTTTCCAGCCTAGTGTGGACTTCGCAAAGTCCACAAACCCAGTTACCTTGCTTTGCCTATCCAAGTATTCAAGAATTGCCTTGCCTTGTTCCTAGCCACGGATCTTGCTTCAAGAATCAAGTTTTATTCTCGACCTTGTTGTGGTTTTTACCTTGGACCTTGAAAGACCCTGGACGCTTCCCCACACTATTGCCTGGCAATAGTGTGTGTTTCGGTTTCTTGGATTCAACTTTGAACTCTAATATAAAATATTGGACTTTACATTTCTGTACTAAATTTGACCTTTCCTGAAAGGACTGTTGCTGGACTATATTTTCTACTTGTTTTTATTATTCTTACATATTTCTTTAATAAAGATATTAGATAGATATTGGCCTCCGTGTCCGGTTCTTGGTGCTCCGTTGCCACGGGCGTGACACCATCAGGCTGTGACTCACATACACAATCTGTCAAAAGCACAACCACATTCACAACTGCCTTGTTCACCACACAAACATATAAATATGTGAATGATAGTAGTCAGTTTGCATGAACAATGTGAGCTAGGCCATTTTACTTCTGAATTTAGTTCTCCTTATCTCCAAATGACTTTTGGGGCAGGTGTCTTCTTCTGAGCTTGAAGTATCCCATAGGAGACCTCTGTCTTTCTCTTGGCAGGTTAGCAAGGTTTATGGGCCAGTGTTCACTGTGTACCTGGGACTGCAGAAGATTGTGGTTTTGTGTGGTTATGAAGCTGTGAAGGAGGCCTTGGTGGAGCACGCAGAAGCATTTGCTGGACGTGGGCAAGTCCCGGTCTTATCCAGGTTTCTCAAAGAGCATGGTGAGAACATACCATACCCTCCAACTGTCCCAATTTGGAAAGAAGGATCTCAATTAATCCTCTGCCGTCCCACTTTCTCTAAGGATCCCCGGTGGTACAGTGGGTTAAACCGCTGAGCTGCTGAACTTGCTGACCGAAAAGTTGGCAGTTCGAATCTAGGGAGTGAGGTGAGCTCCTGCTGTTAGCCCCAGCTTCGGCTAACCTAGCAGTTTGAAAACATGCAAATGTGAGTAGAGCTATAGGTACTGCTCCGGTACCGCTCCCCAACCGTGCATGCTTGGAGGGGGAGGGGGAGGAAGGAGAAGGAGGGAAGTGCGGAGCCCCTCAGTAGGCTTCCCCGGGCCCCAAGGGCTCTGCAAAGCACTCTTTAAGAACTGCTGGTGTAAATTGTGCTCACAACTTGTAACCTACTTTGATGCTTTGAAATTATAGGTATTGAAGAGATAATATGCACAGGAAAACTGGTCCCCCCTCCCCCAAATTCTGCTTATATGATGATGATGATGATGATTTTTATTATTATTATTATTAATTCATTATTATTATTAATTATTATTATTAGTGATTCCTTGCTATTCCACTTTTCTCCCATGGGTGGGATTCAAAGTGGTGTACAAAGTTTAAACACAGAATATGGCACACAGAATACATAATCAACCAAAACATCATATACTCATTTAAAAATAACCCAATTTAAATGCACCATATAAAACAGTTAATACAGCAGGTACCATTAAAAGTTTCCCTAACCTCCGGCCACCAAGGTTATTTGTAAAGCTAAAATTATACAGCTCATAAGACATCAATTTCAAGGTCATATCACAGTTGACAGGGCCAACAAAGTATGCAATGCAATGATGAAGTTTTACCAGCGGTTATCTGGCAGTGCCTATTATCATTTGACTTGACTTGAATAGCACAAGACTTGAATAGCAATTTATAGTTGGCCATTCCAACGTTGAACTCTGGGTCACTATAAGTGGCCCGTAAATGGAGTATTGTTACTAGTTTTATTTTTCATTGTTGGATTGTATGTTGTGCATTTATGTTTATTACTTGCATTGTTTTTAAATTGTTGCATGTTTCTGTTTTTATTATGTGTATTGTACTGTATTGTGTTGTTTTTATCATGTTGGAAACTGCCCCGAGTCCCCTGAGGAGATAGGGCGGTATATAAATCAGGTTTTTATTATTTTTATTATTTTTATTATTATTATTATTATTATTATTATTATTGATACAACAACATAGTATGACACAGCAAACGAGATCTATATGCTGGATTTCGTATCACAAAATCACAGGTTGAATACTTCCCAAGTGTCTAGGACTGTGTGATGTATTTTTGGATGATGCGCGCAGATCCCAGTAGGGTGGCCTTTTGCAGTTGGCAGATCGTAATTTTGTCAATGTCTATTGTTTCCAAATGCCGGCTGAGATCTTTTGGTACAGCACCCAGTGTGCCCATCACCACCGGGACCACCTGTACTGTTTTCTGCCAGAGTCTTTGAAGTTCAGTCCTGATAGCAGCTGAGTTATTAGTGTTATTAGAGTTATTATTATTATTATTATTATTATTATTATTATTATTATTATTATTTGTCTGGGAAGTCCTGGCTCCACAGAAAAGTTTTAATTTGTGAACAAAAGGCCAGTAAGGAGGGGGCCAATTGTACCTCTCTAGGAAAGGAGTTCCAGAGCCGTGGGGTCACCACCGAAAAGCCCCTCTCTTGTTCCCACCAAACACACCTGTGATGATCGTGGGACTGAAAGAAGGGCCTCTCCTGATGATCTCAGGGCTCAAGTGGATTGGTAGGAGGAGATATGGTCCGTCAAGTAGGCTGGGCCCGAACCGATTAGGGCTTTGTAAACTAAAGCCAGCACCTTGAATTGCACCTGGAAACAACCTGCTTCAGGGACGGAGTAGTTCTCAAACCAGCAAACAATGTAGTGAACCCTTTGGATTCCTTTCCTCTTTTGTTAGAGACCCTTCAAGGACCTTCTATCTTCTTTTGTCCAGGGATTGTGTTTTCCAATGGGGAACGATGGAAACAACTCCGCCGGTTCACTGTTACCACTTTGAGGAACTTTGGCATGGGGAAGGGACGCATGGAGGAGAAAATCCAGGTGGAAACTTTGTGTCTAGTGGAGGAGTTCAACAAAACTGAAGGTAGGCCTTCAACTTTTTCTGCCCTGTGGCTTCATAGAACCCAACCTGTAGCATCCAACATACATTAGTCACCATTATTCAAGTTATACCACGTCTTAAGCAAAGCAAGCTAGCATAGCAGTTATTTAGCTTCCAGGTTGGGCAAAGACTACCATCAGCTATCTCCCCAGACATTGCTCTAGGTATATACTATGGAATGAATGCAATTTACATCACTTTAACTGCTGTGGCTCAGTGCTAAGAAATCATGGGAACTGAAGTTTTGCAAGACTCTGGAATATCATGATTTTGTAATGGTATCATTTGGAAGTATTTTCCATAAGAAGTAAATGAACGAAAGATAGCAATTCTAAATAAAAGTGGTACCGAGGAAGCAACACGAGAAAAGTATCAGGAATGTTTAGTGGAAACTGCTGTTTCAAATGGATATAAATTATTATTATTATTATTTGAAACGCAACAAGATGAGTCCACAGCAGACACTCTGCTGGCTGTTGTATTGGATCACATGTCGGACACTTCCCAAGTTTTCTAGGACTGTGTGATGTATCGGCAAATAATGGGTGCAGATCCCAGCAAGGTGGCCTTCTGCAGCTGGCAAGTGGTAATTTGGTCAGCGGCATTTGTGTTTAAGTGCAGGCAAGGGTCTTTAGGCATTGCACCCAGTGTGCCGATCACCACTGGGACCACCTGGACTGATGTGTGCCAGAGTCTTTGTAATTTGATCTTTATATCCTCATATTGTGTCAGCTTTTCCAGTTGTTTCTCTTCAATCCTGCTGTCACCTGGGATTCCAACATCGACAATCCATATTTTGTTTTTTAACACGATCGTGAGGTCAAGAGTATTGTGCTACAAAACCCTGTCTGTTTGAATTCGGAATCCCAGAGTAGCTTGACAAGTTCATTATCATCATCATCATCATCATCATCATCATCATCATCATCGACACAAAAACACAGCAAACAAGATACACACACACACACACACACACACACACACACACCATTTATTTATTTATTTATTTATTTATTTATTTATTTATTTCCGTCCTGAAGGAGACTCAAAGCGGCTAAATCTGATGTAAATATCTACAGTACAGATACACATTCTGTGTCCTATGATCTTTCCCCTTGCAACCTCTTTTTCTACCAGGAAACCCTTTTAACCCAATGTTGCTTCTCAATTGGGCTGTTGCCAATATTATCTCCTCCATCTTGTTTGGGAAACGCTTTGAATACAGCGACGCGCAATTCTTCAGGCTGAGAAACCTGATGGCTAATGTTTAACAACTCCCCCAATACCATGGCAAAGGTAACAAGAACACACTCCATTTTTCTCTACGCTGTTCGACCCTGGCCTCACAACAAAATTAGAAAGACATGAGTATTGTTGACTATAGTTGTTCCTAGGATGCAGGTAACTCCGTAACTTGTATTTAGTGTGCTAGAATAGATATGAAATGTGTGGTATGTTAACTGCCTGTGAGCATGTGCAAAGTACACTGTTGTAGAGGTCAAGGGGCACAGCTTCCAATAAATTTGAGCCAGGGAACCTGTCCCTTTGAGAAATCCGTGGTAACAGGGGATACGGTATAAAGCAAGTCTAATGGCTTCTTATGACCCCACCCAATCTCTCGCCCTGCTGCAAAACCTAGTTGTACAGCCTCTTCCCAGAAATTATGGATAAGATCCCCGGGATGCACCGCAAGATGGCAAAGATTGGCTTAAAGATTGTGGACATCATTAAGGAGAGGATCGAGACTCAGCTGGCCTCCTTTGATGCTTCTGATCCTCAGAATTACATTGAGTGTTTCTTAGTGAAGATGGAACAGGTAATGACTCATTCTATCAATTCATGATCTTAGGGATCTGGCATGCATGCTTTTGAAACCCTTCTTCATTCAAGGGTTTTCAGGTTGGGACAAACCCAGCTTTGAGATTTTAGATCTGAAAGCTGAGATCAAGAGCAGTGATTCTCAACCTTTTTAATGCCACGACCCATTAATACAGTTCCTCATGTTGTGGTGACCCCCAACCATAACATTATTTTCATTGCTACTTCACAACTGTAACTTTTCTGTTATGAATCGTAATGTAAATATCTGATATGCGGGATGTATTTGCATTCATGGGACCAAATTTGGCACAGATACCCGATACACCCAAATTTGAATACTGGTGGGGTTGGAGGGGGGATTTTGTCATTTGGGAATTATAGTTGCTGGGATTTATAGTTCACCTACAATCAAAGAGCCCTTTGAACCCCAGCCACAATAGAATTGGGCCGATCTTCCCACACAGAACTCCCATGACCAACAAAAAATACCGGAAGGGTTTTGTGGGCGTTGAGTTTTGGAGTTGTAGTTCACTTACACCCAGAGAGCACTGTGGACTTCAAACAATGATGGATCTGGACCAAACTTAACACGAATACTCAATATGCTCAAATGTGCACTAGTGGAGTTTGCGGAAAATATACCTTGACATTTGGGAGTTGTAGTGGCTGGGATTTATCGTTCACCTACAATCAAAGAGCACCCTAAACACAGCCCACAAAGGATCTGCACCAAAGTTGGCACACTACCTACATGGCCAACACTGAATACTGGTGGGGTTGGGGGGAGGCTGTTTTTGAATTCTGGGAGTTGTAGTTTACCAACGCTCAGAGAACATTCTGTACCAAACTGGTGATGGAACTAGTAAACTTGCCACACATACCCAACATGTCAAATGTTAAATCCTTTGGGGGTTTTGAGGGGACTGTCCTCAGAGGTTGGGAGTTATAGTTCACCCATATCAACAGGATTTCCTGTCTGTTTCCAAAAAGAAAGAGAAGGACAGGTAGAGAGATCTTTGGCCTTCTCTGCCAAAGGGGTTCCTAACACCATCAGAAATATGTGTTTTCTTATGGTATTTGGTGACCCCTCTGAAACCCTCCTTGAAATCTCCCCCCCCCCCCGCGGGGGTCCTGACCCCCAGGTCTAGAGGCTAGCCCTTGGGGTAGCTCTTGGTGATAATATCAGTATATATGTTGCTGTAAGCACCAACCACAGTTACAAAGGATATAGCTAATAATGAGGGAAGCATGCACATACTCTTTCCAAGATAGATTAGAGCAGTGGTTCTCAACCTGTGGGTCCCCAGGTGTTTTGGCTTACAACTCCCAGAAATCCCAGCCAGTTTACCAGCTGTTAGGATTTCTGGGAGTTGAAGGCCAAAACATCTGGGGACCCACAGGTTGAGAACCACTGGATTAGAGACTGCCAAGCACTGAGACGTCACAACCATAAAAAGTATGACCCCTGTATCCACAGGGGATATGTTTCTGAGCATTCAATGGGAACAGAAAACCATGGATGATAGCAAACCCTGTGAAAATAAATTTCACCCACTGAAAGCTACTATAGAGCATAACTGCACAACAGACAGCCCGTGGGCTGCATATGATCCCCCAAAGGGTTTTGGGTGTCCCAAAGAAGCTACCACTCTCACTAGTTCCCCTGCCGCCAGTGGTCGGAGTTGTAATTTATAAGGTCTTTCGCCATCTCTGATAAAGACACTCCCATAACTCCTTATCTGACAGCTCGAAGCAAAATAAGGGGAGGTGACCCAACCTGAACGCTCATCCTGGTTTGCCTCTCCCCCGCCCCACTCCAGTCCTATGGTTTAAACCAGGGGTCCTCAAACTTTTAAAGCAGAGGGCCGGTCCACAATCCTTCAGACTGTGGAAGGGCCGAATTATCATTTGGAAGAGAAAAAACCCAAAAAATTCCTATGCACACTGCACATGTCTTATTTGTAGTGCAAAACAACAACAACAATGAAAGAACAATACAATATTTAAAAATGAAAACAATTGTATTGTAACCAACATAAACCTATCAGGATTTCATTGGAAAGTGTGGGCCTGCTTCTGGCCAATGAGATAGTCAAGTTAATTAGGATTGTTGTTGTTGTGTGCCTTCAAGTCATTTCAGATTTGGGCGCGCCTAAGTCTAAAATTATTTATTTATTCATTTACTACATTTATTTATTACATTTATAGCCCGCCCTTCTCACCCCAAAGGGGACTCAGAGCAGCTGTATGTACATGCAATATATTATATTATTAGCATAGCACAATATTAGCATTATATATTACTATATTGAACTATACCACTATACTGTAATATTATATGTAATATATATCATATAATTAATATTATTATATGGTATTATAAGTATTATATTGTATAACATTATAATATTATTATCAATATTATATGTATATACAATATATTATATTATTTAAAATGATATAAAATATTATATTATAAAACTGAGGGCGGGGGCCAGGTAAATGACCTTGGAGGGCCACATCCGGCCCCCGGGCCTTAGTTTGGGGACCCCTGGTTTAAACTCATAAATGATACTACTTTAACTGCCATGGCTCAATGATGATTCTGTAGCATTGAGCCATGACAGTTAAAGTACTGGGTTGCTGTGAGTCTTTCAGGCTGTATGGCCATGTTCCAGAAGCTTTACTGACGTTTCGCCCGCATCTGTGGCAGGCATCCTCAAAGATTGTGAGATAACCTCACAACCTCTGAGGATGCCTCATACCTCACAATCTCTGAGGATGCCTGCCATAGATGCAGGTGAGACATCAGGACAGAAATCTTCTGAAACATGGCCATACAGCCCGAAAGACTCACAGCAACCCAGTGATTCTGGCCATGAAAGCCTTCGACAGTACAGTTATAGTACTGTCAAACTGCATCCATTCTACAGTGTAGATGTACCTTAGTGCAAATTAACTACAACTTGGAAAGGTTACATTTTAAGGAGTACAATTTCATGAATCCTCAGTTGGCTGGGGTCTTCATTCCCAAGCTTTGTATATATGTACTATTTATATGTCTTTGGGCTTTGCATTTGGTGTTTACTGAGTGAAAGAGAGATGCCTCAGATGAATTCTTCACTGAAGATGGCTTCTTGTTGAGTTCCTTTATAAGATTTATGAGTGGTGGTGTTTGTTTTTATTATCTATATGTTGCAGTATCTTCTGGACAAGGTCTAGCAAGGTCAAATATTGGGGCCACATTAGTTAACCAGAGACCTTGGAAGGTTATCTCCGCAATTTTGGGGGGTCTGCTTCTGGTCCTTTGTAGACTCTGCAGTGGTTTGGATCCTTACACTTCAAAATACACAGTTGTCACCTTGTATGGAACAGATTTTTATATAGTTTTTTTTTTAGAATCCCTATAATACAGTATGATCCCTGTGTCTATGGCACAAGTACCTACAGTTTCACTTATCCAGGTCTGACAAAATATGTCATCTTTAGGCATTTTCTGTCTTGTGTGATAAAACCCTTAACCAGGACTAGGAGAAGCACCAGAAATGAACGTGAAGCCTGACAGTTCCCATTTCACCTTGATTCTTGGTAGGAAAAGCACAACCCAAATTCAGAATTTTCCATCAAGAATTTGACCTTATTCCATAAGGAATTTACTTATTGCTGGGATTGACACAAGCAGTATCACCCTGATATATGGTTTTCTCTTCCTGCTGAAGTACCCCCACGTTCAAGGTAAGGACCTCTATCAGCTCTGTTTGAGGGACCTTGGAAGTCAAGATCAGACTGATGAGGGATTTTGATATTCTGAGTGCTTTATTTTTGTGGAAGGTGTTTCCAGAATGCAAGAGAAGATGGGTGAAGAGGGTGATTGTACATTGACTGGTGCCTTGGTTGTCAGGTTTCCAAAACAGCGATATGAGTCAGTCAAAATCCACAACATTCACAAAGATAATCATGAAGCAGCTATTCAAATTTTCATTAGTCTAAATATTAAATGCTATAATCATTTGTTTCTCTAAACTTAACATATTGTACACATTCATAAATTTCTCAGTGTGCACATTTTGGTCTGAATAAGGGGCTCACACCCCCAAATATTTTATTTTATTTATTTATTTATGTCATTTCTATCCTGCCTTTCTCACCCGATTGGACTCAAGGCGGCTTACAAATCTGGCAACATTCAATGCCAATAAACAACAATACAATAAAATAAAACATAGAGGCATTAAACAATTAAAAACAATATACAAAACTTAAAACATGTTAAAAGCCTGTAGTTTATTCTACTTTGGTTCTGAATAAAAATGTCAAGAAATAACTGAAAATATGGTAACCTGATTTTGGCATCCAAATTGCTTTCTCACCTTCTCAAGAAAAAGTCCACAAGGAAATCGATCGTGTGGTGGGGCAAGGGCGGATGCCAACGGTCAAGGACAGGAATCAAATGCCATATACTACGGCTGTATTGAATGAGATTCAGAGGTTGGCTGATGTGGTGCCCATGAATCTGCCACACTTTGTAACTCAAGACACCCACTTCAGAGGTTATGTGATCCCTAAGGTAAGATTCCGAGAAAGAGTCCCACCAGGAATGGTGGCTAAAGGATCCAGCCCTTTTCACCTTCCTCTCTGTATGTACTTTCAAATCTAATAATCTGGCCTTCCACAGTCTGATGGTTTTCTCAACCTCCTCTTCCACTAGTACTTTTCCTTATGACCACTGTACCCTTTGCTTTCTTTCCCCTCTTCTTTGAAAGTTTATCCATATTTATTCATTTGCTGGAAGACTTTGGAGGCCTTGTGGAGCAACTGGTTGGTAGCCAGCTGCAATAAATCACTACTGAACGAGAGGTCATGAGATCAAACCCTGTGTCGGAATGAGCTCCCAACCATTTAATAGCCTAGTTTGCTGTTGACCTAAACAGCTTGAAAGACAGTTGCATCTGTTGAGTAGAAAATTTAGGTACCGTTCTATGTGGGCAGGCTAATTTAACTAATTTACAACACTATAAAAACTTCCAGCACTGTGCAGAAAGGAATGAGGAAGAACTCCATCAAGGGACTCGGTATCACAAGTGGACGATGAAGCAGCAGATCCCCCTGTGGCTGGAATCGAGCATACCCTCATGAAGCCGGAAGCTGGAAAATGTTAAATTGCCTCTGTGTCTGTCTATATGTCATATGTTTAATGGCATGGAATGTTTGCCATGTACATGTGCCTTGTGATCTGCCCTGAGTCCCCTTCGGGGTGAGAAGGGCGGAATATAAATACTGCAAATAAATAAATAAGTGGCACTGGAACTGCTTGGAGGCCCTTTGAAAAATTAATATTCCTGTCTTTCATGTAGTTTTGCCTTTGGTTATTAAGAAACATTAGAACAATTTGCTACTTGGTGGCTGATGAGAGCGGGTTACAAAAGAGCATAAATAAATAAATAGTTTTGGATCTGAGATAGATGTACTTACAGAGCTCTGGGTATGTACATCAAGCTTTGTGGATTTCGAGCTGTGATGATGACAAATAAATTGCTTGCAAACTGATTAATCTTGACACTATTAATACAGTATATGAATTTTATTTCTCAGTTGTGCTCAACAGCTAACTGACACAGTGTTTTTTGGCAAGAATGGATACATCTTAATGTGTTGAATCTCCACTTCCACAAAAGCTTGGAAGCATGGTCTCACAGCTTTTCGGCTTTTCTTCATCTCAAATGTTGGTCACTTATTTGCTCCCCTCTTACTTCGTCTCTCCCAGGGAACCTATATCTATCCCTTGCTCAACTCTGTGCATTATGACAAGCATCATCATGCCAACCCAGAAGAGTTTGACCCTGGGAGATTCCTTGACAGCAACGGTTGCCTTAAGAAAGTGGAGGCTTTTATGCCTTTCTCAACAGGTGCGTATTAGAGCAGTGGTGGTGAAGTGGGTGTGAATGACATGGCACGGTGGAGTATGTTGTTTCAGGCCAGGGTGGGAGATGGCTTGATTTGCCAACGTCTTGACTACTGCACCCTAATTGGAAATCTGATTGATTTCAAAGTCAATTTCTTTTTTGTGCCAAGTTAAGACATAGCTCTTAAGTGCTTTATTATGTTCGTTTTTCAGGTATTAATGTTTGGCAATCTTTTGTTGTTTAACCCCTTGAGTCCCTTTTGGGAGATAGGACGATATAGAAATAAAGATTATTATTATTATTATTATCATTATTATTATTATTATCATTATTTTATTATATGACACAGCAAACAAGATAGCCATGCTGGATTTCATATCACAAAATCACAAGTCACCCTAATACGCAAAGATACTGTGGGACTTCCGAATCCAGACTGACAAAGTTCTGGAACACAACACACCAGACATCACAGTTGTGGAAAAGAAAAAGGTTTGGATCATTGATGTTGCCATCCCAGGTGACAGTCGCATTGACGAAAAACAACAGGAAAAACTCAGCCGCTATCAGGACCTCAAGATTGAACTTCAAAGACTCTGGCAGAAACCAGTGCAGGTGGTCCCAGTGGTGATGGGCACATTGGGTGCCGTGCCAAAAGATCTCAGCCGGCATTTGGAAACAATAGACATTGACAAAATCACAATCTGCCAACTGCAAAAGGCCACCCTACTGGGATCTGCACACATCATCCGAAAATACATCACACAGTCCTAGACACTTGGGAAGTGTTCGACTTGTGATTTTGTGATATGAAATCCAGCATATCTATCTTGTTTTCTGTGTCATAAAATAATAATAATAATAATAATAATAATAATAATAATAATAATAATTATTATTATTATTATTATTATTATTATTATTATAGTAGAGTCTCACTTATCCAACATAAGCGGGCCGGCAGAACATTGGATAAGCGAAAATGTTGGATAATAAGGAGGGATTAAGGAAAAGCCTATTAAACGTCAAATTACATTATGATTTTACAAATTAAGCACCAAAAACATCATGTTTTAAAATAAATCGACAGAAAAAGTAGTCCAAAGCATGGTAACGTTATGTAGTAATTACTAAATTTATGAATTTAGCACCAAAACATTGCAATATATTGAAAATATTGACTACAAAAACTTTGACTACTACCACAAATAAAGATAGAATGGCATAAAATGAACATACAGTAGCAACATTGTCAGAAATTAAATGAAAAGTTCAATCGTTGCTGCCTAGAGGAACAGCTGTGGATCGGGGCAGGAGGCAAATTGCATTGGATAATCCAGAACGTTGGATAAGTGAATGTTGGATAAGTGAGACTCTACTGCATTATTGCCTTTAGGGTTTAATTAACTTCAGCCATTATTGATTATACATTGTGATCTACATTGTGTAACAGTAGGGCCAAAATAGTTATGGGCTTAGGATGCATAGATTCAACCCATCATGGATTCAAAGCAAAGGTGATGTCAATTTTTGGCTACCAGGTATGTATTTTTGGTGGGTTATAGTTGAAAACATGGTATTTCCATGCACCACTGGATGTACTCCAAGATAAAACCCACCAGACCAGCTCTATGTGGTTGCATCTTCCTGACATTTTCTGATCTTAACTGAGAGGAGACTGTTTTGATCAAACAACCATAATTTTTCTGTTTCATCCATTTCTACCTGGCTCTACAGTTTTTACTTTTTTTGGCAGGGAAACGTGCTTGCCTTGGTGAGGGACTGGCCCGCATGATACTCTTCCTCTTCTTCACCACCATTCTCCAGAAGTTCACCCTCACATCACCTGAACCACCTGAGAAGATCAGCATTGCTCCTGCTTTCCACAACCTCACCCGCATACCCCCACAATATAAGCTTTCTATGGTCCCACGCCAGTTGTGATCTTCCTGTTCTTGTGACCACCAGAAGAATCTAATCTGTCTCCCAGGATCTCTAGATTTACCCTGGCTTTAACTTGTATGGGTTCTATCTTGCCCTTTAATTCTTTCAGATGCTTGATAGATTAATGACATTATCCAAAGTGCCAGAACCTTTGGTTAGAATCAAAGATTCATAGAATTAGAAGCAAACGCCTTGGCCATTCAGTCCAACACTATTCTAACATGTAAGAATGCATTATCCAAACACTCCTAACAGATGTCTCACCCAGCCTCTGTTTAAAAACCTTACAGTGTGCTGTAAGACAGCATATGTCACTGTCAAGCAGTTTGGGACCTGCTTATCTTCACAATCACATCCTCCCCTACGAACCCACACGGGCTCTAAGATCTGCTGGGGAGGCCTCCTCTCGCTTCCACCTCCATCTCAAGCATGGAGAGGGCCTTCTCGGTGGTGGCGCCTCAGCTCTGGAACTCTCTCCCCGGGAGATTAGACTGGCACCCACCTTCACCTTCTGTAAAGACCTAAAACCGTGGATAGTCTGGTGTGCCTTCGAGTAAATAGTCTCACTAGATACTCAGCCCCAATTACACCTCACTAACAATTACTGCACTTTGTCACCGTCCCTTGTCCTATAGGTGTTTTTTTATTGATACTGCTTTTCCACCATATTTATGACTGCATGACACCATCAAATAAGCCCTACCCAGAGTTCTATACACAAATTCCTACTCTCTGAATTTCCAGTAATTATTACTGTTCAGGTTCTAAATTGCTGTCGATGTTGTTTTATGTAGCTATAATGTTTTCATTTTGTTGATTGTGTTTTAACCCATGTTGATCGGGTTTGTCTTCATGTGAGCCGCCCCGAGTCCCTTCGGGAGATGGAGGCGGGATACAAAAATAAAGTTGTTGTTGTTGTTATTTTATTATGACACAGCAAGCAAGATAGATATGCTGGATTTCATGTCAAAAAATCACAAGTTGAACACTTCCCAAGTGTGATGTATTTTTGGATGATGCGCGCAGATCCCAGTAGGGTGGCCTTTTGCAGTTGGCCGATTGTAATTTTGTTAATGCCTATTGTTTCCAAATGCCGGCTGAGATTTTTTGATACGGCACCCAGTGTGCCCATCTCCACCGGGACCACCTGCATTGGTTTCTGCCAGAGTCTTTGAAGTTCAATCTTGAGGTCCTGATAGCGGCCGAGTTTTTCCTGTTGTTGTTGTTGTTATCATTATTATAATATTCTTGTTATCATAATGTTCTTTCTAATGTTTAGGTGGAATCTCTTTTCCTAGTTTGAATCCATGACTCCATTTTCCTAATCTTTGGAACAACAGAAAATAAATTGGCTTCAGCTTTGTGGAAAGAATCAGAGAAACATTTGGCTGTGTCCCTGTAGCCGGATGCAGAATGATTACATCATCTGTTGAGATGCCCAGAGCAGTGGTTCTCAAACTGTGAGGCCCCAGGTGTTTTGGCCTACAAATCCCAGAAATCCCAGCCAGTTTATCAGCTGTTAGGAGTTTTGGGAGTTGAAGGCCAAAACATGTGGGGATCCATGGGTTGAGAAACACTGGCCTAGAGGATCTTAGTGGACCTCAGATGATTTCATGCCTGGTTACAGGCACATAGCCAGATGCATTTCTAACCCCCTTTCTCCACAAAGCACAAAATGCTGTGACTCTTCCACTACAAGTTTTAAGGGTTGGAGAACTGCCACTTCTGGCTGTATCCCCATGGCAAGATATACAATTATTACATCAAACATTGAGATCCCTGTAGGATCCTGGTGGACATCAGGAGGCAATTTTATTCCTGCTTATAGGGAATGTAAGCTGTTGCTTCTCTGATTCCCTCTCTATTAGGCACAGAACATCTGGGGTGTAATGAACTATATAAAACACACGATATAGATCCTGAGTAGGTGGTAATATATCCGTTCACGCCGTTTACAACTGGTTCCCGGGTTTTATCCCAGTTTCGGTAACCTTTCTTCTGGTATGCGGCAAATGTTTTATTATTTCTTTATTGATGGCTCTGCATCAGGTATTATGTTTGCAGTATCAATATGATGCTGTGGATTTTGTGTGGCTCGCACTCAGGATCTACATCAGCATTGACTCTGTTTCCTTGGCTTTACTATTGATCCAAAACCTGTGGAGTCCTGAGGAATCATTCCAGAACTGCAGAGACTCTGAATCGGTTTGCCTTTAAGCCAATCTAATCCTTTTAGGACTGCAGAGACTTATATCATTTTGTTTGATTTATAATACTGAGTTAGATACTTTTGGGTTATATACCATAGGACTGAGCATTGATTCTGTGAATGTAATATGTATATGATGCTCTAATATACATATTGTGTACTACTTATGTCTTGAACCATTATTGTGTTTTATATAGTTCATTACATTGTTTAGAATAGACATCTGTGTTTATCCAATAGTACAGAACATCTGGGGCCCAAAAACCTCTGGCTATGTCCCTTTAGCAAGATAACCAATGATTACATCTCCTGCTTTTTAAAAAATTTGTGTCAAAAGCATTGCATAATAAATAAGTTTAAAAATGGTAAAATAAAGGAAATCACAAACAGCTAAATAGTTTTAGACCAAAAGTGGGCAACAGCAACCACATTGTCCGTGGCTTTGAACAACTCCTCCTCCGGTCATGAGGCAGGACATTGTGGGCAAGCATACATCTGCGGAGTTGTTTGTTCTGCTCCATAGTCACACAAGGTGGAGGATTCCTCCAGGTAGTGCCACCTTGCCAGGTTGTCTTTTGATCTGCCTACTCCGCTTCTGAGTCTGTTCAGGGACTTCCAAGTTGCCCATTCTTGGTTTGCCCCTGGGGAAAGACCCTCATGGGGGGCCATCCAGTTGGGATTGCCTGGTTTAGCTGCCCAGAGGGAACCCTTGCTGTTGCTGGAGGAACATCAAGAGGAGTGGTGGTTCTCATGAAGCCCTTCCTTGATTTGAGTCTGGTGGGAGGAGGCTGATAGTCATGCAATGGGTGGTTTTCACAATGTTGGACCTCATTTCTCTCACCGTAAGCAGCAACTTCCCGTCATACGTCAGGAGGGGCAATGCCAGCTAGCTTATAGAGTTTATCAACAGGTGTAGGTTTAAGGCATCCTGTCATTATTCTCCTGCTGAGATCTCTGGAGGCTCCTGGTAGACCTCAGTAGATGATGTAAGCACATTCAGAACTACTGCACTACACTGAGGTGTGCTGGCTACCAGTAATATGTGAATTTCACAAGCTTTTGTGGATTAGAGCACCATCCCCTAACACCTCACATGGTTGGCACTTTGCTTAAATCTTGGGGCGCTTCTTTTTTCCAAAATAAATAAATATTTTTTTTTCCAGTGTCCCATCACAATGCTTGTAAAGTAACGGTATAATTGCTGTACAAGTTTGGAGAAGTAACTTGTGATGTTAGTTGTTGATCACTGACCTATTACTCCCTGTGATTTTCTGGAGAGTGATAATAGAATGCCACAAACTTGAAAAATTCTGCTGAAATCTCGAAACTACAATTTGTTATATCGATAAAGTAACATCAATTATATTTATTCATTACCTTTGAAATATGAATTATGCCCTCTTTGCTCTTAAATAATTACATTTCAAGTAATTACTTAAGGGCAATGAGTGCATAATTTTAAATGGATGTTTAAATGGCTGTTTTTAATTAATGTTTTAATTTGTTTTAATTGTAATTATTTTAAATATTATGTTTCTTGGCATCTAATGGTTGCTGATTGTGAGGCCGCCCTGAGTCCCCCCCCCCTGGTGAGAAGGACGGGATATAAATGTCTGAAATAAATAAATAAATAAATAAATAAATGGTTTCTTTGTTTTGGTTTTTGTAGCCAATGGTTATGTGTGCTTGAGGAATTTGAAATATTTGTACTTAAACATGTTAAACTGCCCAAGGCTTGGGCATCATCCTATTTAAAATGTACATTGCTGCTCCTGTAAACTTCCAGCAGAAATAATCCACTTCTTATTTGATGGATTTAGGAATCTGAGGAATGTAAAACATTTTGGGGATAAGAAATCAGAATGCTGGGATCACACAAGTCACATTTTCCCACCATCTTTTCTCTACAATGGGCTTAATGAAGCCTGTGTAGAAGGTAATTCCTCATTTGGAGAGCTTTGAATATAGTCCCTGCCCTCTCTAGTTACTATGGACTTTGGCACCCATTGACTGAGGAGAATGCGGTGATGGGGTTTATAGTCCAACCCATCAAGAGTCTTTGGTTTACTCCAGAAACTTGGGAAACAAGTCAACTGGACAGGTCCTGTCCTTTGTTAATTCAAGTCCAGCCAGCCAACAGTCACATCTTCATAGTTGAGTCTGAAAAATGCTTAGCTTTCTCTTCACATTTTGCGTGACTTTAGCATTGTGTTATTGGATTTTACAAATTACGAATGGAGTTCAAAGTCCAAAAGAGATTGTGCTCAGTCAACCCTACAGATAGGAGCCTCCGATGGCCTAGGGCAGGGGTCCCCAAACTAAGGCCCGGGGGCCGGATGCGGCCCTCCAAGGCCATTTACCTGGCCCCCGCCCTCAGTTGTAGACTTAGGCTTGCCCAAAGTCTGAAATGACTTGAAGGCACAATACCAACAATCCTACTTGATTATCTCATTGGCCAGAAGCAGCAGGCCCACACTTCCCACTGCAATCCTGATAAGTTTACAGTATGTTGGTTAAAATTATTTTTATTTTTAAATATTGTATTGTTCTTTCCTTTACCAATATTGTAAATGAAATATTGTAAATGAATGATATGGTAATAGTGTAATATATTGTGTATACATATAATCTTGCTAATAATATTATAATGTAATACAATATAATATTTATTTATTTATTTATTTATTACAGTGTTTCTGCCCCACCCTTCTCACCCAATAAGGAACCCAAGGTGGCTAATAATAATAATACAATATAATAATATTAATTATATATTATATATTAAATGTAATATTGCT
This sequence comes from Anolis carolinensis, assembly GCF_035594765.1. Lineage (NCBI taxonomy): Eukaryota > Metazoa > Chordata > Lepidosauria > Squamata > Anolidae > Anolis > Anolis carolinensis. The sequence continues at coordinate 10,215,908 of NW_026943821.1, read as the reverse complement.
AATAATATTATGGTATAATGGTATAGTACAATATAGTAATATATAATGCTAATATTGTGCTATGCTAATATAATATATTGTATGTACATACAACTTGCAAGCCACTCTGAGTCCCCCTCGGGATGAGAGAGGGTGGGGTATAAATGTAGTAAATAAATAAATAAGTAATTGTTGCTGGGTTGTGTTTTTTTTTTTGCACTACAAATAAGACATGTGCGGTGAGCATAGGAATCTGTTTGTCTTTTTTTTTCAAATGATAATTTGGCCCCTCAACAATCTGAGGGGCCATGAATCGGCCCTCCACTTAAAAAGTTTGAGGACCCCTGGCCTAGGGGATAAAAGCCTCGTGACTTGAAGGTTGAGTTGCTGACTTGAAGGCTGCCAGGTTCGAATCCCACCCTCTTTCAGCTCCAGCTCCATGCGGGGACATGAGAGAAGCCTCCCACAAGGATGGTAAAACATCAAAACATCCGGGCGTCCCCTGGGCAACGTCCTTGCAGACAGCCAATTCTCTCACTCAGAAGCAACTCTGGTTGCTCCTGACATGAAAAAAGCAAAAACAAAACCCCTACAGATGGGAGAGAGGAGTGAGAGTCAAAACCTGTGCTTCCCAGGAGGATCATGGCTAAGCAGACGTCTGAAGGCCCTCTCTGATGTTGCTTGGCCTATGTGGCACGGTTCTCAGCTGGGAAAATTTGGAGAGTATGGTTATCTCATCTTGGTTTCACTGGCAAACAGGGTAAACACCCACCCTAGGACACTGTGACTTTGTTTGCAATTCTGTAATCCTGACCCTGAACTGATATGTCCTTTGCAGAATCAAATCTGTGGACTCAGTGATTACTACCTGTCAGCAGCTTCCCAACTTTAAAGCCTGAGCAGAGCCCTTTCAAGCCCTGTCAAGAGAGCCTTGGGACTGAACCAAAGTCTTTTGCTTTTAGGACTTGCATCCTACCATCGAATCTGGATCTTTCCCAGGAAGGGCTTTAAGTAGATCAGTGGTTCCCAACCTTTGGGCCTCCAGGTGTTTTGGACTTCAGTTCCCACAGTTCCTAACTGCTGGTAAGCTGGCTGGGATTTCTGGGAGTTGAAATTCAAAACACCTGGAGGTCCAAAGGTTGGGAACCACTGAAGTAGATGGAGAAGGATTGTGTAGTCGAGAGACAGACAGGCGAACAGTTGGGCATAGAGAAAGAGATATGTGCAAACTTTTCTCTGTTAAAAGACTTCAAAGAGAATTACTACAAAATAGTTGGGATGACAGAAACATTGACTGGGTAGTAGCCACAGTCCCCAAGAACGAAAACAACAGCTACTCTTCCAAATTGGAGGGCCCCTCAATCTGTTTCCACTGGTTCACTTTACTGTGATTTGATATCGGTGAGAAAACCAGTTCTGTTATATATGTGCTTAAGAACCATGGGAAGTTCTTAGAATGTGGTTTTATATAGTGGCACATTTTGAAATCACCTTTGTGAGCAGTTTGGATGAAGCAAGGCATACAAAAGATCTGAGCATACTGATGGATGTAAAATTTGATGAATTGTTGGTGAGGCAAACTTAGAAAACGGGGTCAGTGGAATGGAGCATTCCAACTAAGATCCTGAACTGGAAACATTCTGTTCTCTGATGCTTGTGACAGCAACCAAAACCAAGAGCAGACCTATCAGCATCGGCGTGGGACCATCTTGACTTGGTATTTCATGGGTAACCTGCTGAGGCCACTCACAGTTGGTTCAAGGCTGATCTCACTATGAGGAACTGGTGAGATGAGGGTGAAGGACTGCAGGATAGTGGTGAAAAAGAGGAAGAGCTCCATGCGGGCCAGTCCCTCACCCAGGCAGGCCCGCTTTCCTGCCAAGAGAAGGCAAAAATAGTAAAACCAGATGGAAATGGGTGGAGGAGTAGACTGACAAACAGAGTCCTTGGCATCACTCAGAAAGTCTTACCTTCTTACTAAGGCCTTGTACGATCTGGTGTAGCAATCTCTGCAACTTCCCTCACAGAAGTGAACAACATTGAAATCTTATCTGTGGAACTTGATAGTTGCATCATATCATCACTCTATAAACCACCTGGGGCTGATTTCTATTTTACGCCCCCAACCAATTGCCACAGTCATGAAGCCCACTTTGTTGTGGGAGATTTCAACAGCCATAGCTGTGTCTGGGGCTATGACGAAGATGATAGAAATGGCGAAGCAGTTCTAACGTGGGCCGACAACAGTAGAATGAGCCTCCTCCATGACAGTAAATTACCACCATCTTTCAATAGCGGCCGATGGAAGCGTGGTTATAACCCTGATCTGATTTTTGTAAAGGAAAGCATAAGCCACCAAAAGGGTATTAAACCCAATACCTAACACACAACACAGACCAATATGCTGCGTAGCATATGCAGCTGTAAGACCAAAAAGTGTCCCATTCCATATAACTTCAATAAAGCTAACTGGACAAAGTTTACAGAGACCTTGGAAGCTGCTATTTCTGATATAAACCTTCTATAGAAAATTATGACCTGTTTGTAGAAGCTGTGAAAAGATTCTCAAGGCTCTCAATCCCTAGAGGCTGTCGCACAAGCTACCTACCAGGCCTAAACAAAGAATCGCTAAATCAGCTACAGGAATATCTCAGACTATTTCAAGAGAATCCATACAGTGATGGGACTATAGCAGCAGGCCAAAAACTATCTACAGCCTTAGCTAATGCTAAGAAAGACCGTTGGATAGAGCTACTTGAGAACCTTGACATGTCCAAGAGTAGCCGAAAAGCCTGGCAACTGCTGAGACGCCTGGATAGTGATCCTGTGGTCAACCATGGACACGCAAACGTGACACCAGACCAGATAGCTCACCAGGTAATTCAGAATGGGAAAACCAACCACAGTAGAATAAAGATGAAAATCAACAGGGTGCCAGAACTTGAAACCCACCAGTTGTCTTCTCCTCTAAACCTGAAAGAACTCAGAGAAGTCATCAAGCGATGTAAGCCTGGTAAAGCACCTGGCCTAGATGACTTAATGATGGAGCAAATCAAACACTTGGGCCCCAAAGCTGAAAACTGGCTTTTGAAATTCTACAATCAATGCTTGGCACACAAACAGATTCCCAGAGCATGGAGGAAAACTAAGATCATTGCCATTTTAAAACCTGGTAAAGATGCCTCCAATGCCAGGAACTATCGACCAATCTCCCTCTTATGTCATCTATATAAAGTCTATGAGAGGGTGCTATTAAATCGACTAGGACCTGTTATCGAACCCAAGCTTATTCCACAACAAGCAGGTTTCAGACCAGGGAAAAACTGTACAGGTCAAATTCTTCATCTGACTGAACATATCGAGGAAGGCTATGAGAAAGGCTGCATTACGGGAACAGTCTTTGTGGACCTTACGGCAGCCTATGACACGGTGCAACATAGAAAAATGCTGCATAAAGTCTACCATATCACCCGGGACTTTGACTTTACAAAAACTGTCCAAACCCTCCTAGAAAACCGCAGCTTCTATGTGGAGTTTCAGGGCCAGAAAAGCAGATGGAGGAGGCAAAAGAATGGTTTACCCCAGCAGTGGCTTGAACAGAGCTGAGGGAAGTTACATCTTTGACTGAAATACATAGGATCCCCAGACAGATAGGCCAGCAAAACTAAGCAAAGAGAAGGGGAGGGGTCCAAAATCCAGAATCATCCTGGTCATTTATGCCGGCATAAGTAGGGATCACATCAATATTTGTCAGATGTTGCGAAAGAAAGTATTCCTTGCGTATCAGCTTCCCTTAGCTGCACAATGACAATTGGATAGAGGACACACCCAACTTCTTCCAATCCAAATGATGGATTGTGGGCATTCCCATAACAGCTTTTACATTCCAGATATAAGAACAATAGACCCATTTTCACAGGGATTAGGATCCCCATGAAAGTGGAAAATCAGTGAATTAAAAAAACAACAACAAAACAAACAAGAACACATCTCTAGGATTCTGGATGTTGACTACAGAATTGTATTGGAGGACCTATAAATGCTTAAAAAACTAATTTTCCCTAGGAATGCCTAAATCCTCCACACTTTTATAGTCAACTTCTGACTTTCTGATCTTATCTATTTTCTTCCAGCCAGGTTGGAAGATGACAGATCTAAGTGGCCAAGAAAAGAGGGCCATGTTGCTGTAGTCCTGAGCTTTTTAAGAGGAATTGCAGAAGTCACCTAGTGAGGTCCTTCACAGCACACAGAAAAAGCTTTAGATTCTTGTAAAACCAGCTCATCCAGCAACTGTTGGAAACCACAGTTATGATGACCGTTTAACAGGATAGCAACTTTGCCTTGCTTCACCATGTACTCCCAAACTTACCTACTGAGAAAGGCATAAAAGCTTCTAATTTCTTAAAGCAACCATGGCTGTCCAGGAATCTCCCAGGGTCAAATTCTTCTGGGTTGGCGTGATGCTGTTGGTCATAATGTACAGTGTTGAGCAGGGCATAGACATAGGTCCCCTGGAAGAGGAGGAGAGGGAAGGGAGAAAAGAAGTGACCAATCGTTGGAGATGAGCACAACCAGAAAAAGCATGTGGCAATGCTTCTGAGCTTTTGTGGAGGTTGCACGGGTATCAAAGGAGCCACTGCCCCTCTTTTGTCCCTTCTCCAGCTCTGATAAAACCTGCTTCACAATTTTTGGCTTACCTTGGGGATGACATATCCCCTGAACTGGGTGTCTTGAGTAACTGCATGGGGCAGACTCATGGGTAGCACATCGCCGAACCTCTGGATCTCATGCAGCACAGCCTCAGTGTATGGCATTTTATTCCTGTCCTGAGCATTTGGGTTCCGATCTTGCCCAATTACTCGGTCAATTTCCTCATGGACTTTTTCTGCAGGTAGGAATGACAACCATTAAGCATCTTCCCAAAGCCAATAGAGAATATGGTTTCAGTTTTCTCCAGATGCCCCTTTGCTTGAATTTAATGGACTGTGTAAGGTACAGTCAAGCCTGGACAACTTATTTTATGTGTGGAAATGAGGATGCTGCATCTCTTGAGCCTCTTCACTTTTGGGATCCACCAAGCAGAAAATAACAGCCAGATGAGCAAAGATCTGAAGGGCTGAAGAACAGGTAGCACACATTTGTTCTCAGACAATTGCATCGAGTTCTCAGATCTCAAAGCCTGGTCCTGAATCTCCAGCTAGATCTCTCCTCTCCAGTCCTCAAGGTGAAAGGGAGGAATTTTAGGGTGAAAGTATAATCTTGAAAGATGTGTGTGTATAAGAGTATAAGGTAAAAGTTTTCCCCTGACATTAAGCCTAGTCATGTCCGACTCTGGGGGTTGGTGCTCATCTCCATTTCTAAGCCGAAGAGTCAGTGTTGTTCGTAGACACCTCCAAGGTCATATGGCGTGACATGGAGCGCTGTTACCTTTCTGTTGGAGCGGTACCTATTGTCCTATTCACATTTGCATGTTTTCGAACTGCTAGGTTGGCAGAAGCTGGGGCTAATAGCGGGATCTCACTCCGTTCCCTGGATTTGAACCTCCGACCTTTCGGTTGGCAAGTTCAACAGCTCAGTGGTTTAACCCGCTGCGCTATCGAGGGCTTATCCCCCCCCCCCCCACACACACACACTATTTGTTAGACTTTCTTGTGGCATCCTATCAAGCAGATACCAATACGTAAGCCAAACTGACACATATTTATGTTTATGATAATGGCACTGTAGCCATAAGTGCAAACGCCCCTGATAATTTATCTTAGCAGCCAGCTACCACATTGAGTGATGGAGATCTCTTCTGCTGGCAATTGCAGCACAGTAGGATGGTGTTTCTAGCCTGCTTCTACTAGCAATTTGTGATACAACTATCAGAAGAAAATGTTTATATGACGGATTGGTGATGGCGGGGGGCTGGAAAGGTTAATCCTGCTGTGTCTGGCCACCAACAGAACAGACCTCCATTGCTTGGTATTGCTGTGGATTATTAAGGCAGGTTTTGGGAATCAAGTAAGGAGGGGTAAATTCATCCAACTGAGGTTGCTATTGATCCTCCTTCTCCCCATACCTTGTATCTGTGGATGCTTCAACAGCAGGAGGAAACCATATCTCAGGGTGGTACTGATTGTCTCTGTCCCAGCAAAGAATAAATTGAAGGTATTCATAACCAAATTCTCCATGGTAAATTCAGTATTTGGGTCATGTTTTTCCTATGAAGAATCAAGACAAAAGTGAAAGAGGAAGAGTTTGCATGTTGCTTGTAGTTGATGACAGAAAGAAAAATCCTGAGTAGTCATTCTGTGACGCCGGATTATTATCAACGGCATAACTGGAGCAAGTGTAAGTGAGGAATGGCTTAGATCAGTGGTTTCCAAACTTATTTGGCCTGCCGCCCCCTTTCCAGAAAAAATATGACTCAGCGCCCCCTGGAAAGGGGGGTGTGGCTTAGAGGGGTGGGTGTGGCTTCTGCTCAAGAGGGCGGGGCTGAGCCTCTCTCCTAGTCGAAGATGCAGGGCTGGGAGGGGGAGGGGGAGGGGGAGGGGGAGGTGGGCGGGGCTAGAAATAGGCGACCAGGATTGGGATGGGTGGAGTTATGAGCTCTGAGGCAGGGCTGAGCTTCTATCCCTGTAGTGTGGCACCTGCCAGGACACAGGAGGCGGGGCTAGAGGAGGGGGCGGGGCCTCTTCCCAAGTGCCTGACAGGGCTGAACCTCTATCCCTCCCCTGTGTTATAACAAGCGCCTCAGGGGAGGTATACAGAGGCTCAGCCCTGTCTCGCGCTCTTGGGAAGAGGCCCGCCCCCACCCCTAGCCCTGGCCTTTAGTCCTAAAAGGCCTCTCAGGAGAGGTATAGAGGCTCAGCCCTGTCTCGGGCTCTTGGAAGGAGGCCCTGCCCCCTTCCCTAGCTCCGCCTTCTGTTTCCCAACAAGCGCCTCAGGAGAGGTATAGATTCTCAGCCCTGTCTTGGGCTCTTGGGAAGAAGTCACGCCCACTCCTCTAGCTCCACACCCTGTGTCCTAACAGGTGCTCAGCCCTGTCTCTGGCACTTGGAAAGAGGCCCCGCCCCTTCTCTGCTCTCGCCCCCATGTCCTAATAGGTGCCATCACCGCCCCCCTGGATTGCTCCAGTGCCCACCAGGGGGCGGTAGCGCCCACTTTGGGAATCACTGGCTTAGATGGACAGACAATAAAACTGCCAATTAGCAAGAATCCTATCAATGCAAAATTTTAATCTTCTGACAGAAGGATAGCAAGGAGGCAGTTTTGGGTGACTGGCAATAGGAGGTAGTTGTGCTATGTAAAGAGGTATACAATACCTCCTTGTGCAAGTTTTTCCTTGTTTTTCACACAGCAGAGCCCCCCTCCAACCCCCATGACTAAAATGGCCACTGGAACATCCCATGGAAAAGCTTCTGAAACATCTGGAAAGCAGCCAGATGTTCTCCCCTTCATTGTCATTACTTCCAATGATGTGAGAAAACTGGTTTTCTCCATATAAAACAGTCTGTCCACCATTACCTGCTCCATCTTTGCTAAGAAGCAGTCAATGAAATTCTGGGGGGCTGAGGGATCTAGCGAGACTTGCTGCATCTTGATCCTCTCCATAATGAAGCCAATAATCTCCTGGGAGCACTTGCTTCCTGTGTGGTGAGGTCCGGGCAGCTTCTCCAAGAACTCTGGGAACATGTTGTACAGCTGTATTTTTTTGCGGGTATGGGAATAGGAGGGAAGAGAAATGCAGTTCTGTGAGCACACTGGCCTTTCTTGGCTAGGTGTATCGTCAAAGTCTCCAAATGGCCAGGAAACTGTATCTTTTGTCCTCAAAAGTAGTGTACTTTGCATGCATTCCAGGGCTGCTTTGCTACAATCAATGAAGTCATGACGGTCTCTTACAAACTTGGGCCAGAATTCAGTCAGAGACTTATGTCATTGTAAGTGGACCTACATTCACAGGAAATAAATATGAGCAGTATCTAATATTCAGGTGGACTGTTGTAATATTATGATTTGGGGAGCTAGCAAAATGATTAATGTGCATTAGGATTGATGCAAAACAGGACAAGATGCAATTCAGGACCAATGCTCTTCAGGACACTTGCTAGCAAGTGTCAATATGTATTAGTAGAGCATATAATGCCTTGGGATACTCTTGCAATTCATTCATATAGACCAAAAATTCAGGGTTCTAACAGCACAAGGCCCTCCAATTCAATTTCAGAGGCAACTGGATTTGGTGCAAAACAGAGGAACAACTTTGGAAAGAGTCTGATAGTGCTGAACTGGATCTGTCACACCTTCACTATTTTAGATTTCAATTGCCGGAAGTACTATCCAGCCTGGCTAACAGTCAAGGATCCTTGGGAGTTAAAATTCCAAACATCTGGAAAACCAGTGGTTGAGGTCAATGCATATTTCAATATAAGGCTGTGCAATGAAGCTAGATTCAAGGACAGAGAGAATGTTTCTCTCACCATGGCTTGTGAGGAGTTGGCGACCCGGAACCGTTTTGTTATTAGCTTGTTCAACCGGATGAATTTTTTGTCATGATACTCAAACCGATTTCCAAAGACAATGGAGCAGATGACATTGGAGACGGCATGGCTGAGGATGGAGATGGGGTCAAAGGGCATCCCTAAGAAGCAAGAAGATAAGAGGAAAGGCTTGTCAACTTTCATGGGTCATTCCTAGGGGTCCCCAAAGACATCTGGAAAAGAATACTGGAGGAGAAGGGAAGTTTGTACCCAAACAAACCATGCATTTTGTGGAATTCTTGCACCAAGCACTGGGCCTCCTCCTGGATTCGTTCCTCAATGGATCGCTTCCCCATCCCAAAGTTCCTCAAGGTGCTAAGAGAGAACCGACGGAGCTTCCTCCATCGCTCCCCATTAGAAAACACAACCCCTGGAAAAGAGAACATGAAATGATTATTTGGAAAAGGGGACTTCAAGAAAAGGGAGGGATAGATCAATTATGAACATTGTTGAGCATAGATTCAATGAATTGGGAACAAACCCCACTTGATGCATCATGTGTGTGTGCCTTTAAGTCACCTGTTGATCTATGGCAACTCCATGAATTTCATAGTGGTTTCTTAATCAAGTAACACTCAAGTGGTAATTTTGTCAATGTTTTATCTTGGAAACTAATTAAAACCAGTCCTGGTTAGTACTTGGGTGAAAGCCCACCAGTGAATACTAAGTGATCTAGAGGACATTTCAGGCTAAGCTGGCACCTTTCAATCTTAGGACAGCCCCCTCCCCACAACACAGACACACTATATCTCAGTTTCTCACCATGTTTGTTGAAATCCTTGGAGAAGGCTGGCACCTGCCCACGTCCACTGAACTCCTCCGCCTGGTCCACTAAGGCCTCCTTCACTGCTTTGTAGCCACACAAGATGACAATTGGATGCATTCCCAGGTATATGGTAAATACTGGACCATACACTTCACTCATCTGCCAAGAAAAACTCATAAAGTCCTCCCTAAGTTAAGAATGGGGAACAGGGATGTTGAGCCCCTTCCCCACTTTTATGCTTCCTTCATGTTAAAGATGAAGCCTAATCATTCATTGTATTTTCTTTGAAGGGTGAATGTGTCTACACTGAGCCCCTCAGTTTAGAGGCAGACTCATGTTTCCCAACTGTCTTAGTATGGCAGGGACAGTTTTCTGTCCTCCTACTTTCCCCATCATTTTACAATGTTCTAATTTCTCTATCCTTTGATTTCCCCTATTTTTCCTAAGTTTTCCTCGGTTTCTTGCAAACTGAGTTGGAAGCACCAAAATAGTTTTCACTCAGTTGATTCAGAAGATAAGAGGAGTGGTGATGAAATCTTGCCCTTCCCAATAGGCTCAGGAAAAAGTAAACCATGGTCGATTTTCCTAGCTTGTTTGTTCTTCCTTCTTTGCTATCACATCCATACTTTGATGTTGCTTGCTAAAATGTGACCTAATTTTCATCTGTATGATGTTCGAGGGCATGCCGTCTACCTCTGAAGGTCAGTTGATGGGGAACAACAAGAGAGAAAGTCAGGTGCATTTGCTTGATTTACTGGACTAAATATTGGAAAATTATTTTCAAAGTTGGAAAAGTTATTTGGAAATGAGTTTTCATTTAAGCCAAAGATCCTACCGAACACAAGAAGTATGTATACTTTCAGAATGGTGGGAGAAGCCATCCCAATGATGGGATGACTTCGAGTGATGAGAGATGCCATGATGTTCTTTTAACTACTCTAGGCCATTCTGGTTGTTGTTCCAAGTCACAAAGCTGTGTTACAAAATTACTGCATGTCAATGACAACACAAGCATGTTAAAAAGTACAGCCAAATTATGCTAACATAATGCTCCATTAGAACCAGAAGGGTGTAGTGGTATGACTGCTGACCTGGAACTCCAGAAAACTAGGATTCAAATTCCTACTCCTGTCATGAAAACAGACTGGCCAACCAAGTAAGTTTTTCCAAACTTTATTAGGGTTCCCTTTTTCTGTCTTGTTACTGATGAGAGCCTGGTCCTGTTCAAACACACGTCCTAACACTGGGCGAGTGAATGAAGGGTATGACTGGTGGGTGAGACTTCAATTGTCCTCAAATCTGCCCCCTGAATAATCTGCCGAGTAAAGCCCCTGAGTTGGAATTTGTTTTCATTGTATACTAGTCACCATCGTGTAATAGTTGCCAAAGAAATTCTGCCAAAGAGGGGAAAGTGTGACTATTATGTGGTGAAATATGATATCTTTCTGAGATGGATTTATGTGGGTCTGGGGACAGCACATACATGTTTCATTTAGGTCCACATGTAAAGATGGTCTTATCCATTCCATTGCTGGCCTATTGCCTTATGATCTTCATCAGCCACAGAGCTCTCTATGTTTGACCATCTGCAGAGATCATCATGGGGTGCTTATGGGATCAGCAAAAAAAAGGGTAGAGTGATGCCCTCCTTCTGGCCGATCATGTGGGCACTCTCTTTTGACATGACTACAATGATCAGGTTCTCAGATGGAGCTCCGTGGCTGGTTAAGTGTGGCAGTGGTGGCAACATGGGAGATAATGATCACCAAATGATGGGGTGATGAGGACAATCGATTAAGCCAAAATGGACCTGATCCAGCTGTCCAGGTGGCAACAATGCTGGAAGATATTCTGTGTGTTCCTGAAAACTCTGGAGTATCCCCCAGCTTTGCTTAGTGTGGAGCAAAGTTGAGATTAGAGCAAAAAAACCTCCCAACCTCTGAATACTTATTGTACACCATCACCATGAAGATTGTCAATATTAGATTTAGAACAAGGTCTTTCTCATATGTAATTTTATTTTATTGTTATATTACTAGGTTTGGTTTTCATGTAGTCCCTTCAGGGAGATGGGGTGGGATATAACAATAAAGTAGTAGTAGTAGTAGTAGTTGTTATTATTATTATTATTATTATTATTATTATTATTATTATTATTATATTGTATGACACAGCAAACAAGATAGATATGCTGGATTTCGTATCACAAAATCACAAGTCGAACACTTCCCAAGTGTCTAGGACTATATGATGTATTTTCGGATGATGCGCGCAGATCCCAGTCGGGTGGCCTTTTGCAGTTGGCAGATAGTGATTTTGTCAATGTCTATTGTTTCCAAATGCTGGCTGAGATCTTTTGGCATGGCACCCAATGTGCCCATCACCACCGGGACTACCTGTACTGGTTTCTGCCAGAGTCTTTGAAGTTCAATCTTGAGGTCCTGATAGCGGCTGAGTTATTATTATTATTATTATTATTATTATTATTATTATTATTATTATTATTTTATTGTATGACACAGCAAACAAGATAGACATGCTGGATTTCATATCACAAAATCACAAGTCGAACACTTCCTAAGTGTCTAGGACTGTGTGATGTTTATTATTATTATTATTATTATTATTATTATTATTATTATTATTATTATTATTATTTCTACTACTACTACTACTACTAAGACAAGTCTTAGGTCTACTTCCAAGTATTCCAAAGAAGAAAGATAAGTGAATTGAGACTCACCTTAACCAGGGACTTCATCATATCCTTTCGGTCCAGTTGGAAAAAATTTCCCAAGATGGGGAGTGGAGTGGGCCCAGGGGGCAGGTGCCCTTTGCCCCTTTGCCGCTTCCATGTCAGGGCAATAAGGAGACAGCAGACACAAAGGGGCAGCAGCAGAAACCCTGAAACCATCTCCATGTGGGCACAGTTCTCTGGATTCTTACGAAGGGCTCAAAAACTGTGCTGGATTTATAATAGATGGAGGGAGGGGTTTCACTCAATTCGGTGCTTATCGCTGCCCATTCCACCCATGACTTTCCAGTCCAACTATGATGAAGCCACCACATTTAGGAGGAATAAGTTAATTTCCTATCTTATTATGTGGCAAAACATAGCTATACAAAGTTCAATCACTTGAATAAATTTGATATTAACCAAACATTTAAGACACTGATAAGGAGGGTAGAGGAGATAGTCATTCCATGCAGGAAAAGAATGGAAAATGCAGCAAAATGTTGCAATGCATACCATTACATGAAGTTTCCTTTACTTTTTCATTGTCTATACTGGCCAATATATTCCAGGGATATTCCAGGATGACAAACTTACCTATGATAGCCAATAAACGCTCAAGAAATCTCAGGGACATGCTGATAAATTCGGATTTTACAACTCCTAGTATTACCAAGAAATCTAATCTCAGAGGTCACTCAAGCTGTATTACCTAGTATTACCAAGAAATCTAATCTCAGAGGTCACTCAAGCTGTGGACATTGCAACAGTTGCACAACAATCACTCAGAATCAAACAATTTTTACATCCCACCTTGAAATTTATCATACACTTACGAAGCTTCACCACATGCAACACTGACAAGGTAGTTTATGTAAGTCCCTGTGAACTTCTATAGGTAGGTATGAGTCATGACCACCAGAACCTTAAAAATCAGAATTCTTGAGCATCGGTCTCGCATCAAAAATAAAGCTTCAGACTCTACCCTTTCCTCGCATTTTATTGAGAAGTCTCATTCCTGTACCAGCTTTAGGTTTTGTGCTTTAGAAAAGATTATTATGAAACCTCATGGAGACACCAAAAGGCTTTTACTACAGAGAGAAGCCTTTTGGATATCTAAGTTACACACAGTGCATCCATATGGTTTAAATGATAGATTAGATCTTACCTGTTTTTTGTATTTAGTCAATGACTCTTAAAAGGGAGTAGCCTCTAGGAGTTAACTGCTTGCAAGTGGAAGTCAGCAGCACCACTGCCCACAATTCAAAGTTTGCAGCAGAGCCATTGACTCCCAAAGAGGAAGTAAATGTTTTCTCTTGTTTAATTGTTGTAAAAAGATTATTATTAATTGTTTATTGTTACTGGGTGCTGGTTTAGCATATCTATTATGTTGTCTCTTTAAATATAGCCTATAAATCTTCTGAAGATACTAGTTCAAGCAACCTGAAGAAGGGATACTTTTCCTGAAACAAGGATAAAAGCTCCGGGGACCCCTTGTTGTTTCCTGATTACGTTCCTGATCATCACAGACTTCTAAAGACTTTTTGAACTCACATGGGACTATGCTGGATTAATTTAAAGTTATGACTACGAAGCCACGGAGGAGCCTATTGATAGCGGAGACCCCTGCTTTTAAGCTCATCTGACCTATTGCAGGGAGTTCCACGGATCCGGATCGCCAGCAGAGTGGAAAAGTGTTCTGACCGCAACAAATTATTATTAAATTCTTTTCAGTACTTTCCCCCAGCCCTAACATTGTAACAAATCCCTAAATAAAAGTATCCTTTCTTTTAACTTGAAATTCTCTCAAGTGGTTATTTTGTATCCCTTTTCTGACTCCTCTGCAAAAAAAAAAACAACCTCTCTCCTTTCCTCCAGCCGCCATTCAAACTCTGGCGGGGAGCCTCCCGGGCTCTCCCTGCTATTGAGTAACATGGCGGACGGAACAATTTGACCCATAACTTCATCGATTGCTCTTTCCCAGCCGCAGCCGCTCCTCGGCTTTCACGGCTGGCGGGTTGCCTCTGCAAGAACATGGGTTTTTTCCCAGGGCTGCTGATAGTGGACTGCCATCCCCCCTGGGAGAGAAATGTAGTTTCTTCAAGGACCAGCTGTGACCTCCATGGCGGCAAGGGCTCCTGGACGAACTTCTTCTGTCCATTCATTCATTCATTTTTATGAATGACCAGATTCTTCATTCATATACTTACCTACAGTTCCATGGATTGCCGGGCTCCCAAGGACAGAAATCAACTTGAATTCTTTCACTTTATTATTTTTATGAACTTCCAGGTGCCTGAGCTGCTTATGAACTTTTCATGAACTATGAACCACATGTCTATGAACCCTATTGTCTATGAACTCTGTACATGAACTTTGATTATATTGCTGTTACCCACACACACATTGAATTCCCCAAATACTCTACATGAACTTCCCCTCAGTGAATGTATGGCATATCTTAGATATTATTTTAATTGTTACTTTAGATATCATTCCCTGGTATATTTTAATCAATGAAGGCATAGCCTGAACTCTAGTTAACCCCGAAAATTCCCGCCTTCCCTCACCCTGTATTCTGGGCTTCACACTCAAAAGAGGATAAACTGTCACCATAAAATTTAATCTATTTTGCATCTGCATGGCCCATAGCGAGAGATTGAGCCACCCCAGATCAGAGCAGTCCCCCGGGTGATTAAATCTCCGCTATTGCTGTTTTTAAATTGCTTAGATTTTAGCTGTTTTTATAAGCCACTCTGAGCCCTGGGGGAGTGTTTTTAAGATTTTTTTATTTTTTAAAAGATATTTTAAAGATGTTTTTAAATTGTTAGATTTTAGCCTTTCTTGTAAGCCGCCCCGAGCCCTAGGGGAGTGGCAGCATATAAGTTTAAATAAATAAATAAATAAATAAATAAATAAATATGGTAATGTTAACCACTAACTCACCTGGACCCCTGGGGAGCCATAGGAATGCCCCCCGCTGGTCCTGCCACCATAACCCCATATTATCAATGTTTGCTGTCACCTCCGCCACACCTTAGGTGTTCATGAACTGTGTACGTGCGTAAAACCCCGGACATTCCAAATGGCTCTATTCAAACAGCAATAATCTTAGATTATCTTAGAAGGCGCTAGCCTCAGGTAGTCACTTTGCATAAGATATCTCCAATGATTCATTTACCAAAATCCATTGTCTAGCTGACTCCTGCCTCCCTCAACTTGATTGGCCCTGACAGAGACGAAGGTTGTTCCTCATTGGCCAAGGCACAGGGCGGGAAATCAAGCTCCCTCCTAGTGCGGCGCTCTCGACCTATCAGCAGCCAGATGGGCAGAGGGACAGGGCGGGAAATTCAAACAGACTTCAAACTTGGAAATGTATAAAATGGCTTTATTTTCACTGTAATGTTACATCTTGCATGTCAAACTATCGCGGCTTGATGTCCTTTTCAGCTGAATCGCTTTAATAAAACGCTTTGACGGTTTTTTCCTTCAACTTGGCAGAGTCTTTTCTTTTCGGTCTCAGGTAAATTATATTCCGGGTTATTTTCTACTTTTCGTTCGGCTCCCCAAGGTTCGTTCCCTCATCTGAGAGACGGATCTCCCTCACAGGGTTGATCCCTACTAAATCGCGGTCGATAACACTATGAGTTATTTTGAAAAACATTCAAACATGAATATAATGTTTGTTATATCTCTGTAAAACATTCCTAAATGAGATTGCTTTGTTTCCCATGTTCTTTATTGATAATAGTTAGTTTATATATATTATTCTATCTTGAATTACAAGTGAGACTAAAGCAACAGGACAACTCTGTGTTTATACTAGATTTATAGATATCTGTTTAGTGAGTTATTATCGCCATATCATCAGTATGGCTGACTGGCTTGGAACATTAAGTTTTGATACGACACTCATCACAAAACTAATCAAGGATAGATCTTTACAAGATACCGATATCCAAGCCCAGTCCTTACAGACCCAGGATATACTAATAGAGTATGAAAAAATAAAAAAAAATCAATAAGACTAGATCTATATGTTTCCACACTATCAGATTATATTAAGAATAACATGATTCCGAGAGGACTCAGAATACACAAACTCCCAGGGATGTTCCTAGATGATTATACCTTTTTGAAGAATTGGGCTACTATTATACGTTTTTATACATCTTTACACGGGGAATTAAAAAATAAGTCAATTGCCAATTGACCTGGGAAGTGTAGGGCAAAAACACACTTTAGAAATGATTAAATATCTGGAACCCACAGGACATGCTTGCATCATGTGATGGACTCCATAGGTAGCCACTTCTTAAATGTGTAGAAATGCTGATTTTATTTTGTGTGACAAAGTCCTTAGTTCTAAGTCTAGGGGTGAGACTGAAGTGGACAGTCCGGTATCCAGAGCCCATAATGTAGAGATGAGGATAAAGAGAAGTTGGCACTAGTGCCACTTGGCGTGGGGTGTTTTCTTGCTTCCAAAGCCAAGCAGGTTAACTAGAGGTCATTTACCTGAACCTCCACTTTTTGTGGTCTCAGTTTCGGATAACAGTTTGAGTGTTGGACTATAACTCTGGAGATCAGAGTTCAATTCCCCACTCAGTCATAGAAATCCATTGGGTAATCTTGGGTGAGCCACAGTGTTTCAAGCACAGAAAACTCCATGATAGTTTTGCTTTAGGTTCACCATAAGTCAGAAATGACTTGAGGGGCAAACAACGATAACAACAATATGGCAGTGCAAGTTTTTACAGATTTCCTTTTTATTTTCATGAATCCATGGCTAAACACTGGGATCTCTTAAAAATAATTTATACTGGTCCCATAAATACATGTCCCATTGATACGGGGGACATACTGGGATCATGTGAATTGTAGTCTTACTCTTCTCTGCTTAAGAGTGCTTCTGCTTTCCCAAACAAGAAATGGCAGGATTCTTTCACTTTTAGCCAAGGGAGTTAAAATGGTGTCAGCTAATTCAACGAATCCATGGCTAAACACAGGAGCACCCTA
The DNA here is from genome assembly GCF_035594765.1 of Anolis carolinensis. Classification (NCBI taxonomy): domain Eukaryota; kingdom Metazoa; phylum Chordata; class Lepidosauria; order Squamata; family Anolidae; genus Anolis; species Anolis carolinensis. Next base: position 10,198,888 of record NW_026943821.1, on the reverse strand, counting down.
AGTGTTTTCAACATGTCTAACCAATGTGGAAACACATGGCCATTACAGCATCAAAACCATATTCCCATTGTGATAAATACATTTCTTAGACATTATCATTTAAACAACCATATCAAGTATTTTTAAATTGTCTCTTAGCAAAACATCATTGATTTCAAGGCATAGGATGACCCAGAGGTATTTTTAATGCGTAAAACAATGCCAGAAGTGTGTGAATGGTTTTCAAGTTAAATAGGGTGAGTGGGTTGTGAATACCAAAGTTGTGAATAAACCTTTCTGTCCTGAACCTCAGGATGGAAAATGGTAAGATTAGTGAGGCATCGGACACAGCTGGTAGACAGGAGGGATTTTTGCAAAGCCACTTAGTTGGGGGGAAATATCAATGTCCTTTGGGTCCAAAGAGAATTTCATTGAGAAGTTTTGCAGGATGGTCGTGAAATACAAGAAGAGCTCCATGTGGGCCATAGGCTCTCCTATGCAGGCACGTTTTCCTGGAGAGAGAATAAAAGCCAGACAAAGACAAGTAATTCAGAAAAAATGGCTACAGAGTTTGGTTCCTGTTGTGCTTATACAAGGAGGGCCTCAAAAGCTATAAAGACTGGTATTTTATATGGCAATTAAAGATTCCTAAATAGAATTAAAGAACAATAACTGCTCTGTATTTAGTAAATCTGCGTGTTCAGGAGTATGACATCATTGCCACAATGCTTCTCCTGCAACCAGACTTAAAAGCAAACAGAACAGGGCAACAAGGTCCTACCTGTGGAGAATGGCAGAAAGGCATCAATCTACTTAAAGCATCCTTCTTCATCTAAGAAGTACTCAGGATCGAATATTTTAGGGTCACTGAAATATTTGGGGTCATGCAAATGTTAGTGTCCTGAAAAAACAGAAGACAGAGGACATTGATGGAGAAAGGTGATGAAGATCTCACACACGTATCCCCATTGTCTCCTTCCCTCCCACTTCATACAAACCACTCATTCCTACCTTGGGAAGGAGGTAACCCCGGAACTCTATGTCTTTGGTGACCTTATGAGGCAATCTTGCAGGGAGGACATCTACCACCCTTTGGATCTCATGGACGACAGCATTTGTGTAGGGCATGTTCACCCTGTCCTTGACAGTAGGGATACGGTTGTGACCAACAACACAGACAATTTCTTGGTGGACCTTCTCTGTAAAGATATTGAAAAATATTTTCCAGAGAGCAACCAGAGCATGTTGAATTATTATTGCAATTTAGACATCAAAAGCTGACAGGGTCCAGTTGGGTCAATTCATTGATTGTTATTTGTCTTTTTTAAAGGGAACCTTATTAGCTGTGAGATCTTGAATTTGGCTACTTTCATACCTTCCACTTCTGGGTATTTCAACATCAAGAGGAATGTGGATCTCAGGGTGGAGCTCACAGTCTCTGTCCCAGCAAAGAATAAGTTGAGAACTGTGAGGATCAAATTTGTCATCGTGAATTCTGTGGAAGGGTTTCCTTTTTCCTTGAGAGGAACAAAGAAAGAGTATTTTATTATGATTGGGTTGAAATTACAGAAACATTAGGAAGTTCCTAACCATAAGAGATGTTCAACAGTGGAACTTGCTGCCTTGGAGTGAGGTAGGGTTTCCTTCTCTGAAGTCTTTTTAGCAGAGGGCCTATGGCCATCTAATGAGGGTTCTTTGTGCTTTTCCTGTACGGCAGCGGGTTGGAGTGGATGACCCACGTGGTCTCTTCAAACTCTATCATTCTATGGAGCTGAAGTCCAAAAAACTTGATGTCAAAAGTTGAAAGCCACTGTGCAAAATGAGCCGTCAGATCATTCTACATCTCTTGTGAAAGTGACAAACCTTTCAAAAAATACTATTTTTATCCTAGAAGAGCACATCAGAAGTCAACCAGCATGACTCTATAGTTAGCTTCCACTAAGAGTACCTAGAGAAGTGTTTTCTCTTGGACTGTCTAGCTTCTCCAGTATTACTTTGTGGAGGTTGATAACAGAGTTGCACTGAAATTCTAGAGATTCCTAGAGAGAATATATTAATCAAATCTGCAGAGGGACAATATTGTACTTCGGCAATTTGTATCAACTGGGGATTTTTCACTTTTTTCTTCATCCTTCCCATTTCCCAGAACTCAAAGAACAGAATAACCCTGAATGCTCCTTCCTTGAGTGACAGAAAATACCTTCTCCATCTCGATGAGGAAGCAATCAATAAAATCTCTTGGGTTATTGGGATCTAAGGTCTCTTGATTGATTTTGATTCTTTCATCAATGAAGACTTTCACCTCCTCCAAGAAGTTGTAGAGACGGTTGTGTTCCCCGGGAAGGTGCTGCATGATGCCAGAATACATATCGTACAGCTAGAATGAAGGAAACAGTTACTGTTCTTTTTGTTCATCAGCCACATAAGATTGATCGTCTTTCATGTTCAGATGTAAAACTCTTGCTTGCTCCTAGATGCAAAACCAAGAATTTCCTTTTAAAAATTATATATATACCCCTGGTGACACAGTGTGTTACAGCGCTGAGCTGCTAAACTTGCGGACCAAAAGGTCCCAAGTTCAAATCCCAGGAGCGGAATGAGCGCCTGCTGTTAGCCACAGCTCCTGCCAACATAGCAGTTCGAAAACATGCAAATGTGAGTAGATCAATAGGTACCGCTCCCGCGGGAAGGTAATGGCACTCCATGCAGTCATGCTGGCCACATGACCTTGGAGATGTCTATAGACTACGCCGGCTCTTCGGCTTAGAAATGGAGATGAGCACCAACCCTCAGAGTCGGTCACGACTAGACTTAGCGTCAGGGGAAACCTTTACCTTTACCTATATATATATATGACTACTAGCTATCTTCTACAGTGTGACTAAATATCTACTACAAAAAACAGCACAAAAATATAAATCACCCAAAATTTGAGTTAGGCTATTGGTTCAAAACATTCTGCAAATGGGGGTGGGTGAACAAGTGAGGGACGGCGGGCAAGCGGGCAAGACAGCAAGCGGGGGGGGGGGGGGTGATGGGCAGCATGGCAGGAGGGCGGAGGGGGGAGTGGGTGGGGAGGCGGGTGGGGCAAGCGAGCGGGGAGTGGGATGGTGAAGTTATTTATCCAACAGGCAGGAATGAATTTCACCAGGTAAAATCTTCAATTTCTTCTTTCAAAACAGCAGTTTGATTTTTTGTTTTGTTTTTGCTGTGGATATCACCGTGACCACACTGGGATGAGTCCCCTTTCTGTATCCTATCTAGCCTCCAACTGCTGAGTCAAAACAAGTGTCTTGGCAAAACATCAGATGCAAAAATAATGCCTCTGCTTCCCCTTTGCCTGGAGGAATGTCTCCACTGGTCCCAAAATCAGAACCAAGCAGAGTGTCTCATTATGGGACATTTTGCTCTAGTATTTGAAATGAATAATTCTTTCTTTAATTTGGGCCTTTTTATCTGTGCCCAAGGAGTGCTCATCTCAAAAAGGGCTTTGCTGAGGATAACCATAATGGAGAGAAAAGTCTTGTCTTCATACTCAAAACGTCTGCCAAAGACAGTGGAGCAAATAATATGGAAGCTGTGCAGCTTAGAAGGAAGGTGGGATCCAAAGGTAGACTAGGAAAAGCACAATGAGGGGAGTCATTAGTGGTTGCCACTCTTGCTGAAGCCTGGCTAGGAAAGTCACCAATATTCTTTTCTCAACTCAGTAGAAAGCTCTACACCAGGGGTCCCCAAATTAAGGCCCGGGGGCCGGATGTGGCCCATCAAAGCCATTTATCTGGCCCCCATGGCACAAGGGCAGAAGGGGGTTGGGCTAAATGACCCAAGGGGTCTCTTCTTCTCTTACAACCATTATTATTATTATTATTATTATTATTATTATTATTATTATTATTATTATTATTTGAAACACAACAAGATGAGTCCACAGCAGACACTCTGCTGGCTGTTGTCTTGGATCACATGTCGGACACTTCCCAAGTGTCTAGGACTGTGTGATGTATCAGCAAATAATGCGCACAGATCCCAATAAGGTGGCCTTCTGCAGCTGGCAGGTGGTCATTTTGTCAGCACCGATTGTGTTTAAGTGCAGGCCAAGGTCATGAGGCACTGCACCCAGTCTGCCAATCACCACTGGGACCATCTTGACTGGCTTGTGTCAGAGTTTTTGCAATTCGATCTTTAAATCCTCATATTGTGTCAGCTTTTCCAGTTGTTTCTCATCAATCCTGCTGGCACCTGATATTGCAGTATCGACAATCCATACTTTGTTTTTTAACACGATTGTGAGGTCAGGAATATTGTGTTCCAAAACCCTGTATTATTATTATTATTATTATTATTATTATTATTATTATTATTATTATTATTATTATTATTAACAACATTGTGGCTGGGTAGCCATCTGTCAGGGATGTTTTGCTTGTGCTTTGGGTGCACAAAGGCAGAAGGGGATTGGACTCAATGTCCCAAAGGGTCTCTTCCAACTCTCTTTTTTATTATTGTTATTATTAATAATTATTGCTCGGTGGCCAACTATAGTCCGGCCCTCCAACGGTCTGAAGGATCATGAACTGGCCCCCTGTTTAAAAAGTTTGGGGAGCCCTGCTCTACACCAACCTTTGTATTTTCTGAACTTCTCTAGCAAGTATTGTGTTTCTTCTTGGATTCGCTCTTCAATGGAACATTTTCCCATCCCCAAATTCTTCAATGTGGTGACAGAGAAGTGTCGGAGCTTCTTCCAGCGCTCTCCATTGGCCAAAGCCATTCCTGGGGAATTTGGGGATGGGGAAATTCCTGGGGGTAGAGTTATTGGAATTCACTGTGAAGGTTACGATCCTCCTCCTCGGGTGAGCTCCTCCCCAGATGGAAGAGCACTGACAGAGATGACATAGTGTCCCTCTCACCACAACAAAGTCCCCTAATTTTTAGTTCCAATTAGTGCAGAACTGCTTCATCAATGAATTATATGATTATTCAACATTTGATATTTGATTCAATAGGCCTGTTCTAGGTGGAACTAACCAACAGGTTCAGGTCAAAGTTTCTTATTTTTTTCAGTAATAGTGTTCCATCACCTTTTGACTAGTAACCTGGTAGTGATATAGATTCCAACATGTGGCTAAATGTTCTGGGGGAAGTATCACCGGCAGAGGTAATCCTCCTCCTCCTCCTCCCCCTCCCCAAAATCAGCAGGGGCCCAGATACAATGTGAATACTGGGCCATATTTGTTACTCAGCTGCAAGAGACAAAGAAAAAAAATGCTGATTGAGAGGTGGAAAATCTCAGTAATCACACATAGTGATAATCACACTCTTTATTTTAAACTTTATAATATCAAACAGAGTTTAAATAAACAATTAGGGGAAGAGAGCAATCCAGTGAAAGGTTTTTTTAAAAAAATCCCTCCGTTATGTGCTGAACCCCATATGAACACATGCAAATCTGCTTGCATTTATATTAAGATATTTGCACGCGCACATGTACGGTCCAGTGCATAACGGAGTGATTTTTTAAAAAGCCAAAAAACCCGCCCTCCATCTTGTTCTGATACAGAGGAAGCCTGTGAAGATGGTGGGGAAAAAAATCCCAGGACCCACATGTTCTCAGGTCTCAGGTTTTTTTGTCCTCCATTTAAAACCTGCATTTCATGTTGTTTGGAAGTGCCCTGAGAAGTAGCAGCTACGTTATCAAATAAACTAGGTGTCTGAAGGTAAATTCCATGTGATTACTCCTTCCCTCTCTCATCATCCATTCTTAACATTCCTTTAACCAAATATTCATTCCAAGTATTTTTTGAAAAGCCTTTTAATAGATAATCATTGATTTTAATGTGAATTGGTGCTTTGGATAACAGAACCAGCCAGAGTGTTTTTCTTGATTATTTTGGAAAAATTCACCTGAACAATTAAAATTGGGGAATTGTAGAGCTGGAAGATACTCCAATCCAACCAGTTCTGATAAATGGCCATCCAGACTCTGTTTAAAAGGCCATACTCCAACACAGAGACCATCTGGTCATGCCTGGCAGGTCAATTGAGTCCACAATTCCATTTACTATAGTGAATAGCCAGCAATAGAACAAGATATGGCATAATCCGGAGGTTTTTTTAAATGTTTAAACAATGCCAGAAGTGTGTGAATGGTTCTCAAGGAAAATGGGGGGCCTGGAAGGGTTGTGTGTGCACTACTAGAAAAGATGAAAAATTAGGTTAGCAGAATTAGCGAGGCACCAAACACAGCTGGTAGAAAGGAGGGATTCTTGCAAAGCCACTTAGTTGGGGAGAGATGTCAATGTCCTTTGGATCCAGAGAGGATTTCACTGCGAAGTTTTGCAGGATGGTCGTGAAATACAAGAAGAGCTCCATGCGAGCCATAGGTTCCCCTACGCAGGCACGTTTACCTGGGGACAGAACGAAAGTCAGACAAAGGCCTGCAGGTTGGGAAAATGGCTACGAAGCTTGGTCCCTGTTGTATTCTGTATGGCAATTAAATATCCACAACAAGACTTACAGAACTATATCTGCTCTGCATTTAGCAATATTACACATTCAGGAGCATGGAATTATTACCGTAATTATACATGTCTCTCCTCCAACCTACCTTAAAAGCAAACAGAACAGGGAAACAAAGTCCTACCTTCCATTCCATGCACTTTATTACCTTTAGTAGCTCCCATCCCTAGTCACCGAAGAATATGCACTTTCAGGTTTCCATTTCTCCTTAAAAAGGCCCATGTTCAGGGCCGGCCCTAGGTAATTTTCAAGTGTAAGCAAGCAGTATTTTTGGCACACCCCCCCTTCATATGTGTTTGTGTGTGTGTGTATGTGTATATATATCTTATATATACATACACATACACACAATGTGGAGAATATGTGGCAAGGTAGATAGATAGGTAGGGAGCCACGGCAGAGGAACTTTCCTGGGAGCAACAAACGATTCCCCCAGGCAGGAAGCAGCCAAGCTTTGAAGCTGAAAGGCTATTAAATGTGTAGTTTGTGTATCACTTGAGCTGCCCCTGCCCTTGTCCTATGGTGCTTGACTACTGATTGGGATTACTGTTTATGTTTTAAGTTTTAAGTTATTTTAATTTTTGCAAAATGTGTTATTATACTGTGATTTTATTGTGTTACTGTTTTTATTGATGTAATGCTGTTTTGGGCTTATAGAATCATAGAATAGTAGAGTTGGAAGAGACCTCATGGGCCATCTAGTCCAACTCCCCGCTAAGAAGCAGGAAATCGCATTCAAAGCACCCCGACAGATGGCCATCCAGCCTCTGCTTAAAAGCCTCCAAAGAAGAAGCCTCCACCACAGTCTGGGGGAGAGAGTTCCACTGTCGAACAGCTCTCACAGTGAGGAAGTTCTTCCTGATGTTCAGGTGGAATCTCCTTTCCTGTAGTTTGAAGCCATTGTTCCACATCCTAGTCTGCAGGGCAGCAGAAAACAAGCTTGCTCCCTCCTCCCTATGACTTCCCTTCACATATTTGTACATGGCTATCATGTCTCCTCTCAGCCTTCTCTTCTGCAGGCTAAACATGCCCAGCTCTTTAAGCCGCTCCTCATAGGGCTTGTTCTCCAGACCCTTAATCATTTTAGTTGCCCTCCTATGGACGCTACTCTGGCTTGTCCCAGTGTAAGCCACCCCAAGTCCTTTGGGAGATGGAGCAGGGTATAAATAAATAAATAAATAAATAAATAAATAAATAAATTATTATTACCTGCGGAAAATGGCACAAAGGCATCAATCTTCTTAAAGTGTCCTTCTTCATCTAAGAAGTGCTCAGGGTTGAATATTTCAGGGTCACTGAAATATTGGGGGTCATGCAAAGCGGAGCCTAGTAAGGTAATGATGTTAGTGTCCTGAAAAAACAAAACAAAAGAGAAGTTAATTGGCTTACAAAGGAAGGTGATGAAAATCTCACACATATATTCCCATTGCCTTCATACCTCCCACTTCATACAAACCAATCACACCTACCTTGGGAAGAAGATAACCCCGGAACTCGATGTCTTCAGTTACCTTGTGTGGCAATCCTACAGGAAGGATATCTACCAGCCTTTGGATCTCATGGATAACCGCATTAGTGTAGGGCATGTTCACCCTGTCCTTGACAGCAGGGATACGGTTGCGACCAACAACACAGTCGATTTCTTGGTGGACCTTCTCTGTAAAGATATCGAAAAATATGTTTTAGAGAGCAACCAGTGAAAGAGATTACTGTATGTGCAAGCCAGGGAATGGCATTATATCATTGGGAATTTGCCTTGGGATGTGGGATCTGAAGACACAGGAACAAAAGCTGATCCAAAGCTTTGAGCCTGCACATTTCTTCAGGCTCAAAGGGACACAGAAAACTATCCTATACAGGTGTTTCTGCTTTTCTTCAACTGGCTCTTTTGACTATTCAAAATGAATAGCCTGAACATTATTTTGACACAGGATCTTCCCTTTTGATGGTTTTGTGACCATGTTCTCTCCCCGTCCTGTCCCCCCCCCCCCCCCCCCCATCTGCCTCTCGGCTGACTTTACAAGATAATTTTGGTACCCTTTTTGTTGATTCTATGTCATCTTTTTCATTTAGTTTGCATCCAGTCATTCATGGCGCATCGTAGAAACTGTGGTTAGTGTGTTTCTGACACAGTACCGTATAATATTGTGCCTATAATACAGTACACATACACATGCTTATACTATGTGTTCTTATAATATACACTATAATATATAAAAACTATAATACAATATAATACATCTCTAGGTCTCCAGTGCAACTCTACGGCCACCTTTTGCCAGAAGCTGGCCACACAGTTGCACTAGAGGACCTAGAGATTCTGAGAGTGAACGCTTTAATCAAATCCATGATTAATCAAATTCATAAAAATAAGAACTTAAATGTGAACAATTGACTGCATAATACAATATTACAGTGTGTGATAAGTGTAAGAATGGATTCTGCTTTCCAACGCTTTTCACTTTTTGATAATGTTCTGGTCCCTAACTTGTCAAATAAGTGAGGGGTACCTGTATGGTCCATCTAGGCTAGTAATGTCAACTGTAATAACCAGGCATGGTTTTCCAAGATTTTAGTCAGGATTATTCCCTTACCCCTAAATTCTGATCCCTGGTGTTCTTCCTCCAATGATTTAAAAGACACAATTCTCCTTAGTTCTCTAATGCCAGACCATAGTCTGTGTTTAGAATTACATGACCAGGGAGGAGATCCTGGTGACTTTAATGCATGAGTTTGAGGGCAGGTTTGTGTTTCTTATTTTTTTTATACAGTTCTTAATGGACTCATGTATTTCTATGCATGTTAAACTTTTGTTACAATTAGACATCAACAGCTGGAAGGGTTCAGTTAGGTCAAGACATGGTTTGTTCTTTGTCTATTTTTTAGGAAACCTTGAATTTGGCCACCTTCTTACCTTCCACTTCTGGATATTTCAGCATCAAGAGAAATAAGTATCTCAGGGTAGAACTGATAGTCTCTGTCCCAGCAAAGAACAAGTTGAGAACTGTGATGATCAAATTAGTCATTGTGAATTCTGTGGAAGGGTCTCCCTTTTCCTTGAGAGGAACAAAGAAATGATGTTCAATTAGTGAATGTATAGCAGAGGACTTTATTATAGTTGGAGACATAACTATCTTATCAGGGATATGAAGTACAAAAGACCTGGAGGTTGAAAGGTTGAGAAATACTGCCCTAAATGAGTCTTCAAATCAAGTCTCTATACAAAGTATACAGTAAGATTTTCATTTTCTTTGGGGTTAAGGGTTCAGGACTCTTGCAAAAAATAGAAAACCCCACATTAAAAAATACTATTTAAAAAAATTGAAAGAACATCTCTTTAGGAATCTTTAGGTCATCCAGCACAAAGCTACAATTTGGTTGCACCTACAAAGAAAAGTGTTTTCTCTTGGACTCTTTAGGTTCTCCAGTATTACTGGACAACTGGGTCCCAGATGAACCCAGTTGTCCATGATATGCTGGTCAACTTTCAGTGGAAGTTGATAACAGAGTTGCACTGGAAAATCTAGAGATTCCTAGGGAGAACACATTGATCAAATCTGAGAAGGGACAGTGTTGTACAATTTGTATCAACAGGGCCGGGCTGTGGCGCAGGCTGGTTAGCAGCCAGCTGCAATAAATCACTCTGACCAAGAGGTCATAAGTTCGAGGCCAGCCCATGTCTGGGTGAGCACCCGACAATTAAAAATAAAATATAGCCCCTGCTCATTGCTGACGTAAGCAACCTGAAAGATAGTTGCATCTATCAAGTAGGAAATTTAGGTGCCACTTATATGTGGGGAGGCTAATTTACGACACCATAAAAATCATCCAGCTGTCGTTGGAATGAGGAAGTGCCGTCGTAGTAGATGATGAAGCAGCTGCTCCCCCTGTGGCCGGAATCAAGCATATCCTCAGGAAGTTGGAAGCTGGAGAAGGTTTAAATTGCCTCTGCGTCTGTCTCTGTTCTATGTTATATGGTATTGAATGTTTGCCTTATATGTGTACAATGTGATCCGTCCTGAGTCCCCTTCAGGGTGAGAAGGGTGGAATATAAATACTGTAAATAAATAAATAAATAAACTGGGGATTTTGCACTTTCCTTTTCATCATTCTCCCCAGTTTCCAGAACTCAAAGAAACCACGACTCCTTCTTCCTTGAGTGACAGAAAATACCTTCTCCATCTCAATGAGGAAGCAATCAATAAAATCTCTTGGGTTCTTGGGATCTAAGGTCTCTTGATTGATTTTGATTCTCTCAGCAATGAAGGTATTCAGTTCCTCCAGGAGGTTGTAGAGACGCTTGTGTCCTCCAGGCAAGTGTTGCATGATGCCAGAATACATCTCATACATCTAGAATGAAGAGCAACAGTTACTGTTATTTTTGTCCATCAGGCATATAAGAATGATACTTAAACATTTAGATAAACAAGTGCAAGAAATAATAAAGATTAGCAATACTCCCAACGAAAGAGTTCATTTCCCTGTCCACTTGGCCTGTAAATCCCTTGCTTGTTTTGTTACTGCATGCAAAAACAATTTTTTAAACAATTATTTGCATTGAAAGGGAAAAATCATAACATAACAATAATTAGCAATCATATTATACAGTTATATATATTCAAAACGACTAATACTACTTCGGGAGGACTAAATAAATACTTGGTAGGATTTCTACCACTTTTGTGTGTGGTCAAAAGCTTTAATGCACAAAAGGCATTTTTTTCATTCTTTTTTTTTTTTTGCAAAACGCCTCACAGAATAACTATTTTGTTGAGAGAACACCTCACAGTTGTCTGATAGATAACACAACTGTTTTCATCTTGTATGAGAATATTTGTGAACATTGTTCTCATCCCTATTTCGTTTATTATCCTTTGAAGGAGAAGAGCTTCACAGTGTTGGACAATTTGCTGTAGTATTTCCAAGGAATAGTTCTTTCTTTAAGCTGGGGCTTCTTACCTGTGCCCAAGGGGTACTCATCTCATAAAAGGCTTTGTTTATTACATCCAACAGGTAGAGAAAAGTCTTGTCTTCATACTCAAAACGACTGCCAAAGACAATGGAGCAAATAATATTGGAAGTTGTGCAGCTTAGAAGGAAGGTGGGATCAAAGGGCAGACCTGAAAAAGCACAAAAGGGAGAGTCATTATTGATTTCCTTCCTTCCTTGATCCTGCCTGGAAAAGCCATCAATATTATTTCCTCAGCTGAATGGAAACAGCTTGCCAAGATCCACACCAACCATGGGTTTTTCTGAATTTCTCCAGCAGATACTGTGATTCTTCCTGGATTCGTTCTTCAATGGAACATTTCCCCATCCCGAAATTCTTCAGTGTGATGAGAGAGAAGTGACGCAACTTCTTCCAGCGCTCTCCATTGGAGAAAGCAAATCCTGGAGGAAGAGTTATTAGAGTTCACTGTGAAGGCTACACTCCTGCACCAAAAACAAGCTTCTCTCTAAGTGGAAGTGCAAAGCAGTGTTGACCAAGATGTGTTAGTGGTCCTTTCACTGAGTTCCTACAACAAAGCTCCTAATTGTTATCTCTGCACTGATGAGATGCACCTCCATGTTGATCCAACATTTGTTTCAATTGATCCATTCTAGTTGGGGAGAATGCAGTCATCATCATCATCATCATCATCATCATCATCATCTAGGCGATTTACAAGATAAAATTGTAAAGGATAAAAATACATACATACAAATATTGATAAAATTAACATAGATTAAAAGCTCTAGTAAAGAGCCAGGACTTGAGTGCTAGGGTAAAAGGCCCTAACTCACGCATGGCTCTCATATAGGGCGGCAAGGCATTCCATAAGGCAGGGGCAGAAATAGGAAAAGCTCTGCGTCTGGTCCTTTCCAAGTGAACTTCTCTAGAACCCGTTGCGAATCCAAAACGACGCCCAGGCTCTTAACGGTAGGCGAAGGAGATAGGGCAGCACCATCGAAGGTGGGTAGCAAATGGGTCAGACCAGTCGAGCGGCCATGCCAGAGAATCTCAGTCTTCGCCGGGTTCACCTTCAGTCTACTAGCACGTAGCCAGTTCGACAGAGCCTCCAGACATAAGGTGAAATTGTCTGGTATTGATGTTGCTCCAGGCTCCAAGCGTAGAAGGAGTTGGGTGTCGTCCGCATATTGATAGCAATCTAGGCCGAAACTCTGAGCCAAACTAGCAAGGGGTCTAACGTAGATGTTGAAGTCATGCTGGCTACATGACCTTGGAGGTGTCTACGGACAACGCCGGCTTTTCAGCTTAGAAATGGAGATGAGCACCAACCCCCAGAGTCGGACACGACTGGACTTAACGTCAGGGGAAACCTTTACCTTTAGTTGGGGAGAACCGATATTTTTGGTAATTATTTACTTCCGCCCTAGGACTCACTGTGATAGCATTCCCGAGCCACTTCATACCCAGCATACATGTGTGTGGATCATAGAGGCCTAATGCAGGCTAATGATACCATTATACTTCCAGAAGATCCCAGAAGATTCAAGCAGAAGATGTCCTTGGTCTTCATGTGGTTCTGGAAACATAGCCAGATATTTCTCTGATATTGCCTTTCCCTCTTTCCATCTTATGGGAAAGGGGATTGTCGCAACAGAATGGTGAATCCTGGAGTAGTGACAGGGACTTGTATCCATACAATGGAAGATCTTGGCCTTTATTGGGAAGCCATTCTTGATCCAATACACTCACCAAAACCTCTGCAGGTCTGGTCAAGGGTAGCCATCTCTCCCCTGCCGGAGAACTGTTCACCGCAGTCCACCAGGGCTTCCTTTAGTACGTCATGCCCACAAAGAACTACAACCCGGCGGGGGCCCAGGTACAATGTGTATACTGGACCATATTTGTCCCTCAGCTGCAAGAGAAGGGGGACAACAGAAAATGCTAAATTGGAGGTGGAGCAGAAATAAGCAAAAATTCATACAAATCACATACAGCATGGACTAACTGGATGGAGAGAACCAGGGGTGTAAATACAGGTGTAAGTACAGGGGTGTGAGTACAGTACCTTGTGTGACTGTGGAACTGAACAAACAACTCCTCATATGTTTGCTTGCCCACAATGCCCTGCCTCATGCACAGAGGAGAAATTGTTTAAAGCTACAGACAATGCGATTGCTGTTGCCCGCTTTTGGTCCAAAACTATTTAGCTGTTTGTGATTCCTTTATTTTATCACTTTTAAATTTATTTATTATGCAATGCTTTTGACACGAAATAAAAAAGTACAGGATATAACTATCTGCATACAGAACAAGTGTACAGTACCTTTGGATGCTACATGCTAGGGAACAAATAAGGAAAGGGGGAGAGAAGAATTGTCTTCAAGCCTTAGCTTTGAGCTTCCTAGATGAACCCAGTTGTCCATGAGATGCTGGACCAGGTGGACCATACTATCAAGATGCAAACTGACATGTGGGAATTCTCAGAAACTGAGCATGCAGACCCCTCCAATCCCATTTTCCCTCATGATAGAACACACAACTCACCGTTAGGAGGGACTTGAGGGTATCCTTGGGGTTCAGTTGCAGTAAGTTGCCGAAGAAGGGCAAGGGCATTGGCCCGGGTGGAAACCTTCCCTCTTTGTGCTTCCACTTCCATGCAGCAACGAATATCAGGCAAATTCCCAACAAGATAGTCAGCACACCTTGGAGCTCCATACTGAATAAGTTGTTCATTCAACTAGATGCCTGTCTTGACACATACATGTAATCTCTCCTTACAAGTGAAACCAGTCAGCTTGACCTCTTGTGTATGAGAAAAACTAGTTTTTTTGGCATGTTTACCCTTGGGGTGGCAGGATAAAGCTCTTCTCTAAGTTTAAAATGAGGGTTGCAGAATCAAAAGAATTTTTTTTCTGCCTAGGGTCAAAACACCCTGCAAGCTACAGATCCTGTCTGTACTTGAAAGTTAATAGGACATCCTATGGAATTCATGAGGTCACTGTAAATCAACAGAAGACTTGAAGTCACAGTCTCTGTCTCTGTCTGTCTGTCTGTCTGTCTTTCTCTCTCTCACACACATACTACAGAAACACATACTAACCTAAATAGGGCCAGGCATGGTGGGTATTTGAAAGGGAGAACCAAAAAAATCTAGGTGCAGTAGGTTATATTCAAAGGAAGTCAGCGGCAAAACCTCCTCTGAGTATTCCTTGCCTAAGGAAACCCTGTGAAACTCATGGAAGTGCCACAGGCAACTTGAAGGCGCATGGACACAGAAACAAGATCTGAACTTGGCCTCTTTCTTTACAATATTTGGATCTTCTGGTTCCCATACTGACCTTACATTTTCTCTTGTATATTTCAGTTGTGCAGGAAAAGGGGTGAGATGGCTGGCCCAAACGCTGGTGCCACAGCCTCACCCTGCAGCCAACTTAACTGTGATGGGTGGAAGAGAGAAACAGAGACATAGAAACAAAGAGTGTCTGAAGAAGCAGGAAAGGAAGTGAAGAAAGAGACGGGGAACTTCCTCAGAGTGCTGCCAAAGAGATGGCAGCTCTGACTGGCTGGGTCCCGGGCCCCACCTCTCCTTACCCACCATTCGCCCTTCCCCTCTGCCTTTTCCTTGCTTCCCTCTCTTTTATTGTTCCTTCAAGGCTTCTCTTTCTCTCCGCCTTCATCTTGCTGCCCCACATTCTTTCTTAAGCTTCTTTACTGCAGTATTATCTCTTTCCCAAATTCCTCTTCTCTTTTCCACTCATCTTCTGCTTTTTGCTCCTACTCCCCCTTCCCCTGCAACTACACAGACACACACTCTTCATACAAACACATACTAACTAACCACTCCGCTCCCAGATTCGAACCTGCGACCTTTTGGTCTGCAAGTTCAGCAGGTCAAAAGGGTATTTTTAGAAGGTTTGTAGTTGCCCACTTCCATAGGGGTCTGATCTTGATAGGACTTGGATGTGGGTAGAAATAGGAAGGCCTGGGAGAAAAAAACCCAGAAATAGTCGTCGTCCCCCCCCCAATCATTTGAAAAAAAGGTATATAGAAACAAAAGTCCCAGATAGCTTTCATTAAGGTCTTCATATTATATAGTTTGAATACCATTGTGGTCGAACCAGGCCGGCCATCTGCATTCAGTCTAATTTGACCTGCAGCAGAGAGTTCCACCGATCGGAAGGAACCATGCTGGGACCAATCTGGCCATGTGTGTGTGTTCCAGCAGCAGCTTAAGATGTGTCTTTTGCCTCTTCCCTATCCCCTTCTCACCCTTAACTATGTAACTAATCTATATATATATAAAAGAGTGATGGCATCAGGGCAGCGGACAAAACAACAAAACTACAGGCCCCCCAACCTTGAAATTTGACAACACAACCCATCATTCACGGCTCTAGGTTGATACAACAAAAAGAAAAGAAAAATAAAGTCCTAATTACAGGGAGAGGAATAATAGATTTTATCCAATTGCTGCCAGTTTGAAGGCTAAGCTCCACCCACTTGGTCTCCTAGCAACCTACTCAGCCCAGGGGACAGGCACAGTTAGGCCTCACTTAGGCCTCTTCCACAGATTATCAGATTTTAACTGGATTATATGGCAGTGTAGACTCAAGGCCCTTCCAAACAGCTATATAACCCATTTAGAATCTTATATTATCTGCTTTGAACTGGATTATCTTGACTCCACACTGCCATATAATCCACTTCAGTGTGCATACTAAACATAAAGACAACCATACAACAGACATTCAATACCATCACTACCTCAACAATTTCTCACCACCAGACAATGCCACAGCAACGCGTGGCTGGGCACAGCTAGCCCCTAATAAAAAAAGTATATTTTCGTTCCAACTTCTTCCCAAGTGGTTATTTTGTATCCTTTCCTTGACTTCCTCAGACAACCCACCCCTCTCCTGAATAATAGTAGAATTTGGGATTGTCTACTGATAGGACAGAATCCAGGACAGGCAAAGGACAGAATGGTGTGTAGCACACAAATTAAGCTGGAACAAATTAATGGAAGACTGAGCCATCAGTGGGGATGAATCATAAAGTTTATATGGACTATTTGCATTCAGAAGGAACATATATTTGGGTACCACATGGTACACAGCAAATAAGGAAAGTGGGAGAGAAGAATTCCCTCTAAGCCAAGCTTTGGGCTTTCCAGAAGAACCGAGTTGTCCATGAGATGCTGCACCAGGTTGAACCTTGGACTTTGCTCAAAGTGTTCTCATAGTGAAGGCATACTATTAAGATTCAAAATGGTAAAAGGATGGGAACTCTCAGAAAATAAACATGCAGATCCTCCAATCCCACTTTTTCTCATGGCAGAGATGACAAAACTCACCTCCAGGAAGGACTTGGGAATATCCTTGGGGTTCAGTTGCAATAGGTTGCCAAAGAAGGGCAGGGGCATTGGCCCAGGTGGAAACCTCCCCTCCATGTGCCTCCACTTCCATGCAGAGATGAGGACCAGGAAAATGCCCAATGAGATGCTCAGCACCCATTCGAGCTCCATGGTGAATAGGCTGAAGTGAGCATTCAACTAGATGCCAATCTTGACACATGTCTCTTCCTTTCAACCGAAACAAGTCAGCTTGGCCTCTTATATTTAGGTCTAAACACCCCAAAGGCTCCAGATCCTGTCTGATCCTGAAAGTTAATAGGAAATCCAATGGAATCCATGAGGTCACCAGAAGTAAACAAGACACCTGAAGGTTTAGTCACACATACACACTCCTAATACAAATACATTCTCACCTAAGTATGGTCAGGCATGGTTAGTAAACAATCAGAAGTAAATATTTTTGCAACTTTTCTACCACAACAATGAATATATACAAAGAACATAAGACTATTATATACACAGGGATTGATTGTAGCCAAGAGAGAGTGTATATAACAGTCTTATGTTCTCTGTATATGTTCATCGTTGTTGTATATAAGTTGCAAAAAATATTTACTTATGTGATTGTTTACGTCTTTGTAGTGGATTTGTGTCTTTGTGATTTTGGGAATCCATTTTCTCTTTAGTTTCAGGCATGGTTAGTACCTGGATGAGGGAATTATCTAAACTAGGTGCAGTATGTATAATCAAGAGGAAGTCAATGGCAAAACCACTTCTAAGTTGTCCTTGCCTAAGAAAATCCTGTGAAATTCATGGGAGCACTGTGAGTCAACAAACAAATAGAAGTATACACATGCACACACAAACAAGATCGGAACTCGGCCCCTTACTACCAAATTTGGGAGAACAGTACTTTTAGAGAATGGGGGAAGTAGGCTCTGTTCCAGAGGAATGAACTGGCCAAACAATAAAAAATAGCACAAAAGAAAGCTCTTACAAAGTTCATATTAAAACCTACAATGCAGAACAGAAGCCATCAGACACTATAGCTTACCAGTGTTTTTCACTTACTTTTATGGATTCACTCCTGTTGACCTATTATTACCTTGAGAAGTTGAGGGCTAAAATGATTAAGTTATTTATTTATTATATTTATTAGCGACATTTATATCCCACCCTTCTCATCCCGAAGGGGACTCAGGGTGGCTTACAAGTTATACACTATATTATATTATTAGCATAGTACAATATAAGCAATATATATTACTATATTGTACTATACCACTGTATTGTAATATTATTAGTAATATTACATGTAATATAAATATACAATTATAATAGTGTATTATTATTATATTGTATTACATTATAATATTATTATCAATATTATTTGTATATACAATATGTTATATTATCAGTATAGAATAATATGAGTATTATATATTACAGTAGAGTCTCACTTATCCAACATTCGCTTATCCAGTGTTCTGGATTATCCAACGCAGCCTGCCTCCCGCCCGGATCGACAGCTGTTTCTCTAAGCAGCAAGGACAGAACTTTTTACGCATTTAATTTCCGACAATGTTGTTGCTGTAAGTTTATTTTATGCAATTCTATCTTTATTTGTAGTCAGTTTGTTAGTAGCCACTGTTTTTGTAGTCAATGTTTTCAATACATTGCGATGTTTTGGTGTTAAATTTGTAAATACAATAATTACTACATAACGTTACCATGTATTGAACTGCTTTTTCTGTCGATTTGTTGAAAAACATGATGTTTTGGTGCTTAATTTGTAAAATCATAATATAATTTGACGTATAATAGGCTTTTCCTTAACCCCTCCATATTATCCAACATTTTCGCTTATCCAATGTTCTGCCGGCCTGTTTTATGTTGGATAAGTGAGATTCTACTGTATTATATTGTTATATCGACACAGGAGAAATGGTGGACACCACTCTTGCTAAAATGATGTGACAAGTAAGTGTGATTACTGAAGCTGAATACCTAAAAGGCTACTTTTCAGAAGGTGACATATCAGAAATATTTCCATTAAGTCTTGGAAAGATTTGGATGCCACCTTTATTACAGCGTGTAAAAATCAGTTGGGGGTGTGTGTGAACAAGAAAATTGCAAAGCACCAAGCTGATTGGCTGGGCCACTCCAGGGAGCCTGCTGAGCCTGGGAGTTTTGGATACAGTTACAGGTTTCTGCTGGGGCTCAGTTTTGGAAAAGAGCTTAGCAAGAGAGGCTTTGCTCCTAGTCTGTTGGAGGAAGACATTTTGTATGGACCTCTAAAAGACTATTTGAATTCTTTCTTTAAAAGGACATTGTGTGAGTCAGTGCAGCTGCTCATATGAATGTATATATTTTGCTCTGCATTTTGAAGAGTAAAGTTCCTGTTATTTACTGTTCATCTGCGTGGCACATCTTTTCTCTGGCAAGACAGTGTGTGGACTGGTTAAGCGTGAAGTACTTATGATTTTCATTTTGTCACAACTTTTACATCCAACAACTATAAATAAATAAATAAAACTTTATTTAGATACCGCTTTGTCTCCTCGAGAGGACTCAGGGTGTTTTCCAACATGAGTGCAAAACAAACAACTGTTAAGACAACATTCAGTAACCTAACACAGCAACATAAACAACATCAGAACAAGACAAAACAATTCAGTTAAAAATAAACATCACAATCGAGGGACCGGGAATCATTAGTCAGGGCGAAGTTGACATGGTCCATTTTTGGGGACAGATAAAAGCTTATACAACATATTGCAGGGCCAAGAAGTGAGCAGTGTCTGCTTTGTTGAATAATGGAACTAATCTTATTCTAAAACCTGCCAAAACCACCAGGTTTTTAATTCCTTATGGAAGGTGGTTAACTACATTATGCAATGAGATCCATTCACTTGCCAATCAGGGCAGAAACTGGACAATGTTTTCATCTCCTCTTGTCAGCAAAGACATGATAAAGAATTTGTATGGGGCTTTGCTTCTGATTGTTGCTTTGCTTGCTAGCATCATCTTTCTTGCACCAATATCAGTAGCTGCACGGACCTCCTTCATCCCATGCTGCTGCCTGCTTTTAAATGTGCCTTGCCAGAAATTGCTTGGATTTACATTAAGACTACATTGTCTTACTGGACAATTATGTAACTTTAGGTTAGAAATCTGTATACGCAATACAGAACACCAGCCCTTCTTGGCAAAAATATGCTGGTTCAGCTGATCTCAGCCAGCCATGGACAGAATAGGAAGAACTTACTAGAACAGATGCCTCTCATCAGAGAATGGCCATCCACTGGCTCAGTCACATTCTCAAACAGCATTCTTTTTCACTTCTAAACAGGGACCCCTGACCTGCTTTGAAGGTGTACAAGGCCCAACCATAGCAGGTGGGGTGATTTGAATTTTACTTGCTTGCTTTACAAAACAGTGTGCGCATAGACTAAATTTCATTCAAATAAATAACAACAATAATGGTAGTGACAATCTCATGGAATTATAAGATGGTAAGCGATTAGAACATAATATGCCATCCATTACTAGGGTTGAGAAAAAGAAAGTTTGGATTATAGGTGTAGATAGCAAAATCTTAGAGTGAGAAAGATGATGGAATATTGTGGCCTCCAGTTTAGCAAGTTGATATTGTACTGAAGGGGCAAAGATGTAAAAATACCCCTCTTAATCCAAAGTCAAAAGTAGGAGGCCCCTTTTCTGTGGAGAGGGCGAGGAAGGACACCATGAAAGTTGGATCTTCAAACTGCAAAAGAACTATTTATTGCGAGCTTAGCAATGTGACAAATACATGCATACATGCAATCAAAGGGTTTGTCCACTTTCAAAATAGTTGCAAGGGTTTTTAATCACTTCTGCAGACATTAGTAAGCATATCCTTATTGGCTTACAAAGATCATTTACCCCATTCATCTAATGTTGGCTACATCACAAGCATTTGAACCATCATGCAATTCCATTGGTTTTCTATGCTGTAACAACATGTGACTCTTTAGACAATAGTGCTTTCATGTTATTGACCCCGATCTCAGTACCTCCTTATCTTCTCCTTGTTACAAGTATAGGTTCAAAACTGTATGGGAACCGGTTCTGACTTGATGTATTGTTATTATTTGAAAGTAACTTCTTTTTGTCTGGAACAACTCTTTTTCCAAACATCAGCATTTTCTCTCAAGCGCAGGCCTTTTGCAACTTAGGTCAACCAAAACACATGGGACTTGTAGTCATTACAAGTATCTTTGAAAATTCTTTTTTTAAACCCACGTCCCTCTCAGTACTTTTGGTCGTCCTGGTGCTTTGGATTTCAGCTCCTAACTCCTGGCTTTTGACCAAGCTGGTTGGGGCTACTGGGACTTGAAGTTCAAACCAGAACCAAAGTTTGGTAGGCATTACCCCAAAGGCCCTAGGTCCCATCTGATAGAAGCTAATCTGCATCAGGTCAGGCCACTACTTGGATGGGAGGCTGGCAAAGACTACCAGGTGCTGTGGGCTCTATTTCAGAGGAAGACGCTGGGGAAACCTCTGTATCATCCCATGTCTAATGATGTTTGGTTTTCTCTCAAGTCTAATGATGTTTGGTTTTCTCTCTGTCCCACCAGCCTCCCAGGATTATGTTGTGAGGATGTGGTAGAACCTTCTTGGTGGTTGCACCTAGGTTATGCCCTCATGTGATTCCCATTTTCCTTTGTCTTCTTTCCTTTCAACCTTTTACTTTCTTCTCTTCGTCCTTCTTCTCCTTCCTTCTTATTATAATAAAAACAACAATATGTCCTTCGGAAAGCATCTTCATGAAAATGGCAATCTCCCATTCTCTCAATCATTTCAAAGGACTCCCCCTTTGTCTCCTTCTACCGCTTCATTTCTTATCGTTCATTTTGAGGACTCTTCCCGCATAGTTTTTCATTCCTTTATTTTTTTACTTTTATCTTTTTTTTCTGAAGTGCATTTTGAATAATCATAGAAGTATTTATGTTTAAAAGGAGTATCCTTGTCCTACTCTTTTTGGAACCATTGTGCCAAACAAAATCCATGCCAACTCAGCCATTAAGAGCCAAATTCTGAAGTCATGTTTCAACCTGGATACAAGTCACATTGATACAGGAGTCACATTGGAATAATCTGAACTGTAGTTTTACAAAGTTTTTAGATATCTCTGCCAAAGACTCCCCTGGAAACAGCTTCCAGAATTCCCTAGCATTGAGCCATGACAATTAAAGTGTTATCAACCAACTCAACTAATCCATGGCTAAACAATAGGACTCCTTAAACGTTTTTAATATTTCTAGGCAGGGTGCATACACATACCAATAACAATGTCAAAGGCAGACTTTGTTTATGATAAAATATGTTTTATTCTACATTATCACCAAAACAATTGTGTAATGTACTACCTACTAGAAAAATTGTGAATGGATCCTTCATGTCCTAATCCTCAAGATGGCAAATGCAAGATTAGCGAGGGATCAAACAAAGCTGATAGACAGGAGGAATGTTTAAAAAGCCATTTAGTTGGGGAGAGATGTCAATATCCGTTGGAGCAAGAGAGGATTTCAGTGAGAAGCTTTGCAGGATGTTGGTGAAATACAAAAAGAGCTCCATCCGGGCCATAGATTCTCCTACGCAGGCACGCTTTCCTGGTGACATGACAAAAATCAGACAAAGGCTAACAGGTCAGTAAAATGGTACAGTATGAACTGGAAAACATCAACAGCTATGGATCAAGACTCTTCAGCCTATACTTCTGTCAAGGATTCTTCATGTAGAGTTACAGAATCATGATTGCTCCATTTTTAATAACACTACATAGTCACAAGAATAGCATGATGGCCACAATATTACACCTCAATCACCATTTACAAAAAAGGACCTCCCATTGAACTGCTTAGTTTTGAAAGAATTCTGCAGTTAGACTTCAGAGCCAGCCTCTTGAGTCGTAAAAAAACAGAACATGGCAATGAGCCCTACCTGAGGAGAATGGCACAAAGGCATCGTTCTTCTTAAAGCCTCCTTCTTGATCCAGGAAGTGCTCAGGGTTGAATGTCTCAGGATCACAGAAATATTTGGGGTCATGCAAAGCAGAGCCTAGTAAGGTAATGATGTTAGTGTCCTGATAAAACAAGGCAGAGAAGTGAATTGTCAATGAAGGAGCGATGGAGGAATGTGATGAAGATCTCACAGGTGTATCCCCATTGTCTCCTTCCCTCCCACTTCATACAAACCACTTGAGTCTACCTTGGGAAGAAGGTAGCCCCGGAACTCAGTGTCTTCCATCACCTTATGAGGCAATCCTGCAGGGAGGATATCTACTAGCCTTTGGATCTCATGGATGACAGCATTTGTGTAGGGCATGTTCATTCTATCCTTGACAGCAGGGGTACGATTGCGACCAACAACACTATCAATCTCTTGGTGGACTTTCTCTGTAAAGATTTTGGGAAACCATATCAAGCAGAGTAATCAGTCAGAGAAATTATATCATTGGAAGATTGTGTTGGGTGTTGGTTCTTCAGTCTATAAAGTTTTGAACATAGTAGGCTGAATGCATTTATCCGGGTCTCTTGCTATCACTAATGCCTCATATTTCTGGTCATGTTAAAATATTATTGCAACATCAAAAAGCAGGCAGGATTTGGTTTGAGTTAAATTTGTATTACCCTTGGATTTGCCCACCTTCATACCTTCCACTTTTGGGTATTTCATCAATAAGAGGAGTGCATATTTCAGGGTGGAGCTGACAGTCTCTGTCCCAGCTGTGAACAAGTTGAGAACTGTGAGGACCAAGTTGGTCACTGTGAATTCAGTAGAAGGATTTCTTTTTTCCTTTGAGAGAATAAAGGAAGAGGTGATCTATTAGCAAATGCATTTCAGAGGATATTATTACTTATCTTACCTAGTCCAAACCTAGAATCCAGTTTATGACCTAACAGGAGCATATGTATTTTTTTTAATGTTGTGCAAGAAGGTATGTCAGTACCTCAGAAATCAGCAGAAATCTCTACTCATTCTTCTAAACCAAGCATCCCCAAACTGCAGTCCCATAACTCTTTGAACCTCTAACTCCCAGAAGCCCCAGCCAGCTTGTTCAATTGTCAGGAATTGTGGGAGTCGGATGCGCAAACAGCTGGAGGACCACAGTTTGAGGATACCTGCTTTAAACCAGTGGTTCCCAACCGTAGGTCCTCCCAAGTGTTTTGGAATTCAACACAAGAAGCTCCAACCAGCTTGACCAATATCAAGACTTCTAGGAGCTGAAGTCCAATACACCTGGAGGACAAAAGGTTGGTAAGCACTGCCCTAAATGATGGTTAGGAACATTCTAAGTTGCTCCTTAAACTATATAGTAAGTCCTGGGTTTAAGAGTGCTGCAACCCCATGAAAGTAAAAGACCCACAAATCCAAAAGAACTTTATTAAAAAAACACACCAAGAAAACACATCTCTAGGGATTTCTAGATCTTCCAGCATGCTTCCTTGGTCAACTTCCACCTACCAATGCCTAGAGAAGAGTTCACTCTAGGAATCTCTAGGTCCTCCACCACAACTCTAAGATCACCTTGGATCTGAATTACACAGAAATGCCTAGAGACTCCCAAAGAAAATATATTATTTAAACTTGTGGAAGCCAATTGCACACTGAAAATCTGTAGCATTTGGGTGTTTTCTGTTTTCCTCTTCATCCTCCCCAGTTTCCAGAACTCAAATAATAGAGCCAATTGACTTCCACTTTAACACTGGACTTTTCTTTCTTGAGTGACAGATAATACCTTATTCATCTCAATGAGGAAGCAATCAATAAAGTCTCTTGGGTTTTTGGGATCTAAGGTCTCTTGGTTGAGTTTGATTCTTTCACCAATCAAGGCTTTCAGCTCCTGTAGGAGGTTGTAGATATGACTGTCTCCCCCAGGCAAGTACTGCATGATGCCAAAATACATATCATACAGCTAGAAAGAAGAGAACAAGATTTTTTGTCATCCAATAACAGCACAAAAATGTCAATCTCATTAATTTTGGTAAAAATAATACAAAAAAGAAAACATCAGAAAATAATCTTTTCTTTTTCCTATCAGGATGCCAGTCCCTTGCTTATTTTGTTCTTATATGGACTCGGGCTGTGGCGCAGGCTGGAGAGCAGCTGCAATGAATCACTGCAATGAATCACTCTGACCAGGAGGTCATGAGTTCGAGGCCCACTCGGGGCCTATGTTTGTCTTGTCTTTGTTCTATGTTAAAAGGCATTGAATGTTTGCCTATATGTGTAATGTGATCCGCCCTGAGTCCCCTTCGGGGTGAGAAGGGCGTAATATAAATGCTGTAAATAAATAAATAATAAATAAATATGCAAGAACCAAGACTCTGAAAAGGTTTCTCCACATTGGGTAAGATTAAGAGAACAGTATTTTTGTATACATTCAGGGTTTTTTGGGGGGTGGGGCATTTAAACGCTCTGGAAGACCATGGAAGAATAAAGCTAGAGGAGCAGAAAGTAGTTAATAGGTCAGATTTGGAAGTGGCCAGGAATGGGGCAGGGGTTATTATCTGGGAAAGAGGGTCAAGGGAGGGTTGCCTGGAAGGAAATTAATAGAGTCTCTCAGAGGACAAACAACACTCTGTCCCCAGAACTGTTTGGACAATTTCGGGATACTTCCTGCAGCCTGTTGCGAACCAACAAGGTGGCAGTGGAAGTCTCAGACTCTTTACTAAATAGAGGCAGATGGACTTCTAAGCGAGCGGTCCAGATATCTCTCTCGCAAATTTTTTCCTTGAGCCGGTCGGAAGTGAAGATCAAGACCATTGACTGGCTTCGCAGAGACTATCAATCCTGGAACCGCTCCGTATGTCTTCTCATTGGGCTGGAGGATAGAATGTTGCTGGAAGAATTGTTTTTGTACGGGCCTAAACTCCAACAATGGGGTATCATTCTGAAGAGGGTAATAGTAGACCCATTGATTCGCCCTCTAGACATCGGACTGCCTTGCAAAATACAAGAGTCCCCAACATCAAGCTATGTCTGTTCTACCCCCCAGCCCTGCCATCAGTCATTAGTTGTGTCTAGTCCCCCTCCCACGTTAGATGATGTTATCATATTAGATGACTCCTCTTCTCTCATACCAGCGGAGATAAGCCTCTCTTTTAAACAATCAAGTACACTTGGAGGCCTTTCCTCCCAGGACAGCTGACTATCCCCCTCAAATGGCAATCTCAATCAACCAATCTCTCAGGAGGAAGAGGGTTCTCACGGGTGGGGCCCCATTGAGGTGGTGTGGGGGAGAAGGAAGAACGGTCACCAACGACCCAGGGAGAAGCGCAACAGAGTTATTGCGACCCTGGAGAGGAATAGGTGTGGTAGTCTTCAGGACAGACCCCTCAGCCTTAAGGTCCTGCTTCTGAATGCCAGATCCGTCAATGGTAAGACAGCTATCATCCAGGATTTAATCCTGGATGAGGGGGCGGATCTGGCATGTATTACCGAGACATGGTTGGATGAACTGGGTGGGGTAAATCTCACCCAGATGTGTCGGGGTTCATCAGCAGGCCAGGGTTGAGGGGCGGGGAGGAGGAGTCGCGGTGATCTTCCGGCAGTCCATCGCCCTGATCAGGTGCGCCGTTCCGCAATCTACGAGGTTTGAATGTGTCCTGCTGAAGGTGGGAGCCCGAGACAGCTTGGGGATTCTGTTGGTGTACCGTCCACCCCGCGACCCAGCAGTCTCCCTATCTGAGCTAGCAGAAGTGGTTTCTAATGCGGCCTTGGTCTCCCAACAACTTATTGTTTTGGGAGACTTTAACATCCATGCCGAGACCACATTAACAGGTGCAGCTCAGGATTTCATGGTTGCCATGACGACCATGGGGCTGACTCAAGTTATATCTAGGCCCACACATCAGGCGGGACACACGTTGGACCTCGTCTTCATTGTGGACGGTGGGACAGTCAGAGTGGAAGAACAAAATATCCTTCCATTGTCATGGTCTGACCATCATCTGATCTGTCTAAGTTTCGCCGTGTCTTCTAACCTCCGCAGGGGTGGTGGACCCACTAAGATGGTCCGCCCCAGGAGACTGATGGATCCAGATGGACTCCTGAGGTCTCTTGGGGATCTTCCTGTTCTGGAGACTGGCGATCCTGTCGATGTCCTGGCTGATCGCTATAATAGTGAGCTGGCAAGGGCATTGGACACGATCGCTCCCAAACGTCCCCTCTCGCTGCGTAGAGTCACGTCTACTCCTTGGTTCACTGAGGAGCTGGCCGTGATGAAGCATGCGAGGAGGGGACTAGAGTGCATCTGGAGGAAGTCTCAGGATGTGTCCGACCAAGCACGGGCTAAAGCCGCTATTAAGGCTTACTCCGTGGCTCTGCGGGCAGCCAGGAAAGCTTTCACGACTGCCCGCATAGCATCTGCGGCCAATAGGCCATCGGAGTTGTTCCGAGTTGTTGGGGAGCTCCTGCGGCCCCCTGAGACCCAGGAGCTTCCCGATGACTTGGCAACTCAGTGCAGCGAGTTCACACACCATTTCGCAGGCAAAGTTGCTCAGATACGTCGTGAGTTGGACTCCAGCTTAACTGTGGTTTCAGCGGAGGTAACCGAGGCACCTGTCGGTTCGATCTTATGGGATTCTTTCCGGCTTGTTCTTCCTGATGACGTGGAGGGGATTCTTGGATCTGTAAGGGCGACCACTTGCGCTCTGGATCCTTGTCCTTCTTGGCTGGTTAAACTGGCCAAAGATGGGTTGTTGGAGTGGTTTGTGGCTATAATAAATGCCTCCTTGGGTCAGGGATCATTTCCATCCTGTTTTAAACAAGCGGTGGTAAAACCGCTACTAAAAAAAACCTCGTTAGACCCATTGGTTTGTGACAATTACAGACCAATCTCCAACCTCCCATTCTTGGGCAAGGTGCTGGAGCGGGTGGTTGCCACGCAGCTCCAGGGGTTTCTCGATGACACCGATTTTCTGGATTGCTCGCAGTCTGGCTTCAGGCCTGGGCACAGTACTGAGACGGCTTTGGTCGCCTTGGTGGATGACCTCCGCAGGGAGCTGGACAGGGGGAGTGTGACCCTGCTGGTTCTCCTGGATATCTCAGCGGCTTTCGATACCATCGACCATGGTATCCTTCTGGGGCGGCTCTCTGGGATGGGGCTCGGTGGCACAGTTTTGCAGTGGCTCCAGTCCTTCCTGGAGGGCCGTTCCCAGATGGTGAAGCTGGGGGACACCTGCTCGGACCCCTGGCCATTGACCTGTGGGGTTCCACAGGGGTCTATCTTATCCCCCATGCTATTTAACATCTACATGAAACCGCTGGGAGAGGTCATCCGGAGTTTTGGAGGGCGTTGCCATCTCTACGCAGATGACACGCAAATCCACTACTCATTTCCATCTGATTCCAAGGAAGCCCCTCGCATGCTTAACCAGTGCCTGGCCGCTGTGGCGGACTGGATGAGGAGGAACAAGCTGAGAATCAATCCCGACAAGACAGAGGCCCTCCTGGTCAGTCGTGCGGCAGATCGGGGTATTGGGTGGCAACCTGTGCTGGACGGGGTTGCACTCCCCCTGAAATCACAGGTCCGCAGTTTGGGGGTCCTCCTGGACTCAGCGTTGACGCTTGAGGCGCAGGTGTCGGCGGTGGCCGGGAGGGCCTTTGCACAACTCAAACTTGTGCGCCAACTGCGACCATACCTCGTGAAGTCTGACATGACCACGGTGGTCCATGCCTTAGTTACCTCTAGACTGGACTACTGTAATGCACTCTACATGGGGCTTCCCTTGAAGACGGCCCGGAAATTACAATTGGTCCAACGCTCGGCTGCCAGATTAATAACAGGGGCAAATTACAGGGAGAGATCCACTCCCTTGTTTAAGGAGCTCCACTGGCTGCCGTTCATCTTCCGGTCCCAATTCAAGGTGCAGATCATCATCTATAAAGCCCTAAACGGTTTGGGACCCACCTACCTCCGTGACCGTATCTCTTTCCATAAACCTGCCCGTTCTTTGCGATCATCCGGGGAGGCCCTGTTATCACCATTGCCTATATCCTAGGCCCGCCTTGTAAGCACAAGGGAGAGGGCCTTTTCTGCTGTGGCCCCCCGATTGTGGAACTCACTACCTACTGAAATTAGGCAAGCTCCCACGCTGTTAGCTTTTAGGAAAGACTTGAAAACATGGCTCTTCCGCTGTGCTTTCGGTGAGTAATTTCTGTTATATATCTCCGTATTACTCCCCTCCGAACATCTATCCTCTAGATTACCCCTTCCAAATGTCCCTGCCCTTAGTGAAGTACTCCTCTGTCCCTCTCACTCCGGGTTTTATCTCTGTGTTCACGCGGCCTGCCCTTGCTTTATTGATTTTTGATTTCTTGATGTTCTGTTTATTATTATTTATTGTATTTTGAATGGTGCTATGATATGTTGTTTTTATATTTTATTATGTTGTATTGCTCTGGGAATGGCCCCATGTTAGCCGCCCCGAGTCCCCATTGGGGAGATGGTGGCGGGGTATAAATAAAGTTTTATTATTATTATTATATTATTTTACAGTCTTTTGAACTGGAAATTCTTCTGTGCAAAAATAATTATGGCTGTGATCTTGAACTGCAAAAACAGAAATTCAGTGCATAGTATGGCATCGTGATCTCAGAGAAAAACTAAGTTTAACCCTTGGACAGGATGTTAAAGGAATTCCTGGTGGATGGGAGTTTCTAAAAAGCAAGGGAAATTCCTCCGCCTCTCTCTCCCCACATGCCATTTTAGCGTGCCAGGAGAACTTTAAAAGCAGGTTCTGTGCTTGGCTTTTAGGTCGTTTGGACACCTCCAGTAAAACCGAGACAGGTTCCGAGATATGGGCCTGTCTGGATGGGCCTGAATTAGACCACAAGCTGCATCAATAGGAGTAGAGTGTACAGATGAAGGTGTTTAGGCCCCCTGTTGTGCTGCTGTTTTGATTGACAGAGAATTACAGTTTTCTTTTTTAACTCCTTCAATTCCACCCTTCCCTTTTGCCTAGACCTTCTTTGACTTTTTCAGCAAAATTCCATCTTCTTCCAAGAGACATAACAGCCACACTCTATTTTGTTTTGGTCAGTCTCACCAGAAAGAGTGTGTCCAGCTCTGGGCACCATAATTCAAGAAGGATATTGACAAGCTGGAACGTGTCCAGAGATGGGCCAAAATGGTAAAGGTTTCGGAAGTCATGCCCTATGAGAAGTGTCTTAGGCAGCTGAATATGTTTACCCTGGAGAAGAGAAGGCTGAGAGGAGACATGATAGCCATGTTTAAATATTTGAAAGGATGTCACATTGAGGAGGGGGCAAGCTTGTTTTATGCTGCTCTAAAGTCTGGGACACTAAGCCATGCATTTAAACCAGGGGTCCCCAAACTTTTTAAACGGGGGGCCAGTTCACAATCCTTCGGACCGTTGGAGGGCCGGACTATAGTTGGCCACCGAGCAATTAATAATAATAATAATAATAATAATAATAATAATAATAATAATAATAATGAGGATTGGCAGAGACCCTTTGGCCATTGAGTCCAATCCCTTTCTGTCTTTGTGCACCAAAAGCACAAGCACAGCACCCCTAACAGATGGCCACCCAGCCTCAATGTTAATAATAATAATAATAATGATAATAATAATACAGGGTTTTGGAACACAATACTCCTGACCTCACAATAGTGTTAAAAAACAAAGTATGGATTGTCGATGTTGCAATCCCAGGTGACAGCAGGATTAAGGAAAAACAACTGGAAAAGCTGACACAATATGAGGATTTAAAGATCGAATTACAAAGACTCTGGCACAAGCCAGGCAAGGTGGTCCCAATGGTGATCGGCACACTGGGTGCAGTGCCTAAAGACCTTGGCCTGCACTTAAACACAATCGGCGCTGACATAATAATAATAATAATAATAATAATAATAATAATAATAATAATAATAATAATAATACACGATATGAGGATTTAAAGATCGAATTACAAAGACTCTGGCACAAGCCAGGCAAGGTGGTCCCAGTGGTGATCAGCACACTGGGTGCAGTGCCTAAAGACCTTGGCCTGCATTTAAACACAATCGGCGCTGACAAAGTTACCATCTGCCAGCTGCAGAAGGCCACCTTACTGGGATCTGCACACATTATTCGCCGATGCATAACACAGTCCTAGACACTTGGGAAGTGTCCGACGTGTGATCCAATACAACAGCCAGCAGAGTGTCTGCTGTGGACTCATCTTGTTGTGTTTCTAATAATAATAATAATAATAATAATAATAATAATAATAATAATAATAATAATAATAATAATAATAATGGTTGTAAGAGAAGAAGAGACCCCTTGGGTCATTTAGCCCAACCCCCTTCTGCCCTTGTGCTGTGGGGGCCGGATAAATGGCTTCGATGGGCCGCATCCGGCCCCCGGGCCTTAGTTTGGGGACCCCTGATTTAAACTAAAGAGATTCCATCTAAACATTAGGAAGAACCTCCTGATGGTTAGAGCTGTTTGACAGTGGAATATGCTGGCACTGGAGGTTTCTGAACAGAAGGCTGTTGGCCATCTGATGGGAGTGCTTTGATTGTGTGTTTCTCCATGGCAGGGGGTTGAATTGTATGGCCCTTTTTGGCCTACCAAAACTATATGTCTCCTATTCAAGCTGGATTCAAAACATATTGGGATACCAGCTAGGGAGTGCCAACGTGCATCAAGCTCTACCAATTTGCATTGTAACACAAACACACCAATGTACTGTTACATATCTTTGCATGAGAATATTTGTGAATATTCTTTGCACCTCTATTGTGTTTATCATCTTCTGCAGAGGCAGATCTTCTCATTATTGGACACTTTGCTTTGGTCTTTGGACAGAAAAATCCCTTACTTCAGCGGTGCCTTCTTACCTTTGCCCAAGGGGTGCTCAACTCAAAAAATATTTTGTTTGTCAGATCCAACATGGAAAGGAAGATTTTGTCTTCATATTCAAAACGTTTGCCAAAGACAATAGAGCAAATAATGTTGGCAGTTGTGCAGCTTAAAAGGAAGGTGGGATCAAATGGCAGACCTGAGAAAGCACAAAAGAGAGAGTTATTAGCAGTTGCCACTCTTGCTTAATCCTGGCTATGAAAGCTTCCAATATTCTTTTCTGAGCTCAATGGAAAGAGCTAGACAAGGTCAACACAAACCTTTAAGCTTTCTAAATTTCTCCAGCAGATACTGCGCTTCTTTCTGGATTCGCTCTTCAATTGAGCACTTCCCCATCCCAAAATTCTTCAGCGTGATGAGAGTGAAGTGCCGGAGCTTCTTCCAGCGCTCCCCATTGGCCAAAACAATTCCTGGAGGAAGAGTTATTGGAGCTCACTGTGGATGCAGCTATGCATTGGAGAGTTCCTCCCCAGATGGAACAGAAAAGCAATGTTGGCAGAGATATGACTGTGGCCCTCTCGCTGAGTTCTACAACAAAGCTCCTAATTTTTAGTTCCAATTAGTGTAGAGCTACTGCATCAATGAATTCACCTATATGTTGATCCAACATTCAATATTTGATTCAATGGGCGCATTCTAGATCAGACTAACTTAAGTTCAAGCCATTTTCAAATTATTCTGTTCATAATGTTCCATCAAATTTTGATTAGTAACCGGTTAGCAGTATAGATTCTGAAATATGCCTGAATATCCTGCTTTTTCTGGGGGAAATGTCATTGTAGGGGTAATTAATCTCTTCCCCACCCACACCCTTGCTGGCATTATCTTCTACACTGGCTCTATACAAACAATCATTGATGAAAATGGTGGTGATTAAATGTGTGGATGTATGTGGATCATAGAAGCCAGTTGCAGTCCAATGATACCATCCATTAGACATCCAGAAGATGGGCCAAGATTTGGGCAGAAGGTTCTTATATGAGAACACAACTTGATATTTCTCTGGCATTCCCCTTCTGTCTTTCTGCTGCTGCTCAATCACATAGTCGTTTCCGACTCTTCGTGACCTCATGGACCAGTCCAGGCCAGAGCTCCCTGTCGGCCGTCACCGCCCCCAGTTCCTTCAAGGTCAAGCCAGTCACTTCAAGGATACCATCCATCCATCCTACTCTTGGTCGGCCTCTCTTCCTTTTTCCTTCCATTTTCCCCAGCATCATGATCTTTTCCAAGCTTTCCTGTCTTCTCATGATGTGGCCAAAATACTTCATTTTTGCCTCTAGTATCCTTCCCTCCAGGAAGCAGCCGGGCATTATTTCCTGGAGGATGGACTGGTTGGATCTTCTTGCGGTCCAAGGCACTTTCAGGATTTTCCCCCAGCACCAAAGTTCAAAAGCATCTATCTTCCTTCGTTCAGCCTTCCTTATGGTCCAGCTCTCGCATCCATAGGTTACTATGGGGAATACCATTGCTTTGACTATGCGGACCTTCGTTGCCAGTGTGATGTCTCTGCTTTTCACTATTTTATCAAGGTTGGCCATTGCTCTCCTCCCAAGAAGTAAACGTCTTCTGATTTCCTGGCTGCAGTCTGCATCTGCAGTGATCTGTCTTTCTATCCTCTGGGAAAGAGACTATCACAGCACCATTGTGAGCCCTGGAGTGGTGACAGGGCCAGTGTAGACACACAAGAAGAACCGTGGTCATGACTTGGAAGCCACACTAGATTTAGGCCACTCACCTGAACCTTTGAAGGTCTGTTCAACATAAGGCATCTCTCCCCTCCCACAAAACTGTTCAGCATGGTCAACCAGAGCTTCCTTCAGTGCCTCGTGTCCACAAAGAACCACAACGCGTCGGGGGCCCAGGTACAATGTGTATACTGTACCATATTTGTGACTCAGCTGCAAGAGAAAGAGGACGACAGAAAAATGCTGAGATGTGCGGCTGAAAGAATTGGAAATATCTATAAATCACACATAGTATGGACTAAGTGGATGGAAAAAAACAGTGGTGTAATTACAGGGTAGAGAAGAAAACAGAATGAGGGCTTTGTCTGCCAAATAAGAATCCTTACAATGAATTTTTCCTTTATAGTAAATCTTCTACAGTAGTAGGTTCACCTTTTTGGATATGATTAACAGTCTCATTCTAGGTCTGTGGATGTTGACCATAAAGTTGTACAGGAGAACCTTGAGGTTTTATCTCCAGTTAAAAAAAATGTTTTATTATTCGTGTGTGTTCTACTTTCATGAGCACCATGAATATGTAGGGTGTCCCATAGACTCAATTTTTTTTTCATGCTTCAGCCAAAGCTTTAAACGGCTGCAAGGTTAAAAATCTGGGGACTGAAGGAAAATTTCCTTTGAGGGAGTAGGATTTTTACTGGGGGAGGCAATTCCCTCTTTTTGCTCCTTTTTAGCTACTTCATACAACCCACCCCTCTCCTTAATAATAGTAAACCATACGGTTGTCCATGGATAGAACAGGATCCAGGTCAGGCAAAGGCCAGAATTCTGTGTTGCACACAAATTAAGCTGGAACAAATTAATGGAAGACTGAGGCATCAGTGGGGATGAACAATAAATATGGACTATTTGCATTCAGAAGGAATGTATCTTTGGGTACCACATGCTATACAGCAAATAAGGAAAGGGGGAGAGAAAAATGATTTAATTGATCATTATATGTCATTATTGTTTTATGTAGGCATTGAATTTTGCCATAATATGTTTGGAAACTACTTTTGAGTCCTCCACCCGGGGTGAGAAAAGTGGTATATAAGTGAAATACTGGTAAATAAATAAATAAATTCTGTTTAAGCCAAGCTGTGGGCTTCATAAAAGGAACCCAGTTGCCCATGTGATGCTGGACTAGGTTGAATCCTGGACTTTTGTCAAAGTGTTCTCATAGTGAAGCCATACTCTCAAGATGAAAAGGGAATGATGGGAACACTCAGATAGTAAACATGCCAGACCTTCCAATTCCATTTTTCCCATGGCAAAGATGTCAAGACTCACCGCCAGGAAGGACTTGGGAAGATCCTTAGGGTTCAGTTGCAATAGGTTGCCGAAGAAGGGCAGGGGCATTGGCCCAGGTGGAAACCTTCCCTCCTTGTGCCTCCACTTCCATGCAGAGATGAGGACCAGGAAAATGCCCAATGAGATGCTCAGCACCCATTCGAGCTCCATGGTGAATAGGCTGAACATTCAACTAGATGCCAATCTTGACACACACATGTACTTTCCTTTCAACAGAAACAAGTCAGCTTGGCCTCTTATATTTGGGAGAAAAAGAAAGGGTTTTTTTTACATTCTCCACATTTGAGATGTCAGAAATAGGCTTTTCCTTGGGCTAGAAATGAGTTGCCGACTCAAGCAAACATTTTTCTGCCTCAGGTCTAAATACCCTGAGGACTCTAGATCCTGTCTGATCTTGAAAGTTAATACGAAATCCTATGGAATTCATGAAGTCACCATAAGTCAACAAGGCACTTGTAGGCTTAGTCACACATACTCTCCTAATACAAATACATGCTAACCTAAGTAGGGTTAGGCATGGTTAATACCTGGATGGGGAATAATATACATATATTCAGAGGAAGTCAATGGCAAAACCACCTCTGAGTATTCTTTGCACAAACAAAAGCTCTTACAAAGTTCATATTAAAACCTGCAATGCTGAACCAAAGCCACCAAACACCATAGCTTACCAGTACTTTTCATTTACCTTTATGGCTTCACTCCTAACAACCTTGAGAAGTTGAAGGCTAGATGAAGACAGATACCACTTTTGCTAAAATGATGTGACAAGTAATTGTGATATCAGAAAGGCTACTTTTCAGAAGGTGATCTATCAGAAAGACTTCCACCACATCTTGAAAAGATTTGGATTCCACCTTTACATCCAGCAACTACATTACGCAATGAAATTTATTCACTTGCCAATCAAGGCAGAAGCTGAATGATGTTTCCAGCCCCCTTCTGCCAGCAAACAAAGGTGTGATACGAAATTCAGCCAAGATCAACAGCTTCTTTATTCAGCAGCTGCCTGCTTTTAAATGTGTCTTGCCAGAAATTACTTGGTTTTACATTAAGAATACATTGTCTTATTGATCACAGGGTAATATCAATTCTGTAACTAGGTCAAAAATATGCACCAACCCTTCTAAGCAAAATATGCTGGTTCAGCTGAACACAGCCAACCATAGATGGAGCAAGAAGATCTTAGTAGAAAAGATGCCTCTCATCAGAGTATGCCAATCCACTGGCGCAGCCACATTCTCAAACAACATTCTTTCTTCTCTGTCCAAAACAGGGACCCTTGACCTGCTTTGAAGGTGGACAAGGCTCAGCTTTGGCAGGCGGGGACATGAGTTTTATCTGCTTGCTTTAAAAAAACAGTGAAAAAGTAGAATACATTTCAATCACATAAGAAATAATTACAATAGTAGTAGTGTAAAA
The DNA here is from genome assembly GCF_035594765.1 of Anolis carolinensis. Lineage (NCBI taxonomy): Eukaryota > Metazoa > Chordata > Lepidosauria > Squamata > Anolidae > Anolis > Anolis carolinensis. Next base: position 10,162,708 of record NW_026943821.1, on the reverse strand, counting down.
TGGTATAGTGACAACCTTATGGAATTATAAGACTGAAGCTGGTAAACTGGTAAGCAATGAGAACATAACATGTCATACAAAACTGGGATTGAGAAAAAGAAAGTTTGGCTTATTGGTGTAGATATAGCAGAATCGTAGAGAATATTGAAGCCTCCAGTTTAGTGAATTAATACTGGGATTGTGGCCATCCAGGTGCTTTGGACTTCAGTTCCTAACTCCTGACTTTTGACCAGACTGGTTGGGGCTATTGGGACTTGAAGTTCAAAACAGGACCAAAGTTTGGGAAGCATTGCCCTAAAGGCCCTAGGTCCCGTCTAAGCTTAGAAGCTAATCTAGCGAAACTGAAACAACTACACTATCCAGAGGACCTTGCAGCTGCACGCAGAGCCTAACCCCAGTTTCTCAAAACGTTGCCGTGGTGGGTGGGGTTCCTTCCTTTTCCTCGCCCCCTTTCCCCCTCAGAAGAGAGAGCGTCCACGGTGAGAGAAAAACAGTCGTATTATTGCTGTAAGGGACTGTTCTAAGGAGAGAGAGCAGCAGACATGACTGTTATGTCTCCTTCCAACCTTCTCTTATGCAGATAAACAGACCCAGCACTTTAAGATGCTCCTCAGAGGGATTATTTTTTTTTTTAGTTACCCTCTTTCTCTGGACACCTCCTGCTAAGTTTTAGGGCCTCTTCAGCTTTTTGTGGGCCCAGCTCCCACGGGGGACGCCGTTTCGCCTTCCTTGGTATTGGAGGGAGCTCTTCCGATGCAGCTCTTCTCCAGTAAAATAACTCTCCACTCCACTAACACCTTTCTTCCCACAAACAAGCCAGGGCTGGTCAAGGCTGAAAGGCTTGCAGGGGGCATTGTGATGCACATTGGGTCTTTTGTGCTGCCACTAGTCCAGGAGATGCAGGTCCCAGCATTGTTTTCTTGTTTTTCTGGATGTCTTCTTCTGACAGGCCTGCATCCCCTTCTTTGCTTGGTCTTCTTCACGGCGGGCTTTAATATTCTCCCTTAATATTTTCTCTCAGTTGTCAGTTTTTTGGGGTCCCAGATCCCACAGAGGACGCCGTTTTGCCTTTTTTGGTATTGGAGGCAAGTCTTCCAATGCAGGCTTCCTGGCCACATTTGGGGCCGTAGCCTCAGATGTCAGGTCTTCACTGAGGATGTTTGGCATTGATGGTAACTTTAATGGGTCCTCGGCCCAAATCCATCAGTGTCTCTTCTCTTTTTAGTGTGCTTCCTAGTAATAGAACAGAAACTAACAAAAAGCAAAGCCTCCAACGGTGTCCCTCCCCACTAATTAACTCTCACTCCTCTCTACTAATGCCTCTCTACCTACAAACAAGCCAGGGCAGCCAAGGCTGAAAGGTTTTCAGGGGCTATTGTGGTGCACATCAGGACGTTTGTGCTGCCAATAGTCCAGGAGATACAGGTTCTGCCATTGTTTTTTAGAGGTCTTCTTCTGGCAGGCTTGCATTTCCTTCTGCACGTGGTCTTATTTCTGGGTGACCCTGATATTTTCCCTCAGTTTTCGGTCATGTTAGGCTTTTTGGGGAGCCAGTTCGCACATGGGATGTCGCTTTGGGCCCTCTCTACCCAAACCCAGCAATTTTTCTATTTTTTGGTATTTTTCCTCGTTTCTTACTGCTCTAATTCCAACTCCTTGCTACGAACTAACCTTAACTTCCCCTTGCTAACTCATAATAGTAATAATAACTAACTAACTCTTAATGAAATGGCAGACAAAGGTTTGAGGAAATGAGACAAAGAGAGTTCCGGTGGCTGTAGAAAAAAATGACGTTTATTCTCAATGGCCAGAGAGAATAAGCAAAGACCTTCTCCTGTGGTTAGGAAAGTGAAGGTACTGGAACAAAAGATCACAGGTTCTTATATACCCTTTTTCCTCCATCTACTACATCATCTAGGCCAGGGGTCCCCAAACTAAGGCCCGGGGGCCGGATGCGGCCCTCCAAGGCCATTTACCTGGCCCCCGCTCTCAGTTTTAGACTTAGGCTCGCTCAAAGTCTGAAATGACTTGAAGGCACACAACAACAACAATCCTACTTGATTATCTCATTGGCCAGAAGCAGGCCCACACTTCCCACTGAAATCCTGATAAGTTTACAGTATGTTGGTTAAAATTATTTTTATTTTTAAATATTGTATTGTTCTTTCATTTACCAATATTGTAAATGAAATATTGTAAATGAATTATATGGTAATAATATAACATATTGTGTATACATATAATATTGATAATAATATTATAATGTAATACAATATAATATTTATTTATTTATTTATTTATTTATATGTTACAGTATTTCTACCCCGCCCTTCTCACCCAATAAAGGACTCAGGGCGGCTAACAATAATAATGCAATATAATAATAGTAATTATATATTATATATTACTAATAATATTACGGTATAGTGGTATAGTACAATATATTAATATATAATGCTAATATTGTACTATGCTAATAATATAATATATTGTATGTACATACAACTTGTAAGCCGCTCTGAGTCCCCTTCGGGGTGAGAGAGGGCGGGGTATAAATGTAGCAAATAAATAAAGAAATAGTTGTTGTTTGGGGGGGGGGGTTGCACTACAAATAAGATATGTGCAGTGTGCATAGGAATTTGTTGTTGGGTTTTTTTTTTCCAAATGATAATTCGGCCCCTCAACAATCTGAGGGACTATGAACCGGCCCTCCACTTAAAAAGTTTGAGGACCCCTGATCTAGGCATTATCCATCACCAATTAGTGTCAAAAAAGTCTTACTGTGCACTTACTAAAAAGCTATCTTTGCATTTTCCTAAAATATAGACTACTTTCAAGACCCCTGACTCTCCATTAGCCTTATCTCTGGAATTCCCATCTCATCCATTAGGGGTTCTCATTAATCAAGGAGTTCCCCCTTATCTTAGCTGTCAGCGACCCATTAGCACTCCCCTCATGGCGCCAGGTCTTATCTTGACATCCCAAAAAGCCTTAATTTGTCTCTTGTCCATTAGCTTATCTATTCTTGTTGACACTTTACATATGTCCCTGGCCCTCAGAGTGAACTTTGGTCTTGCTGCTCCCACTGCTCCCGCTGCAGCAGATGCAGATCCCACCGTTGCTTTTGCAAGGTCTCTTTCTGCACTTGTTGTTCTTCACAGCGGGCTTCAATATTGGCTCTGAGATGTTGGGCCTCTTCAGCTTTTTGGGGCCCCAGCTCCCACGGAGAATGCCATTTCGTCTTCCTTGGTATTGGAGGTAGCTCTTTCAATGTAGGCTGGCTGGTCAACTTTGGGGGCTGACCCTCAGATGCCTGCTCTTCACTGATGATGTTTGGTATCGAGGGGCACTTTGATGGGTCCCCTGCCCAAGATCACGTTCTCATAAACAGTTGCTCTGTTTCCTCTGATGACAAATCGAAGCCAGCTGTTTCTCTTCTCTTTATTAGTGTTCTTCCTAACAGTGGAATAGGAACTAACAAAAAGCAAAGCCCCCAACAGTGTCTCTCTCCACTAACTCTCACTCCTCTCCACTAACACTTCTCTTCCCACAAATGTGTCTCTCTCCACTAACTCTCACTCCTCTCCACTAACACTTCTCTTCCCACAAATATGCCAGGGTTGGCCAAGGCTGAAAGGTTTTCAGGGGCCATTGTGATGCACATGGAGGCCTTTGTGCTGTCAGTCGTCCAGGAGATACAGGTCCCACCATTGTTTTTCAGAGGTTGTCTTCTGGCAGGCCTGCATCTCCTTCTGCACTTGGTCTTATTTCTGGGTGACCCTGATATTTTCCCTCAGTTTTCGGTCATGTTAGGCTTTTTGGGGAGCCAGTTCGCACATGGGATGTCGCTTTGCCTTTGTTTGAATCAGAGGCAACTATTCCAGTGTTGGCTCCCTGATCAAACTTGGAACCTTACCCTCAGGTGTTAGGTTTGTACTGAGGATGTTTGGGATTGATAGTAACCTTAATGGGCCCTCTGCCCAAACCCAGGAGTTTTTCTCTTTTTTGGCATTCCTCTGTATTTCTCACTGCACTAATTCCAACGCCTCACCACTTACTAACCCTACGCCTCCCAACTAGCTAATAATAGTAATAATAACTAACTCCAACTCCTCTCTTCCAACTCTTCCAATGTTGGTTCTCTGGTCAAGATTAGGGCCTTATCCTCGAGCTTCAGGTTTGCGCTGAGGATGTTTGGTATTGAACGGTGGTGTTCTCTCTGGTTCTCTAGAGGTTGGAAGGAGAAAGGCTGGCACACTTGGCTGGTGTTGGATTGGCGACTTGCCTTGCATGATGCTGCCAGGAAGGGATTGCTGCATACACTGGACACCCAGAACCAATCGGACCCTACGTGACCCTTCCCACTCAAGGAGAGCCACCGCCGCTAACTCCCTCACCCAGCAGAGTTCCTTCTGTTTTTGGCATGTTCCCAGGCCTCCTGCTCCTACCGCTCCTGCAGTCACATTAACACAGTTACAATGTTTAGCGAGGTCATTGTCTATTAGAATGGGCACTTCTAATTCTTCCATGATTCTCATCTGCCATTTCCTCTCATATCTATATATATAAAAGGGTAATGGAATCACGGCACCGGACAAAACAACTAAATTAAACACCCCACAACTTCGAAAATTGACAGCACAATCTCTCATCCACGCCTCTAAGTTCATACAACAAAAAGAAAAGAAAAATTAAGTCCTAGCCACAGCAATGCGTGGCCGGGCACAGCTAGTTGCTGGTATATTATGGGGACTTCTGCTAATGGCACTTCGAATTGGGGACCGTGGATTCCCCTGATTTGATACTTTTTGTTAGGCACTAATTGTTCCGGTTTTACCAGTTTAGCTTGAATGAGGCTGACTTTGGCTCCTCTATCTCTAAGTCCCATTACTTCCCCCTTATTTACAGTGACTGCTTCCATAAAGTCACAACCGAGATTCTCCTCACCCTCCAAATTTTAGCACTTTGATAGCACTCTTCGTTGTGGTTTTATTTATTTATTTATTTATTTATTACATGCATTTATACCCCGCCCTTCTCCCCGAGGGGACTCAGAGCGGCTTACATTCTGCCACGAGGGCCAGCAACAAATATACTATAAAAACAAAACAATTAAAAAATGATAAAAACATGATAAAAACATGATAAAAAGTATACAAAAATTAAAACGCTGCAAGGCAGCGATATTGCACCATCCTCAGTCATTCACTACTGCTACAATTACAGATTTGCGACCCGATTACAACAGCCAATGAGCTTATTTGCTGAATGCCTGGGCGCATAGCCAAGTTTTTAGTTTTCTTCTAAATCCCAGGAGGGATGGGGTTTACCGGATATCGCTGGGGAGGGAGTGCCACAGCCGAGGAGCCACCACCGAGAAGGCCCTGTCCCTCGTCCCCACCAGCCGCGCCTGCGAGGCAGGTGGGATCGAGAGCAGGACCTCCCCGGAAGATCTTAAGGTTCTAACGGGCTCATAGGAGGAGATACGTTCGGATAGATAGGCAGGACCAGAACCCTTTAGGGCTTTGTAGGTCAAAGCCAGCACTTTGAATTGGGCTCGGTAGCATATCGGCAGCCAGTGGAGCTGGCTTAGCAGGGGGGTTGTACACTCCCTGTAAGCTGCTCCCGTTATTAACCTGGCTGCCGCCCGCTGCACCAGCTGGAGCTTCCGGGCCGTCTTCAAAGGCAGCCCCACGTAGAGTGCGTTGCAGTAATCCAGCCGGGATGTGACCAGAGCGTGGACCACCGTGGCCAAGTCAGACCTCCCAAGGAACGGGCGCAGCTGGCGCACGAGGGGAGTTGTGCGAAGGCTCTCCCGGCCACCGCTGAAACCTGAGGCTCCAGGCTCAGCGATGAGTCCAGGAGAACCCCCAGACTGCGAACCTGCGTCTTTAGGGGGAGTGCGACCCCGTCCAACACAGGCTGTAACCCTATTCCCTGTTCAGCCTTGCGACTAACCAGGAGGACCTCCGTCTTGTCTGGATTCAATTTCAATTTATTGGCCCCCATCCAGACCGACACAGCGGCCAGACACCGGTTCAGGACCTGGACAGCCTCCTTAGTGACAGGTGGAAAGGAGTGACAGAGCTGGACATCATCTGCTTACAGATGACATCTTACCCCGAAACTCCGGATGATCTCTCCCAGCGGCTTCATGTAGATGTTAAACAACATGGGGGACAATATCGACCCCTGCGGGACCCCACAGGACAATGGCTGTGGAGCCGAGCAGGTGTCCCCCAGTGACACCATCTGGGATCGTCCCTCCAGGAAGGACCGGAGCCACTGCAGAACAGTGCCTCCAATGCCCAACCCAGCGAGTCGTCCCAGAAGGATACCGTGGTCAACGGTATCGAAGGCCGCTGAGAGGTCCAGCAGAACCAGCAAGGACACACTCCCCTTGTCCAGTTCCCGGTGAAGATCATCAACTAAGGCAACCAAGGCTGTCTCGGTGCCATGCCCCGGCCTGAAGCCAGACTGTGCCGGATCTAGAATATCAGCATCTACCAAGAATGCTTGGAGTTGCGCTGCCACCACCCATTCCACGACCTTGCCCAAAAAGGGGAGATTGGAAATCGGCCGATAGTTATCCAATTGAGTGGGGTCCCTTAGGGACGGCATTTTTCCAGCGAGCTTCAAATTGGCTGTGATAAAACCGCTGTTGAAAAAGCTTATGATGTTAGGTATCAAGGGCAACTTTAATGGGTCCTCTGCTCAAGATTGTTTTTTCATAAACAGTTGCTCTTTCTCCTGTGCCGAAAAATCAAAGCCAGCAGTTTCTCTTCTCTTTTTTGGTGTTCTTCCTAATTGTTGAACAGAAACTAACAAAAAGCAGAGCCCCCCAACAGTGTCTCTCTCCATTAATCAACTCTCATTAATCTCCACTAACCCCTCTCTTCCCACAAACAAGTCAGGGCTGTCAGTAGTCCAGGAGATGCAGGTCCCAGCATTGTTTTCCTGTTTTTTGGATGTCTTCTTCTGGCAGACCTGCATCCCCTTCTCTGCTTAGTCTTCTTCACGGCGGGCTTTAATATTCTCCCTCAATATTTTCTCTCAGTTGTGGTGCCTTCAGCTTTTTGGGGTCTCAGATCCCACAGAGGACGCCGTTTTGCCTTTTTTGGTGTAGGAGGCAAGTCTTCCAGTGCAGGCTTCCTGGCCACATTTGGGGCCGTAGCCTCAGATGTCAGGTCTTCACTGAGGATGTTTGGCATTGATGGTAATTTTAGTGGGTCCTTGGCCCAAATCCATCAGTTTCTCTTCTCTTTTTTAGTGTTCTTCCTAATAATGGAACACAAACTAACAAAAAGCAAAGCCCCCACCAGTGTCGCTGGTGAGAGAAAAAAATACCACTGTTAAGGAAATATGGGAGGAGGAGTTAGAGATGAAAATAAATGAAATGGAATGATCGCAATTGTGGAAACAAAGGCACTTGAAAAATTTATCAATAAGAGATAAAGAAAATTATTATAAGATAATTTGGAAATGATATTTAATGCCATTAAAAATGTCAAACATTAATAAAAATCATCCAAAAAATTGCTGGAGAGGCTATCAGGAAGTGGGAACATTCCTGATAGTGGTGGCATTGTAAATATGTAAGGAAATTTTGGTATAAAATATTTAAAGAGATAGAGGATATAATGGACATCAAATTGGAAAGAAGCCCTGGTATTGCATTATTATCAATTTATAATAACAATAAGATGGATAAAAAAGAAAAAGAAGCAATAACAAATTTATTGACAGTAGCAAGATTGCTTATAGCAAGGAACTGGAGAAAAGTAATAAATGTTCAGATTGGAGAATGGTATATAAGGAAGTATGGAAATTGGCAATAAATGATAAGCTAACATGCAAATTAAAAGTTAAAAGAGGGATATGGAAAAAAATGATTTTGAGGATGTATGGGGGAAATTTATTGAGAAAGGACTCCAAAAAAGGGATGGAGGGCTACCGCCTCAGGAAGATTTGGGAGGATCCTTAGGGTTTAGTTGTAGTAAGTTGCCAAAGAAAGGCAGGGGCATTGGCCCAGGTGGAAACCTCCCCTCCTTGTGTCTCCACTTCCATGCAATGACGATGACCAGGCAAATGCCCAACAACATGGTCAACACACCTCCGAGCTCCATGGTGAATGGTCTGGGTGTTCAACTGGATGCTGGAATTCACACACACATGTAGTCTACCTAGAACTGAAAATGGTCAGCTTGACCTCTACAAGAAAAAACTAGTTATTTGACATTTTCACCCTTGAGATAGCAGGAATAGGCTCTTTTTGGCATTGCGGAGTCAGATTATTTCTTGCCTCTTACCTAGATATCCTGAAGGCTCCAGATCTTGTCTTATCTTGAAAGGCAATACTTGTGAAATTGATGAGGTCACCATAAGTCAACAGGAGACTTGAAGACACAGTCACATATGCGCATATATACATACAAATATGTAAGGGTCGGGTCTAATTGGTACTTAGATGGGGGAACCAAAGAAAACTGTGTACAGTAGGTTATATTCAGAGGAAGGCAATGGCAAAATCACTTCTCCGTATTCCTGCATAAAAAGTCATGTAAAATTCATGGAGGCAACATGAGTTGACAGGCAATTTGAAGGCACACACATGCAGACCCACACAAACACAGTCTGAACTTGGCCTACTAACCCCAAATGTGGCAAGATAGAACTTCTAGAGCAAAGAGTGGAATTGTAGGCTCCATGTCAGAGCAAGGATACTGCCAAATCTATACAAAAATAGTTCAAAAGGGTGTCAGGTCACTATAGCCGCTCCCAAATGAAGACACGAGACTCTCTCTGTGATCACTGGAAACTTTTACTACAGGAAACATTGACATGTAAAAAGCCAAGAGTGCCAGGCATCGGTTCGTGCTCCCTTATATACCCTCCCCCTTATTCAAAGACACAATTCCCGCCAGATGAAAACCCTGCAAAATCCCCCCACCAAATTCTGTAACCGTTTCCTTTCAGGGTCAGGCGTACCAGGTGTCTTATCAGTTCAGAATGTCAGTAACCCGGATTTCTGGCGCCATAATACAGGCCCTGAAGACTGAGTTCTGACATGGCGCCCCCTCCGCATCCTGGAAAGCAAAATAATGAGTCTGGCTATTGTTATCCATTGTCTAAGGTTCCTCTGTACTTCTTCAGTAGGCTACAATGGAAAACCGGGTGCACTTTCCCTAAGTATTCGGGCAACCTCAGCTGATACATGACCTCATTTATCTTTTTTGTGATTCTAAATGGCCCTATGTAGCGTGGTGCCAATTTCTTTGAGGGAAACCCCAACTTCAGATTCTTCATACTTAGCCAAACTGGATTTCCCTCTCCTAATTCCTCCCCTTCCCAGCGCTTTCAGTCAGCGAATAGCTTGTACTTCCTCTGAGTTTCTCGCAGTGCTTTTACTACGTTGCCACTCTGCCCTGATTTTTGCCAGCCACTCTTCGCTATCCTGGCTCTCCCCTCCCTTCCACTCCGGTAGCTTTGGGAATGGTGCTATATCTTGTCCGTACACTATTTCGAAAGGGGAACGACTGGTCGCCGAATGCACTGCCCCATTGAAAGCCATCTCGGCGAAAGGCGAAAGCTCCAACCAATTGTTTGCCTGTAGTTGGAATATATTCCCAAGAATTGGCCCAACGTTTGATGTGTGCGCTCGACACCCCCATTCGTCATTGGATGGAAAGCAGAGCTCAGATTCCTCTCTGCCCCTAACAGCTGTAGGAATTTTCCCCCAAATTTTGCCGCAAACTGGACCCCCAATCGCTAATCACTTTATCAGGACACCCATGTAGATGATAGACATGCTTAACATATAGCTCAGTGAGCCGTTCTGCCGAAGGGAGTTTTGGTAGGGCCACAAAATGAGCTTGCTTTGAGAACAGATCCATTATTGTCCAAATGTATCTGTGGCCCTTGCTGGGAGGCAGTTCACCCACAAAGTCCATTGTCACACATTCCTAGGGTCTCGTTGGTTCCACCATTTTCTGAAAGAGTCCCTGGGGTTTTCCAGGTGGCGTTTTGCTCTCCATACACAGCTCACATTGGTCGATGTACGACTTAGTGTCTTTCCTCATCCCAGGCCACCAGCATTGTTTAGCCAACAGTTTCATTGTCTTGGCGGGTCCCAGATGACCCGCACATTTGTTATTGTGCTACTGTCTCAGCATTTCCAGTTGCAATTTTTCAGGGATATACAATTTCTTATTCACAAACACCAAATCCCCACACAGCTCCCCTCGTTCCCTGTTTGATTGCAGCCAAACATCCCCTTCATATGCCTGCTTTAACTCTCTTTCCCACACTTCCTCCCCCGTTGTAGTTGCAATGTGTTTGTTATCTCTCGCTGCCTGCGCTCGGGTCAGCACTGCTAGGCCCCATTGACTGTCCATGAAAATGCTCCCCTCGGATTCCTAGGAACCTCCTCCATGCTGGGGCATCCAGGAGAGAGCATCGGCCAGTACATTGTGTTTCCCCTGAAAGAGTTTTAGTTTGAAATAGAAACAACTGAAGTACTGAGGAAAAAACTGAGGAAAAAACTGACAAAACTATCTCTGGGTATTCATTGACTATGATATTTTTGGGATCACCATAAGTTGACAGGTGACTTGAAGGTACACACAAATGCATACACATGCACTCTAGTTTTAGGCACATCTGAATGCACAGTCTATGTGTTAGTTTTCCCACACCCAGTCTTGTGCTACATCTCTTTATCCTGCAGTCATTTGTTTTCTCTCACCTGCTTTCATTATTTAATTAGGCATGAGTCATTTGTAAGTAAAGCTTCTTGATACATTTTAGAAAGAAAAATAACTTTACTTAACTCTCTTGGGTTAACTGGGTGTGGCTCTGGCACTTGTTGTTGTTCCACTTCTGACTTGCTAACATGATCAGTCTACCAGAAAGATCCACCACTATCTCTCACACATTTCTCAACAGTATTTTGCAAAACAAGTTAGGAAAGATTAAAAAAAGCTGTGCAAATGATTCTGTGGATTATTCTAAAAATAGGAAATGTAACCCATTGGCTCATGGCTAGACCAATGGCGCATATGCCACAGTAGGTCGAGATCCTGCAAAACTATTAGGATGTACTTTCTAAAAGGAAGAACTTTTTGACCGTAAAATAGGTTGTCTTTGAGGATGGTGGACTCTCTTACTTGGGGGGTCTTTAAAAACATTTATTGGAGGACCAATGCCCAATTCAGCCTCTCCCCTACTGGTTTCACTCCTGAGTTCTGCTTTATTTAAAACTGGAGAAGACTATACACCAGTGGTTCCCAAGCATCTCAACATGCTTTGGACTTCAGCTCCACAAATCCCTGTGTGTTGGTCCAGCCAGCTACGGCTCCTGGGAGCTCAAGCCCAAAACACTTTGCAGGACCACAGTTTGGGAACTACTACTAAACACTCTCCACTGAAAACCATGGTTTGGGTTAAGGAGATAACCCTGCCACCATGTGCATCAGAGGGTCCATGGGTTTGTCTCAATCTCCAGTTAAAGCATTTCAGGAATCAGATCTATGTTAAAACTGTTGTAGAGAGGCGTTTCACATGCTGTTGAGCATTTTTTCAGCTAGCAAAAGTATTTCTCAGCTTCTAAAGTCAATATGTGCAGGAGAATCAAGACATCAAATCAGAGTTGGACAAGAGTCCTCCAGAAATAGGCAAGCCGTTGAACAAGTGTTTTTGATTTTCCAGTTATGTAAAAGGGGATTGGATTTCTGTTGGATCAGAGTAAATTATGAAACTGTGTGATAGAGAACTCTCCCTCCATTCTCCTTTGTAACGCTCAACTTTGCACTTTTATCTAGTTTTTTATGTATTCATCCCCTGATCCTTTGCAAACAGAAGCCAAGTGGGGAGAATGTTAGGGTTAAATTGATGGCCCATCAAAAATGTACTGCCTTCAGTGGCTAATATTTATCAGGGCATGAGCAGGCCTTAAGAGAAGTTTAGTGAGGTGGGCAGAAGTCAGCATCTAGGAGGCTCTTTTGGGACGATTGCTGGAACAGTTGTTATTATTCATAGATGTTGATGCCGTTTTGCAATACTCTTATGTTGGCTTCTATACGACTCACATTCCTTTATTGATATTGCCTTGCCTGCTTATTTCCAGGAAAAAATCCTCCCTGAATTTTTGGCTATATATATATATATATATATATATATATATATATATATATATAGTATATATTATTGTTAATGTATTGTAAATTATATTGTGTATATATTGTATATATTATTGTCAATGTATTGTAAATTATATTGTGTGTGTGTGTGTGTATATATATATATATATATATCACATTCTTCTTTTCCTTTCCAAAGAAAACTTAATACAGGGTTGTGCATATGTGCATAATATTTCACAGGAGGAAACTGGGACACATCTAGCCAATCAACACCAGAGAGTGGTCAAGGTGATCTGAGTTATTAGTGAGGAAAGACTCTCAAAATAGACTTCAGCAGTTTGTTTGTGCCTGATCCTACTGAGAAGGGCAAGATTTCATGCCTAGCTCTCCTTCCCCACTTGCTGAATTAATTGAATGCATTTTAAGAACTGGAGCATTTAAAAAGTAACTGAGAAAAAAAGTAAAGCAACAGATAATTAACTGGGGCTTCCCTACCAAACCAGGACAATTAGAGGATACAATCCTCCAGGAAATAACGCCTGGCTGCTCATTGGAGAGAAGGATATTAGAGGCAAAGATGAAGTATTCTGGCCACATAATGAGAAGACAGGAAAGCTTGGAAAAGATCATGATGCTGGGGAAAATGGAAGGAAAAAGGAAGATAGGCCGACGAAGGGCAAGATGGATGGATGGTATCCTTGAAGTGACTGGCTTGACCGTGAAGGATCTGAGGGCAGTGATGGCTGACAGGGAGCTCTGGCGTGGACTGGTCCATGAGGTCACAAAGAGTCGGAAATGACTGAGTGAATGAATGAACGAACTAATCCCTCTGGAAGACCAAATGTACAAAAGACACTTAGAAGACAAAAGACAAACTTAGAGTATAAGATCTCTGCTGAAAGGCATGTCAGATACCACTTGTAGATGACATTTTCGCCAGCCTTGATACTTTGGTTTTAATTCTTGAGATTTCTAGCATTATAATCTCAGACTACTCGACTCTCCATCTGATCTTTTCATTCCATATAGTTGGGAGAGACCCCTTGGGCCATCCAATCCAACCCTCTGCCAAGAAGCAGGAAAATCGCATTCAAAACACCCCCAATAGATGGCCATCCAGCCTTTGCTTAAAAGCTTGAAAGAAGGAACCTCCACCACACTCTGGGGCAGAGAATTCCACTGCTGAACAGCTCCCACACTCAGGAAGGTCTTCCTCATGTTCAGATGGAATCTCCTTTCCTGTAGTTTGTAGCCATTATTCTGCATGGCAGTCATCATGTCTCCTCTCAGCCTTCTCTTCTGCAGGCTAAACATGCCCAGCTCTTTAAGCTGCTCCTCATAGGGCTTGTTCTCCAGACCCTTGATCATTTTAGTTGCCCTCCTCTGGACGCACTCCAGCTTGTCAACATCTCCTTTCAATTGCGGTGCCCAGAACTGGACACAGTGTTATTCCGGGTGTGGTCTGACCAAGACAGAATAGAAGGGTAGCATGACTTCCCTGGATCTAGATACTATACTCCTATTTATGGAGACTAAAATCCCTTTGACTTTTTAAAGCTGCTGCATCACATTGTTTACTCATGTTCACCTTCCTCCACACAAGGACCAATATCTTTATCACACGTCCTGCTGTCGAGTCTGGTGTCCCCCATTCTGTATCTTTGCATTTCATTTTTTTTTTTTGCCTAAGTGGGGCATCTTGGATTTGTCCCTATTGAACTTCATTTTGTTACTGTTTGGCTCATCTCTCTAATCTGTTAAAGTCTTTTTGAATTCTGCTCCTGTCTTCTAGAATATTGGCTCACTTCCCAATTTGGTCCCATCTGCAAACTTGATGATCATGCCTTCTAACCCTTCATCTAAGTCATTAATAAAGATGTTGAACAGAACTGGTCTCAAGACGGAACCCTGCTGATGGCACTCCGCTCATGACTTCTTTCCAGGATGAAGAGGAAGCATTGGTGAACACCAGTTGGGTTCGTTCATTTATCCAATTACAGATCCACCTAACCGTAGTTTTGCCTAGCCCTCATTTGACTAGTTTGTTTGCCAAGAAGACCTTGTCGAAGTCCTTGCTGAAATCCAGATACGCTACATCCAGTGTCTGTTTTACTTACTGTTTTACTGTTTTTTTATCAGCTCTTGACCTTTTTGAGGCATGAGAGTTGCATTCCTCAGACTCTCTTGTGTCACATGCTTGGAAAAGCAGCTCCCCCCCCCTTTCGCCAGAGTGGCCTTGCTGTTATGTGCTATCCAGTTGACTTTCACTTAGCTCAGTGGTTCTCAAATGTCATTCCCTCCAGACATTTTGGATCTCTATCAAAATCCTGGATGATTGGCTAAGCTGGGAGCAGGAGTCCAAAACAACTGGGAGAATCCAAGTTAGAGAATCACTGATTTAGGGAACCTGGTGAATGAGAGGCCTCCAAAAGACCTAGCTCATGTCTTAAAAACTCAGCTCCATGGCTATCTCAACTGTGTCTATCCATGTATGATATAGTCTTCCTCTTTTCTGGTTGCCCTAAATGTTACTGAGCAAATTTAGACTGCCCTTACATTAAGTGAGATTTTTGGTCATATGACCAGGGGCAGATAAGACTCTTATTAATAAAATTAGACAATTGCATAGAGGATAATTTATTAGTGAGAGGACTGATGAGGAAGTATTTTGCAAATGGCTATGATTTGCGGAGGAAGTTCGGATGAGATAAAAATTAAATTAAATTAAATTAGTTAAATTATTAAAATTTATTATTTTTGTAATAATTTTTATTAATGAATTATTTTACATAAACAATAGAATAGTATCGATATAAAATATCACCAAAAAAAAGCAAAAATGACTGTGGGAAAGGGGAAAGGGACATCAGAAGAAAAGAAAACAAAAACAAAAAAGCCAAAAAGACAGGACAAAACACACACACACACACACACACAGAACATGTTGTATATATATTGACTTCCATCTACTTTATGGTGTTATGTTACATTTCAAACATATCTACTTTGTTTTTAATTATTTCTTCAAGCTTCCCTTTACTTTATCTCTAATACTTGATCTGCTCTAGGATCTTCTTAGTTCTCTTTTTGATGGTCCAGAGTATTCATAGATGCAAGAAGACCCGATGACATGTTCCTTATCCCATCTCCTAAGTACATGAGAATGAATAATGTTTTCATGTCATCTTGATCTGGATACAGTCATGTTTGTAGCTAAGATTTCAATCTTAATTCCCAAACAGGAGCATAAACACCCACCCACACACACACTTTGTATTTGAATGACCATGTGTGATAACAGTATTTGGTACTTAATACTCTACATTTAATGCTATTGCCCCCAGCTCTCAATTTGGAGCTCATAAACCCGGGATTATCCTAATACAGTAAGCCTAGCTAGGAGAGTGAATTTTGCAAAGAGTCCAAGAGGTAATGAAGAGCCAGTTGTATGGCGTAAAAAGGACAATGAAGACATGAACCTTTCCAAACTAAGATCTATGTGCTCACATAATTTCAAGTAATGTGTACATAATTATGTCACTAACAGGACTGTGACCTGCATTTTCAAATATTGTGCAAAAATGTTGCTGTGCATATCTAAGGTCTGTTGTATAAATGTTCATAGTACACTTGGCAGCTGACAATGTTCCCCTGAGAGGCCATCCAAGATCTCCACTCCTTGTAAAACCAACAAGTAAGCGAATGAGACCGAGCGAAACAGGCTTCCTGCATTCAACCTGATCTGACCTGCAGCAGGGGGTTCCACTGACCCGGAGAAAAGCCCTGCTGAACCAGCCAACTATGAAATGTGTGCTCCAGCAGCAGTTTTTAATGTGTCTGAATCTCTTCTTCTGCCCCCCCCCATTCCCTAAGCCTAACAATGTAACTAATCCCTAATAAAAGTATCAGTTTATTCTAACCTTCTCCTCTCATAGTAGTTTTTATGTATCTCTCTCTTGACTCCAACATGAGAGTTTTTCCTTTTTCCACTAGAAATTAGCCTCCCACAATGTATTCTCTTCCTTCTCAGGTTGCTAGCAGCCACCGGCGACCGGCTAGGTGCATTCCCTTTAAACCGCGGTTACGGAGATCTGAGACCCCCGTAACCACGTATTAACGGATTGGCACCAATTTCATAACATATCTTTCTGAACTAATTCTAAGCCTAACTGCTATCTTGCTTTTTGCACTCTGGACCCCTCCGCTCTGGGAATCACCTTTATTTCTATAAGAATCAAATTTAAAGAGACAACAGCTGATTGTCAACGGAACCTCCGCTGCTGCTGTGCTACCGCCTCACGGCTGTTTCCTGGCTCATGGAGTTCGGACTACATGGCGGACTTGAAGGGGGTCATCCAAGTGTCTCTCCATGCCTCAGGCTACCACCACAGCCCCCATCGACCCCCCTCAACTGGACTTGGGCTGGCTTGGCCATGCCTTTTGGACATTCATTGAAACCCTTTCCTTTATTTATTTTATTTATTTACAGTATTTATATTCCGCCCTTCTCACCCCGAAGGGGACTCAGGGCGGATCACATTATAACACACATAGGGCAAACATTCAATGCCCATAAACACATCAAACAGAGACTGAGAGACACACTTTCCTTTCCCCTGGGTTTCCTGTTTTCCTATGTGACTTATGGATTTACCCTGGACTCTCTGGGGGTGGTGATGGGCAAATATGATTTACGATCCTATGAATGTACCCTTTCATGTTTCCTTTCCTTTTATCCCTCATATATGAACTACAGTATGAAATATTAAGAGCCACCTCTGTTTGAACCCAGCTGCTGGAAGATCTCCTCATTCTCAAGGGAGGAATAATCCCCTCACAAAGGACTCCATCAAAATACTTTTGCATGAACGATGAACAATGGGCTTCCCTTTTGGGTCTCAGAGCAGGACTGCCCGAGGGGAAATGTCCACCTGGTTTCCTTGTCATATTCAGATATGGGACGATCGGCCTTCGGAAAGCCAAGATCGCCCCAACTGCCTTTTCCTTTTGTCAATGAACTTGGTCGAAACCCCTGACAAAGAACTCACCCATCTGTCCCCATACCCAGCCTTTAGAAAAACCGGAATTTGATGGTCACGTCAGACCCAATATGTATATTTCCATTGCTAGAAATAATCCTTGGGTGCCTTGAGGACTCTTGAAGTAATCGGCGCCCATCAAGTACACATTAGACCCATTGATTCATTCCACTCAGCAGCCCTTGTTTGCGGCTCAGGCCGCCTCCTAGCTCCTGATTGGTTAAGAAGCCGAAGCGCTGCTATCTCTATGATTGGGCGAGGCATTCGTGCCTCCATTCCAGCTGATGAAGATGACCAATCAGCATGAAGCTGGCTGAGGGAGGCGGGGCGGGAAATTCAAACCTTGCCGCCCCATTTCTTTGCTATAAAGTGTGCTGTATTCTGTTGTACGATATATCGGCTTGCCGAATGATCGTGCTTTGACATCCTTTCCAGCTTGATCACATTAAACATCTCAGTGCTCTTTCTTCAGCCTATGGTGAGATTTATTGGGAACTGGGTAATTCTGATTCTAGTAGTTCTCTCCTTCTCGCCAGAGGTAACAAACCGTTTTGAGGGGGTCTCAGGTCTCTCTCTCTATTGGGAGGGGACCTCCAAATTCTAGCTCGATTTCACAAGCATTAGCAAGCAAAGGGCGGATGGAGACCAAAAGCCTATGTAAAAATAGGAGTATCTGACCGGAGAATGGCATGTAATGCTATACCTCTTTGTGGAGTTGGTTCCCCAACTACCCATTGTGCCAATTGAAAAAAGTGGCTTAAATGGATTATGCAAAAATGTGGCATGGGCATAATGTCCCTTCCCTAACTGACAATCCTGAGCCACACGAGATCATGGATTGGTGGGGACTGTCAACCAAAACTAGGGAAGGTTGAGGAACTTCTGGAATGATTTCTAGGAAACTACTGTAGCTAGTAAATGGAAACAGAAGTTGCTTTTGGACTTCTATGATATCAAAATTCCTGGGAAGAAAAGGGCTGAACAACACCATAAAAGAAACACATTGTTTTCACCTGCCTTTGTTCACCTTACCAACTCTGTGCAATCATGTATGTCCTTGACCTTCTCTTCACCAGCCTGAACATGCCCAGCTCCTTCAACTTGTTCTCATAGGTTTTATCTCTAGGCCTCTTATCATCCTTGTTGCCTATCTTTGAAGTTATTCCAGCTTATTTATGCCCTTCCTAAAATAAAGCCTCTGATGGTGCAGTGTATGAAAGCGCTGAGTTGCTGAACTTGCAGACCAAAAGGTCACAGGTTTGAATCCAGGGAGCGGAGTGAGTGCCCGCTGTTAGCTGCAGCTTCTGCCAACCTAGCAGTTTGAAAACATGCAAATGTGAGTAGATCAATAGGTACTGCTCCAGCAGGAAGGTAACAGCGCTCCATGCAGTCATGCCGGCCACATGACCTTGGAGACATCTATGGACAATGCTTAAAAATGGAGATGAGCACCAACCCCCAGAGTCGAACATGACTAGACTTAATGTCAGGGGGAAACCTTTACCTTAAAATGAAGGATCAAGCCTTTATAAGATATTGTTTGGTAACAGTGTTTATTTCAAAGACAAATGCACCCAGAAATGTTGGTACAGAATCGCCATACATGTTGAAAAGAATAGCAGAGATGTTGCATCAGGAGAAGTTCCTATGTTGCAATAGCCAACTACATTTTGGGTCTTAATATGTTTTTTATTTTAAATTTATATATTCATAAAAAACCGTGAAATAAGTACATGTATATATGAACCAATACAATATTTCTCAACACCTATAAATATTCGGATTTGGTTATACTCTCCGCTCCTTCCACCCCTCCCAATTTAGTGACTTCCCGTCCCTTGGGTTGGAGACATTCATATATAATTCCGTTCTTCCTTCCTATTACATTATTCTTCTATTCTTCCTTCTGACCTGATATTGATTATTTATACATCCTCTACATTGATTTTAACAGGTTGAATTATGAAGCTATAGTTCTATCAATATGTCTTTCTAACCCCAACCTACCACTTAAGCAGCACAGTCTCTCAACATGACATTGCAACAACAGGCATCTGCAGAGATTCTGGTAGTCTTTCTGTCAACATGATGCCTGTCTAGCTATAGCAGCATGTCTAGCTATAAAAAAAAATGGACACATTGGCCTATATAATCAGGAAACAGCTGTTGACTTTTAGCAGTCCTTTCTTTTTAAAATCCTGGTGGTTTCAATGGATTCTAAGTATGACTAATTCTGAAAATAATTCACTGCTCTACTTGATTTCATGGCATCTATCCAAGTGCACTGATCGGATTGCACTTTACTTTAGAGCATATGCCATGGTGTTTACTGACATTTCGCCTACTCTTTGAAAACTACTGGAGAGACAGAGTGTCATCTGAGTTGATGAAATAATGGATGACTTATTAATAAAACACAAGTCCAAAAGCAAATGTGAATGTGTGTGTGTGTGTGTGTTTTTTTTTAAAAAAATGCAACCTTAGCTTGCTCTATCTATCTATCTATCTATCTATATCTATCGAAACAGGAGATTGCATATATATATATATATACTAGCTTTGCCTGGCCATGCGTTGCTGTGGCGAAGTATGGTGGTATGGGAAATAAAGTATTGAGGAATTGGTGGTAGTTAAGGTAAAGGGTATTAAGTCCGTTATAAATGGGTTATATAGCTTTGTGGAAGGGCCTTGAGTCTACACTGCCATATAATCCAGTTCAAATCAGATAATCTGTATTTTATAGGCAGTGTGGAAGAGGCCTAAGTGAGGCATAATTCTGCCTGTCCCCTGGGCTGAGTGGTTTGCTAGGAGACCCAGTGGGCAGAGCTTAGCCTTCTAACTGGCAGCAATTGGATAAAAACAATTATTCCTCTCCCTCTAATTAGGACTTTATTTTTCTTTTCTTTTTGTTGTATGAACGTAGAGGCATGGATGAGGGGTTGTGCTGCCAAATTTAGTGTTTCTGGGATGTGCAGTTTTGTTGTTTTGTCCTAGGCCGAAATTTCATTACCCTTTTATATATATAGATATATAGACAGGACCAACAGACAGATCAGACCCTGCAAAAATTGGTGGACTGTATTTCCCAGCTTATATCATACATAGATATGCTGGCTAGAGCTTTAGGGAGTTGTTGTCCAACAGAATCTGGATATCTGCATGAACTTTATGATCTAAACCAGGGGTCCCCAAACTAAGGCCCGTGGGACAGATGTGGCCCTCCATGTTCATTTACCTGGCCCCTGTCCTAAACCTTAGACTTAGGTTTGACCTAAGTCTGAAATGACTTGAAGGCACACAACAACAACAATCCTAATTTTGGACTATTTCATCATAGTCCAGCCCCCCAACAGTGTGAAGGACTATGAAACGATCCTCCACTTAAAATGTTTCAGGACCCATGTCTAGACCAGTGGTTCTCAACCTTTGAGCCTCCAGGTGTTTTGTACTTCAGCTCCCACAGTTCCCAATAGCTGGTAATCTGGCTGGGATTTCTCGGAGTTGGAAGACCAAAACACCTGGAGATCCAAAGGTTGGGGACCACTGCTCTAGACAGAGATAAAATTCAAGAGATATTGAAATCTCTGGATGAAGGAGGACATAGGAAAAGCTGAAATAGATTGGCAATGGAATACTAAGAATGCTGATGACTCTCCTAGTTTTCTACCAGGGCATCCAAAGTTTGGTCTTCTTCTGTTTCTTTCTCTCAGCGTGGGATGATGGACAACTGGTAGAGGGGTGGGATTTTGGAAAAGCCACTCTCCTGGGGGGTGATGTCAATGTCCTCAGGGGGGATAATGGACTTCAGGCAGAAGCTCTGCAGAATGGTGGTGAAGAAGAGGAAAAGCTCCATACGGGCCAAGGTTTCGCCCAGGCATATCCGTTTACCTGAAAGAGCAAAGAAACCAACAGAATCATCAGCAGGGAAGGATAGACAAGAAGAGCTTTTTATATGGACATCTCCTGGGAAGTGACTATATGAGATATTTATTGAACATTACATTTTCTTGATATGGAATCTTAGGGGGAGCCCAGACATTGCTTTCTATTTTTACCCCCCCCCCCTCCCATATACTGGTTTTCATATCCCACTTTTTCATTCTTTTGTGTAGAAGAATAAAATTCCATGGAAAGACAGAGTGGGTACACACTATGCATGGAATTCCATTGGCATCCAATAAATGAGATAGCAACCAATCCAAGCTATGATTCTGCAGATGGCAAGAGAATTATTCACACATAATTCTAGACATGGCTGAAACTTGTTTAGAAGTGTACAGGAGACATTTTGTCCTTCTATCATAATACAGTGTTTCCTCCCTAATTGCGGAGGTTACGTTCTAGGACCACTGCAATAAGTGAAAATCCGCGAAGTAGGGACACTATATTTATTATATGTGTGGAGGAGAGCAAACCACAAACCACTTACTACAATGCAGTCTGTACTTTATTTTAGCAGTTACAATATACAGTACAGTGGCAGAGAAGAAGAATGGAAGCTAAATAATCCTTTTTTATTTCCAATCCTTCCCTGCCTTCCCCCCTCTCCCTTTATTTCTCCCTTTCCCCCCTTCCAAAATCCTTTGCACACCGCAAAACCCTGTGAAACAGTGAAATGAATGTTTACATTAATGTTAATTGAAAACCTGCGAAACAGCGAGGGAGTGAAAAGTGAACCGTGAAGTAGCGAGGGAACACCATATTAGCACTTGGGGATCATTTAATGAAATAGAGATTTGGGGATTTCCCCCTTTTTCATGTTTGTATGTTATTAATTTTGTTTCCTCTAGATACTGTGATGGCCATCAGCTAAGATAACTTTCAGAGCAGATTGCACCAGTTGAAAGAGCTGGGTATGTTTAGCCTGCAGAAGAGAAGGCTGAGAGGAGACATGATAGTCATGTACAAATATGTGAGGGGAAGTAATAGGGAGGAGGGAGCAAGCTTGTTTTCTGCTGCCCTGCAGACTAGGATGCGGAACAATGGCTTCAAACTACAGGAAAGGAGATTGCACCTGAACATCAGGAAGAACTTCCTCACTGTGAGGGCTGTTCGGCAGTGGAACTCTCTCCCCCAGACTGTGATGAGATTGTGTGCAGTGATAGTCGTGTTATATTCTGTGTTATATTCTCAGTTCAAGAAGGGTAAGTAGGAAGCAAATGTCAGTGGCCTTGTGTGATGTATTTTCTCGATTTGCACATCCTATTCCTTACAACCAGAAAAACCACCCCTAGATTCTCTCAGGGATTAGATAAATTCATGGCAGGGACTAAGTGCATCTGTAGACCCTGAGAATCACAATCGTTGTCGTCGTCTCACTCATTCAGTCGTTTTCGACTCTTCGTGACCTCATGGACCAGTCCACGCCAGAGCTCCCTGTCGGCTGTCACCGTCCTCAGTTCCTTCAAGGTCGAGCCAGTCACTTCAAGGATACCGTCCATCCATCTCACCCTTGGTCGTCCTCTCTTCCTTTTTCCTTCCATTTTCCCCAGCATCATGATCTTCTCCAAGCTTTCCTGTCTTCTCATGATGTGGCCAAAATACTTCAACTTTGCCTCTAATATCCTTCCCTCCAGTGAGCAGTCAGGCATTATTTCCTGGAGGATGGACTGGTTGGATCTTCTCACGGTCCAAGGCACTCTCAGGATTTTCTTCCAGCACCAAAGTTCAAAAGCGTCTATCTTCTTTCGCTCAGCCTTCCTTATGGTCCAGCTCTCGCATCCATAGGTTACTATGGGGAATACCATTGCTTTGACTATGCGGACCTTCGTTGCCAGTGTGATGTCTCTGCTCTTCACTATTTTATCAAGGTTGGCCATTGCTCTCCTCCCAAAAAGTAAACGTCTTCTGATTTCCTGGCTGCAGTCTGCATCTGCAGTGATCTTTACACCTAGAAATATAAAGTCTGTCACTGCCTCCATGTTTTCTCCTTCTATTTGCCAGTTGTCAATCGGTCTGGTTGCCATGATTTTGGTTTTCTTGATGTTTAACAATAGTGATTGTCTATTCAGAACCTAGGTTCAGAGGTAGGATACCACCCCACTCTTTGCTTAGGAGGGCTGTACCTGAAGAGAATGGAATAAAGGCATCGTTCTTCTTGAAGCACCCATTCTCATCCAAGAAGTTCTCTGGGTTGAAAATATGGGCGTTTTTAAACTTTGTGGGGTCATTCAGAACTGTGCTCAGCAACGGGTGGACCTCTGTTCCCTGGGACAGAAGAGAAAAACAGAATTGAAGCCAGAACTGCAAAGACTCAGGAAAAACACTATTAGGATTCAGAGCAGAAGGCCTCAGGTGCCTGTCCAATTGTTGGTGGTCTGTGATCTCCATTTAAGCAGATCATGTAAACATACTAGAACTCTTACAATTACTGCTACTTGATACAGTGCATTTCTCCTGATTTCAGAGGTTGAGGTGATGTTGAACTATATGGTCCAACAGGCTAAGTGACCTATGAAATTTAATTCTTATGATTCACCATTATTGTAATCTGTCCAATTATTTCTTATCGCCAAGCTGGTCTAGAACTTATGGTTTCATAACTCATCCTAGTTTTGATTATGATGTCACAAAAAGTTTTTAAAAATTGAAACATTATTTACTAGGATATTAACCTACTAATGCTCTGACTAAGGTTCATGATACTACTCTGTTTCCCCAAACATAAGACATACCCATAAAATAAGCTGTAGCAGGATTTCTAAGCATTTGTGCAATATAAGCCATACCCCACTGCCACCTCTACCTTAGGGATGAGGTATCCTCTGAATTCAGTGTCACGGGTGACCATGTGGATCAGGTTCATAGGGATGAGGTCGGCGCATCTCTGCACTTCATGGATTACAGCATCTGTGTATGGCATCCGGTTGCGGTCTGCCATGTTTGGGATGCAGTTCTGTCCAATCACTCGGTCAATTTCCTCATGCACTTTTTCTGTCAAACATATTCGTGTAATTATTTCCCAAAGTGTGTTAATGAAATTTTCACAGTACAGTACCTGCAATTCCACAGTACAGCAACAATACTATACTTTATTTATATTCTGCTCTATCTCCCCGAGGGGACTCAGAGAGGATTACAGAACACACATACGGCAAGCATTCAATTCCGTTACACAATTAACAAGGACAGACAATACACAAATAAGAAGGCATTTGCCATCTTATTTTTGGCATATTGAAGGCTGTGCTTGACTCTGGCCATGGGAGGGGGGGGGGTGGTACTGTCGCTCCATTTTCCATGCCAAGGAGATTTTGTCATTCTTAGACATCATCCCGATTGATGTCCTTTATTACCTCCCTGCCAAAAGTAGGACTTATTTATCTACTCGCACTTCTGCGTTCGATCTGCTAGGTGAGCAGGTGAGCTGGGGCTGACGGCAGGTGCTCACCCCAACCCGGGCTCAAACTGCCGACCTTTTGATTGGCAGGAGTTTCTGCAACACTACAGTTTAGCCCACTGTGCTAAGCTGTTAATTATAAAACATCATTAACATCTTGCTTTCATCTCCTCCACCCTCCTTCCCTTCCCCGGGGCCAAGACATTTACAAACGACTTCCCTGCCACTCTTCTTATTAATACATTACTCTTAACTCAGTTGTCTCATTTATTAGTCATATCTTCAACAGAACAATTTATCCAAAATCTCATCTGATTTAAAGGTGATTTAAAAGTTTCCATATACGCTCAAAAAGGTTACGCTCACTGATTTGTTTCCAGAAGATAAACCTAAGCAATCTGATCTTTGAAACCAATAAAACTATAATGACTGCATCTAGAGAATTTGAAAATATATGTAACATTAACCTTTTCCTACCTTGCACCTCAGGATATTTCAACAGAAGCAGAAACCCATATCTCAGGGTGGAGCTGACTGTCTCTGTCCCAGCAAGGAACAGGTTTAGGACAGTACACTCCAAGTTTTTCATATAAAATTCAGTAGAGGGATTTTCCTTTTCCTGAAAATAGAAAATATTATTATTATTATTATTATTATTAATAATAATAATAATAATAATAATACACTTTATTTATACTCCGCCCTTCTCCCCTAGGTGACTCAGAGCAGATTACAGCACTACATAGGCAAACATTTACAACCATATACAATGGGACAGATAAACACAAACAAAGACAGGAGGCTTTCCATGGTCCCATTGCTTACAATGGGGCGATTGCATAGGGGGAAGCTACGCGGCAGCACTTTCCCCTGTGTGATGGGCAAAGCATCAATGCGGGTGATGTGGGGCTCTGGGCGACAGTTTCCACCAGTGGCCCACTGATTCAATCAGCATAGTCCTATCACCATTTCAAATGAAGCACAGTAGCCATACCAAGGAAGATAAAAGTTGAAGGACACAGAGGGAAGAAGGTGCAAACTCAATATAAGTCAAGACACATCTATACATCTCAGATAATCTGGCTAAGTTGATGGGAAACTGAAAAATCATATGGTTACCCCCCCCCCCCATAGAGTGAGGCTCCTTTCCACACATCTGAATACAATCCCACATTTTCTGCTTTGAACTGGAATATATGGCAGTGTGGACTCAGATAACCCAGTTCAAAGTAGATACTGCGGGATTTTCCGCCTTGATATTCTGTTTTATATGGCTGTATAAAGGGCCCTGAGACTAATGTTGGTGGTGTCTTAGCAAAACTCGGGCTGGTAACTAAATTTGAAAACATTGTTCCCGATCATTCACAGAACATTCTGCAGCAATGCCAACAGATTTGCATAGTGCAGCTCCCAGCTATTTTAAATTAAGATATTGATTCTACTAATTTTCCCCAGGACTTTGTGATTATGATACCTTTTCCATCTGGATGAGGAAGCTGTCAATGAAGTCCCGGGGAGCGTTGAGGTCCAAAGTCTTTTGATTCTGCTTAACTTTCTTACAAATGAAGGCTCTAATGACTTTCAGAATGTCATAGTTCTTGGTTTGGGGCCCTGGAAAGTACTTTAGAAAGCTCTCATAAAGGTCGTATAACTGCAAGGAGAAAGAAGTCATGCCAAACAAGTGACCTGCAAATTTACTCCTCTGTGATATAAGTAGCTTTAAATTTCCCTGAGGAGGATTTCTGGAGATGGTAGCAGGTGGGCAACAAAGACTGCATTTTTCTTTAGAGTAGACTTCACTTACACATACAACTTTGCAGGTCTAATGTCTGGTGAATAGTCTATGCATAAATATTGCAGGTAGCAGAGAATGCAACTTTGGCATAAGAATAGAGAGTGGTCAAGGGATCCCTGACAGCAGAGATTCCTGGACCAGTCAATAAACTTTTGTGATGAGACATGGAAGCTGAAGACAACTTGGGGTTGGTTCCAGGACCCCTGTGAATACCAACATCTGTGGATACTCATGTTTCTTCATATACAGTGATGTTCTAAAATAGTGTCATCTCTATAAAATGGCAAAATCAAATCAAGGTTTGATTACTAGAATTATTATTTTTTGGAGGTGGATATTTTCAAAATGTGAACGGTTGGATCTGTGGATATGGATTCCATGGATATGAGGGCTAAGTGTAAATATATGAATTACAGAAATGTGTGCAGCCAAAAAAGAAATGAGAACATTGAATAACATCCTGGAGGTTTCAATCCTGGTGTTATTGTGAGCTGCAAATGAGAGAAATTAGAGCTGAACACTATGGAAATTCAGTAAGAGGGTGTGAAAGAGAATGTTTCCCAAAGAGAAAAGAGGAGAAACAGTAGATGGAAATGTAAAGAAAATAGGAAATTAGATGAAGGAATACTCAAAGGAACAGGAAGAGCACCTGGATGAATAAACTCTAATGCACTGAGCCGTGTAGTCAAAGTGGTGTGAAGCTTGTTGATTCTAGAGCAGTGGTTCTCAACCTGGGGTCACCAAACGTTTTTGGCCTACAACTCCCAGAAATCACAGCCAGTTTACCAGATGTTAGGATTCCTGGGAGTAGAAGGCCAAAAACATCTGGGGACCCCAGGTTGAGAACCACTGTTCTAGAGTGTAGGTGGCTAGGTGCACTCTTCGATTCATAAGAATGTGCCGGAAGCTTTTAACTTTTAGGATAGCACTACCTTATATGTATCTATCCATAGCTGTATCTTTATATGTCAAGTCAAGGTAAGGTCTGTCATCTTAATATCCATTCCAGTTCAAGATTTCTGCAATGGAAAGCCATTCCCCAGACAACAGGTTCCTACCAGCAGATCAACTTTTTCTACTTGGCAGAAGGAGAGGAATTTGGGATACCTGAGCCTGAGCTGTGCTTATTTCTCGAAAGCTGCTGTTCACCATCTCTACGAGGGTTTGGAAATTCTTGTCCTCGTAGTCAAAGCGATTACCAAAGACGATGGAGCAAATGACATTGGAGACAGCTCGACTGAGGAAAAAGGTGACGTCAAAGGGCTTCTCTAAAACACAAGAAGAGAGAAACAGGGTGAGAAGTCACTCCACTCAAGGTGTTGAAAGCACACCTTGGTTTTAGTACTTGGAGTACTGCTGACTAGAACATCCTCATTCAAACTGGTGCCCTCAATGTATCTGGGTATTGTGGTATATGTAATCCAACACATCCAGAGAGCTAGCATCAGATTGGGGAAAAGCTGGTTTAGAAGATGCCTCACAATACATGAGGAAATGTGGAATAATGGGCTAATACGCCAACCTTAATCCATCATCTGATGTACAGACTCTCATCGATGTCTACATTACACAGGTTACCACTTTTTTGAATAGGAGAAATGATATCCCTCCTCTGTGTTTTCCCACTCACTTAGAAATGAGGAAATGCTTCTCATTTTATTCATTTCCCCTACTCTTTTCATTGCTTTTTCCACCTCCATCCCATGTTGGGTCAATATGCCACGAATCCCCATTGCATCCTAGTTTTCTTTTATCTTTCTTGAGTCCCAAAGTTATTATAGCCATTTGGACCCCTGAGTAGTCTTGTCTTTCACTTCACTTCACTTCACTTCACTTTATTTCTTAATTAGTCGCTCTCCACCAGAGTGCTCCGAGCGACTTACAATTTAAAATATCATTCCACAATAGAAAAAGAGCATAGGGTTCTTTTGCTGTAGAGATACAAAACAGCCCTACCCTAACAACTTCATTTACTCACCCTTGGTTTTCCTAAAATCATCTAGCAAGAACTGGGCTTCCTCTTGGATTCGCTCTTCGATGGATCTTTTTCCCATCCCAAAGTCCCTCAGGACACAGAGAGTGAATCGACGCAATTTCTTCCAACGCTCCCCATTGGAAAATGCTTCCCCTGAAGGAATCATGAAAGAAATTGCATGACAGCCAGGAAAGAGCAGAAAGTATATGAACTATTATCACAAGATTAAGCTGAGATGATTTAGCTCCACCTAAATTTCATATCATATAAAAGTTTTTTTTAAAATCAAACTATTGTTAGAATACAAGGAGCTAAAATAGACCATCAGCTCTCCACATTCCACGGGGCTAGGAGTGCAGAACTGTCATGAAAGTGGAAAAATAAGATTAAGATACTACTATTTTTTACACCTCTCTAGGAAGCTTAAGGTCCTACAGTGTGATTCTGGGGTCAATGCCTATGGATGTTGGCCACAGAGCTGTGCTGTATCTTTAGATCCTTGAATCTTTAGACCTTCTAGCACAACTCTGGCAGAAGTTGACTGTAGAGTCCCATGGGATTTGATTATTCTGTCATGGATTCTGATCTGATGCATTTGAGGGCTTTATCAAAAAGGCTAGGTGAAGCATTCCGCTTTGCCTGGCCCCTGGAACAAAAAAGAGGGGCAGCGGGGTGAATCAGTCACATCACGCACAGCTCCCTCTTGGTGACACATTCTCCATCAATGGGAAAAGTGTCACCCTGGTAGAAAGGCCCCATGCTGGCTCTATTGGAGCCAGCACTACATGGGAAGCCTCCCGTGTTCTGGGGGAAGCATCCAATGATGCTTCTACCTCAGTTGGGGGTGTCCTCCACTGGTAGTCACATGATATTGTGTGATGTCCAGCGTGGCTCCATCTTGAAGATGGCGTGGAAGCATCCTAGGATCCTGATGAAGTCCTGGGACACCAGAGTGCCTCCATGCCATTAGTTCCACCAAGGTTGAATGCAAAACATTTGGAGGCCCATCATGGGAAAGAGACTGATGATTTGGGCTTAGCCTAGGAAGAGGCTAATAATGTGAACCAGCTCAGACTGGAACTGGAGGTTGTCTGAAAAATTTTAGTGAACTGAGTGGGTGGGGTTTTAGGGAGGCATTGAATTGAATGTTTTCCCATGTTTTCTTTAGTCATAACTCTGCTGTAATGTAGTAACCTGGCATTAAAGATATCTCCAAGATTATCTTGTGAGTGCCTTTGACTGCTATCAAGGTCCTGCCAACATCACATATTCATGGATTAATCCAATCCATGGGAGCCCCCAGATGGCGTAGTGGACTAAGTGACTTGAAGGTTGGGTTGCTGACCTGAAAGCTGCCAGGTTCGAATCCCACCTGGGGAGAGTGCGGATGTGCTCCCTCTATCAGCTCCAGCTCCATGCGGGGACATGAGAGAAGCCTCCCACAAGGATGGTAAAACATCAAAACATCCGGGCGTCCCCTGGGCAACATCCTTGCAGACGGCCAATTCTCTCACTCCAGAAGCAACTCCGGTTGCTCCTGACACGAAAAAAAAATCCAATCCATGAATAATCAAATCTGCAAATGTAAAATTCACAAATGTGGAGGGGCAGGTGTATGCATTTCTAAAAACTGCATCACCTGTAAACAGTACAGAACTTTACACTAATGCTCAGAGCATGGGAAATAAGCAAGACGAACTCCAACTCCTAGCACAGCACCACACATACGATGTCATAGGCATCACTGAAACCTGGTGGGATGACTCCCATCACTGGAATTTAACCATTGAGGGCTATAACCTCTTTCACATAAATAGAACAAAGGGGAGAGGAGGGGGAGTAGCTTTATATGTCAAAAACAGTTACGTTGCAGAAGAAATGCAAGACTGTAATCCGGGAAACCAGCTTGAAAGCATCTGGATAAGAATCAAGGGAACCGGGACTCAAAAAGATCTTGTCGTGGGTGTCTACTACAGACCTCCGAGTCAGGATGAAGGACTTGATGAAGCCTTCTGTCAACAGCTGACCAAACAGGCACAAAGAAGAGATATAGTAGTCATGGGCGATTTCAATTATCCCGATATCTGCTGGAAAACAAACTCAGCCAAGAGTACAAAGTCCAACAAATTCCTCACTTGCCTTGCAGATAATTTTATGGTCCAGAAGGTAGAAGAGGCAACAAGGGGATCAGCAACTCTTGATCTAATCTTAACAAATGTGGAAGACCTGATCAATACAGTTGAAGTGGTTGGATCCTTAGGGGCAAGTGACCATGTGCTCCTGCAGTTTGCAATACAAAGGAATGCTGAAACTAAGACAAGTCAAACACGCATTCTGGACTTTAAGAGAGCTGACTTCCAAAAAATGAAGGAATTACTGAGCGGCATTCCATGGACGCCGATATTAAAAAACAAGGGAGTTAAGGATGGATGGGAGTTTTTCAAAAGTGAAATACTCAAGGCGCAAATGCAAACAGTGCCAACAAAGAAGAAAAATAAGACAAGTGCAAAGAAGCCAGAATGGATGTCCAAAGAACTTCTAACTGAGCTAAAGCTCAAAAGTGACATGCACAAGAAGTGGAAAAGGGGAGAAATCACCAAAGAAGAATTCAAACGTATAGCCAACTCCTGTAGGGAAAAGGTTCGCAAGGCTAAAGCGCAAAATGAGCTCAGGCTTGCCAGGGACATAAAAAACAACAAAAAAGGTTTTTTTGCTTATGTTGGTAGAAAAAGGAAGAAAAAGGAGGCGATAGGGCCACTGCAAGGAGTAGATGGGGTGATGGTGACAGGGGATAGGGAAAAGGCAGAACTGCTTAATGCCTTCTTTGCCTCGGTCTTCTCACAAAAAGAAAGCCATCTTCAACCTCAGCAACATGGAATGGACGAAGGATTGGGGGAAATCCAACCCCAAATAGGGAAACAAGTTGTCCAGGAACACCTGGCCACTCTAAACGAATTCAAGTCCCCAGGGCCAGATCAGCTACATCCAAGAGTATTGAAGGAACTAGCGGAAGTTATTTCAGAACCACTGGCAATCATCTTCGAGAGTTCTTGGAGAACAGGAGAAGTCCCAGCAGATTGGAGGAGGGCGAATGTGGTCCCTATCTTCAAGAAGGGAAAAAAGAATGACCCAAACAATTACCGTCCGGTCAGCCTCACATCAATACCAGGCAAGATTCTGGAAAAGATCATTAAGGAAGTGGTCTGCAAACACTTAGAAACAAATGCGGTCATTGCTAATAGTCAACACGGATTTACCAAAAACAAGTCATGCCAGACTAATCTGATCTCTTTTTTCGATAGAGTTACGAGTTGGGTCGATACAGGGAATGCCGTGGATGTAGCATATCTAGATTTCAGTAAGGCCTTCGACAAAGTCCCCCACGACCTTCTGGCAAACAAACTAGTAAAATGTGGGCTAGACAAAACTACGGTTAGGTGGATCTGTAATTGGCTAAGCGAACGAACCCAAAGGGTGCTCACCAATGCGTCGTCTTCATCATGGAAAGAAGTGACAAGTGGAGTGCCGCAGGGCTCCGTCCTGGGCCCGGTTCTGTTCAACATCTTTATTAACGACTTAGACGAAGGGTTAGAAGGCACGATCATCAAGTTTGCAGATGACACCAAACTCGGAGGGATAGCTAACACTCCAGAAGACAGGAGCAGAATTCAAAACGATCTTGACAGACTAGAGAGATGGGCCGAAACTAACAAAATGAAGTTCAACAGGGACAAATGCAAGATACTTCACTTCGGCAGAAAAAATGGAAATCAAAGATACAGAATGGGGGACGCCTGGCTTGACAGCAGTGTGTGCGAAAAAGATCTTGGAGTCCTCGTGGACAACAAGTTAAACATGAGCCTACAATGTGATGCGGCAGCTAAAAAAGCCAATGGGATTTTGGCCTGCATCAATAGGGGAATAACGTCTAGATCCAGGGAAGTCATGCTCCCCCTCTATTCTGCCTTGGTCAGACCACACCTGGAATACTGTGTCCAGTTTTGGGCACCGCAGATGAAGGGAGATGCTGACAAGCTGGAAAGCGTCCAGAGGAGGGCAACTAAAATGATTAAGGGTCTGGAGAACAAGCCCTATGAGGAGAGGCTTAAAGAGCTGGGCATGTTTAGCCTGCAGAAGAGAAGGCTGAGAGGAGACATGATAGCCATGTACAAATATGTGAGGGGAAGTCATAGGGAGGAGGGAGCAAGCTTGTTTTCTGCTGCCCTGCAGACTAGGACACGGAACAATGGCTTCAAACTACAGGAAAGGAGATTCCACCTGAACATCAGGAAGAACTTCCTCACTGTGAGGGCTGTTCGGCAGTGGAACTCTCTCCCCCGGGCCGTGGTGGAGGCTCCTTCTTTGGAGGCTTTTAAGCAGAGGCTGGATGGCCATCTGTCGGGGGTGCTTTGAATGCGATTTCCTGCTTCTTAGCGGGGGGTTGGACTAGATGGCCCTTGAGGTCTCTTCCAACTCTACTATTCTATGATTCTATGATTCTATGATTCTGAAAGGATCTGGCCATATGTCGGGGGTGCTTTGAATGCGATTTCCTGCTTCTTAGTGGGGGATTGGACTGGCTGGCCCATGAGGTCTCTTCCAACTCTACTATTCTATGATTCTATGATTCTATGATCTTTCCTTCTGAGCAATTAGTTCTCAAAGGATTGCTTGACGAGAAATCTTCATTTGGCTTCAGAAAGACAACAAGGAATATGCCAGTCCAGCCTCTCTAGAAAAAGAGTTCCACAGCCTGGACAAAGAAAGAAGAGTCTCCCTAGATCAAAGTTTCTCAAACTGTGCTCCTCCAGATGTTTTGGACTTCAGCTCCCACAATTCCTAACAGCAGGTAAGATGGCTGGGGTTTCTGGGAGCTGAAGTCCAAAACACCTGGAGGACCACAATTTGAGAAACATTGATGATCTCAAGACATGGAGATAGTCCTCACCATATCCTTGGAAAGTCGTTTCCAGGGTAAGATTAGTTTTCCTTCCACTGAATTCTTCAGCCTTGTCTACCAGGGCCTCCCTCACAGCATCATGTCCACATAAGATCACCGCTGGCCGCATCCCAAAGTAGACAGTGAAGACAGGTCCATATTTTTCACTCAGCTGCATAGGAAAAGTAGAAAAAATTTGGTTTACTTTTTACATAATGGCTATCTCCTGGCATAAAGGATCTTGAAGGAACTCCAAGAAACAAGGGAGTCTTTGAGACGCTTCTTATGATCAGACCACACTGGAGTTTCAAAATATAGAAGCAATGTACTTGCTATTATGATATGTGGACAACGCAGAACAGCTAATTGGTGGAGTCTCCATCTCGTGACCTTCTCAAATGCAGCTACTCCACCAATATAGTACACAGGATGGATCTTTGTTTTGTTTGTCTGATTCTTTTCCCATAGAAGGTTTTCCTATTTAGTAACTTCATACATCCCTAGCTGCTTTTCTCCTTTTTGGGGGGGGGGGGGGGACTGCAAGAATATCTGCTGCATCCCCAAAAGGAGTAACCTGCAGTTGCTTGAAGTTCATGTTCTTGGGAGAGAAAGGCAGGATATATACCTGTTAGTTAACAAATAATACGTAATGCACTGTGTTTATGGTGCCTTTGGCTCAAAATGGGTAACCCTTGTACATAGACTACATTTCTGCTTCTTCACCTTTGGCTCATTCTCTAATTACTTCTTGTAATCCTGGTAATTGCCCTGCTTTTATTACTTTAAACTTGGAAAGGATTTTCCAGATGCTTCCAGATAGTAATGTTAATCTTAGAATGTTTTGCCCATGCAAGTGAGGACAAGCATCCTCTACAGCCCTGCTTCCCAACACACACCCTATAAAGGGGTAATTGAATTTCAAGGGGGGGGGCAATTCAAGAATGAGCTATTGACAATGATTTTTTGCATTTCTAATTACTATTATTACTATTAATATTATTTGCCATATTTATATCATGCCCTTTTCACCCTGAACGGGACTCAGAGCGGTGCACAGAAAGGCACAATTTGACATAATACAACACATTTCTGACAAATAAAACATATATATTAAAACAACTGCTAAGAACATTTCAATATTAAAATTATTAAAATCACATAATCCAATATCGTAATCACTTGCGACTTTGAAAAAACACAGAGCCCTGCAAGCGTAACGACGTAAATTGACAACATGGATAGGCCTTGAACTGAAGCAGGACCAAGTAAGTAATTAAGATTAAAAGAGACAGCAATATATCCACAACATACTGTAGAAGATTCTGAGAATCACAGTAAGAAGAAAATTACCATACATCAAAAGACTGTTTAAGATCTAACATAAATATCCACAACCTGAAGAAGGACTTCCCGAAACGAGGCATTGTACCCGGGATTACTTGTTGTTGCATAGTTTTGTTTGTATACACACAATAGTTGTGGACTGTTTTCCGTTGAGATTGATGTATGTTACATAATCAGGTTGTATAATTGTACTTGTATATACACCATATTTGTGGACTGTTTTCAGTTGGAGATTGATGTGTGTTTTGCTTTATATATTACATAATAAGATAGTGCCCAGTTGGGACTAAGAAAATACTCAACAATACTAGCATACTATAATACACACATTTAAACCTGCATGAGAGTATATACATTGAAGTTGTTTATATATATATATATATATATATATATATATATATATATACCATTCTTATAGCATTTTGATATAGATATCTGTGCCCTATCGATACTTGGGAGGGACAGCAAGATGCAATTGAAGCAGAATTGAATTAAGATCTTTAGAAATGTTAAACACAATATTGTGTTGTATATATGTAATGCAAAATATAGTAATAAACTGTAAAATAAAATGTTGTTTTTCAAAGTAACATTTGAAAAGTGTTCTCATACTTTTTCTAATTGAAAGTCTTTTCCTTTGGCAAGGACCAAGTACAGAGAGCACAATAATCCCAAATAAATAGCTCAAGGGGAGGTCACAGGGGCTTACATGTCTTTACACTAATGCTCAGAGCATGGGAAATAAGCAAGACGAACTCCAACTCTTAGCACAGCAGCACACATACGATGTCATAGGCATCACTGAAACCTGGTGGGATGACTCCCATCACTGGAATTTAACCATTGAGGGCTATAACCTCTTTCACAGAAATAGAACAAAGGGGAGAGGAAGGGGAGTAGCTTTATATGTCAAAAACAGTTACGTTGCAGAAGAAATGCAAGACTGTAATCCGGGAAACCAGCTTGAAAGCATCTGGATAAGAATCAAGGGAACCGGGACTCAAAAAGACCTTGTCGTGGGTGTCTACTACAGACCTCCGAGTCAGGATGAAGGACTTGATGAAGCTTTCTGTCAACAGCTGACCAAACAGGCACAAAGAAGAGATATAGTAGTCATGGGCGATTTCAATTATCCCGATATCTGTTGGAAAACAAACTCAGCCAAGAGTACAAAGTCCAACAAATTCCTTACTTGCCTTGCAGACAATTTTATGGTCCAGAAGGTAGAAGAGGCAACAAGGGGATCAGCAACTCTTGATCTAATCTTAACAAATGTGGAAGACCTGATCAATACAGTTGAAGTGGTTGGATCCTTAGGGGCAAGTGACCATGTGCTCCTGCAGTTTGCAATACAAAGAAATGCTGAATCTAAGACAAGTCAAACATGCATTCTGGACTTTAAGAGAGCTGACTTCCAAAAAATGAAGGAATTACTGAGCGGCATCCCATGGACACCAATATTAAAAAACAAGGGAGTTAAGGATGGATGGGAGTTTTTCAAAAGTGAAATACTCAAGGCGTAAATGCAAACAGTGCCAACAAAGAAGAAAAATAAGACAAATGCAAAGAAGCCAGAATGGATGTCCAAAGAACTTCTAACTGAGCTAAAGCTCAAAAGTGACATGCACAAGAAGTGGAAAAGGGGAGAAATCACCAAAGAAGAATTCAAACGTATAGCCAGCACCTGTAGGGAAAAGGTTCGCAAGGCTAAAGCGCAAAATGAGCTCAGGCTTGCCAGGGACATAAAAAACAACAAAAAAGGTTTTTTTGCTTACGTTGGTAGAAAAAGGAAGAAAAAGGAGGCGATAGGGCCACTGCAAGGAGAAGATGGGGTGATGGTGACAGGGGATAGGGAAAAGGCAGAACTGCTTAATGCCTTCTTTGCCTCGGTCTTCTCACAAAAAGAAAGCCATCTTCAACCTCAGCAACATGGAATGGACGAAGGATTGGGGGAAATCCAACCCCAAATAGGGAAACAAGTTGTCCAGGAACACCTGGCCACTCTAAACGAATTCAAGTCCCCAGGGCCAGATCAGCTACATCCAAGAGTATTGAAGGAACTAGCGGAAGTTATTTCAGAACCACTAGCAATTATCTTCGAGAGTTCTTGGAGAACGGGAGAAGTCCCAGCAGATTGGAGGAGGGCGAATGTGGTCCCTATCTTCAAGAAGGTAAAAAGAACGACCCAAACAATTACCGTCCGGTCAGCCTCACATCAATACCAGGCAAGATTCTGGAAAAGATCATTAAGGAAGTGGTCTGCAAACACTTAGAAACAAATGCGGTCATTGTTAATAGTCAACACGGATTTACCAATAACAAGTCATGCCAGACTAATCTGATCTCTTTTTTCGATAGAGTTACGAGTTGGGTCGATACAGGGAATGCCGTGGATGTAGCGTACCTGGATTTCAGTAAGGCCTTCGACAAAGTCCCCCACGACCTTCTGGCAAACAAACTAGTAAAATGTGGGCTAGACAAAACTACGGTTAGGTGGATCTGTAATTGGCTAAGCGAACGAACCTAAAGGGTGTTCACCAATGCGTCGTCTTCATCATGGAAAGAAGTGACAAGTGGAGTGCCGCAGGGCTCCGTCTTGGGCCCGGTTCTGTTCAACATCTTTATTAATGACTTAGACGAAGGGTTAGAAGGCACGATCATCAAGTTTGCAGATGACGCCAAACTGGGAGGGATAGCTAACACTCCAGAAGACAGGAGCAGAATTCAAAACGATCTTGACAGACTAGAGAGATGGGCCGAAACTAACAAAATGAAGTTCAACAGGGACAAATGCAAGATACTTCACTTCGGCAGAA